>NC_138884.1:1117500-1712500 GCF_965194825.1 Balaenoptera physalus
CCAGCACTGCAGCGACGGGGTGTGACACCAGAGAGGGGTGAGTGAAAGTGCAGTGTCCCAGCACTGCAGCGACGGGGTGTGACACCAGAGAGCTCGTGGGGCTCACATTCTAGGAAAGGGACAAAGGCAAGAGATAGGCACGCAAGGGGAAGATGTCAGATGTTGTAAGTACCAAGGGCAGCAACGACTCGGGGCAGGAGCTGGGGACAACGTACTGGGACAGTGTGATGACTCTTAGAAAGAGGGCAGTCAAATGGCATTTGGGAAAACACCCGCAGGAGGCGAGGGGTGAGTCGCCTGTCTACTCCAGACAGAGAGACAAGCAGTCTCAGAGGCCCTGCGGGGGAGCACGCGTGTCAGGTTTGAGGGTTCCCAAGGCTGACGGAATGCGTGGAGCAAAGACAAGGGAGGGGGCATCGGGGGCCACTCAGAGAAGAAACTGGAGCAAGTGGCCCACGGAGGAACCGGATGGGCACCGTGGACATCGGACTCGACTCTGCGTAAAGCAGGAGGCGTCACAGGGCTCTGTACTAACAAGTGCTGTCCTCCGACTCCAGGGTTTACCAGGATCCCCGGGCTGCCGTGTTGCAGGGAGGGGGGGCCCGGGGAGCGCTCACGTGGAAGACAGTGTGGCCGGGAGCGGGGTGCTACTGCTGGTGTTGACGAGCCGGTGCAGGACTCTGCGTATTTTGAAAGCAGAGCCAGACAGGACTGACTGAGGGATTGGATACGAGCGTCAAACTGTGTGATGTCCTTGAGGAAATCTGACGTCAGACCAGGTTAGGACCTCCCGGTACACACTCCCAGGGGCCTGACCCCTGTCCTTGTACAGGATGCACCCTTTCAGTGTTTGTCTTTGTATCTGTGTATCTTCTCTTGTAACCCCAGCTGTTAAGGTAATGCCTTTCCCGTACTAGATGCCAAATGATATTCTATGAAATTATTAAGAGAAGGAAAAACTACAGCATTTGTACATTTTATTTCTATGTGTAATGCTCTATGGTAACTTGCTGGCTGGATAAATTCCTATTCACCCATCAAAACCTAATGCAGATATCACCTGAATCTTTCATCTGCCACTTCCAAAAGCAGAGTTAATTACTATCACCCCTCTGTTTTTGTATCTTGTACTACTGCATTTATTACCATGTCTTACAATTGACTTTTGTAGTGTAGTAAAAAAAATTTCAACAGATGTGCTCTTAGCAAACAAAGATATCTAATAGCCAAGGGTTGTGTTTCTACAAAGTAATAAACTCTCCCAACACACCCTGGCCTCCAGAGTATGTGCTATGTACACAAATGCCAGTATAAGTGACTTTTAAAGGTGAGAGCAAACAATATATTGAGTATTTATGTGTCACATTCTAAGTTAAGTACCAAACGATCACATTTACTTTTCATAAAACACTAATAATTAAAACAATTGTTATCCTATTTATTTTACAAATGAGAGAATTGAGGTAAAGATCCTTGGCCAATTCACACATGTTGTCAGGGCCACAGCCGAGACCTCAGGTCTTGAGCGGAGAGACTGTCACCTACCAAGCTGTGTGCACTGCCGTCTTTCTGAAATGAAAGGGCTTGAGTTTTGTGCCCCGCCCTTGAGCTGACAGAATAGATGCAGGAGATTAAATTTAAGCTAAATCAAATGTTCAGAAGGAATAGGAACTCAGACCCCAAACCTGAAGCCAAAACTGACCATGTTGACGTGTATTTCCCAGGAGTATCCAGAAATAGGAGAGGCAGGACCTTTCCCATGGGATGTGACAGGAGGGGCCTGAATCCATTTAATTTCATTTCTTAGGGCTTGGACGTTCTTCAGGAGACACAGGCGCTACGTTTATTTTCCTGTTTATCTCTTCTCAGAGTTCACATTTTCTGTAGGTTGTGCTCTCCCTTTCCATTTTATGACCTGCTACTGAGCAAGTTCTTCTTTGACTTAATGAAAGAGACTCATTCAAGTCTCCTACTCTCAGGGGGGAGCCCACTCAAACCTGAAGAGACTAAGTGGCTAGACCATTATCATACAGGTAATTTGCAGCAGGAAATCTGCCTGTCTTCTGACTACTGGTCAAGGACTCCATATCACACACCACATTGAGTCTCACGAAACAGAGTCACATGCAAGAAAATGCAGACACAGAAAGGAAGAAAGGAAGGGAGAGTTTATTATCTTCTCTTAAAACTTACCACAAGCTCGAGACGCAGGTTGTTATTAATTCCATTTAGTGGAAATGCTCCTTCTTACTGATACTGCAAAGTCTATGTCAGCTCTTAGGTGGACAGTATTTTCATCTAATAGTGCTTTGCAATGTGGTCTCTGTCCTGCCCATAAATTATGTCCTGCCCATAAATCATTCAAGTCTGGCACTGCATTGGGACAGTTTAGTCATCTGTGCTCCACTGAATGTCCCTATCCTAAGGTGTGATAGTAATAACCTTTCATGCAAATGACCATTATTAAATATTTGGCAAGTGCTCCTCCTCAGGTAGACACATTAGAAAAGCAGAACTTTTTCTAGCCAAGAATAGCCAGGGAAGTAGATATATACTGTAAAACATAGTAATGGTAATGATAAAGTCAAGCAATAACCAGATTAACTGCCATGGATTCTCAGGTATGAAGGTTTTTCAAATGCAGAGTTTCAAGTTCTGGCAAATTCTTAGAAGGAATATATCTCACAAGTTATGGACCCTCATCTCCAGCCTCCACTTCCTCCACAAGAATAAGCTCCCCGTTGCATCTCTCCTGCCCTCCTGCTACCTCACATGTCCACACATACTCCGTGAAATTTCTTCTCCTGTGTTTAATTAATTGACTTGCAGTTGCATTGCCCTCAACACTAAATCTTTGCCTGAAACAGGCTAGACGTTTTCTACAAACAGTTACAGGCTGGATTAAATGCAAGCATTAGTTCAATGTGCTACCACTTCTATGAGGACATCTTGTTTTATGTGTCTGATAATGACACGTTGAACGATGAATTTCATCGGGTCCTCAGCTAATCTCTGAGACTTTTGGCTACATCCCAGGGCTATTCCTCTCAATCATATACTCTTCAGTCAGATGTACCTGTTTTTGTCTTCTGGGAGGACTATTTGGGGAATAGTCCTGAGCATCTATTTTTCTAGACTCTTAGTTTCTCTGCAGTCAGGATTCCAGCCTACGTAGATCAGACTGTGCTCTCTTGCCACCAACTCAGCCCTGGAAGAAAGAGGATTCAAAAGCACTTCTGAGAAGGGCCTATGGGCATAGTCACTGATGTTCTTTTCTGGCCTAGTGCCTCATGGGTTCACCTTGCTACCACAGAGGAAATCCAGAACTACCACTTAAGGACACGTGTAAACGAATTGCTGACCATGGCTCTCTGAGGCCAGCTATTCTCCGATCCACCCCTCCCTCAGCTCAAAGACATGGCAATCCCAACCAAATTTGATAACAATATCCCCAACACACACCAGTAGCTTTTAAACCATAAGGAAAACCAGAATCACATAGGAAAGCCTGTTAAATGCAGATTCCTGGTACCAGCCACTAGAAAACATTGAATCAAAGGATTTGAAATGATAAGAAATCTAAACTGTTTAAAAGTACCACGTATTTTTTGAGACAGGTAGTCTTTGGATTACAATACTGTGAAAACTACTGGCCTTCCACCTGTAATTCATGTCATCATGTTTTTCTTAGTTTGACACTATTATTCTATGAATTAGGGCGATCAATAGAGGCTCTATCGGGAAAGGCTCAGTGGAGCTTTCTTTCTCAAGTCGCTGGAAAGGAATGTCGAGGAGAATACATTTTCAGGGTACAGTTCTCTACTGTCCTATCAGCACATGTACTGGCAATAAATTGTTTACTGATATTTACTTCCTCAGTTTATAATTACTGCATAATCATGCTCCTAATTAAGTCATATCCTACAGATAAAATTTTTAAACGGCATTAATTTGCATATAAGGCTGGCAGAATTATCACAATATAGAACAAGCCACAAATGAAAATACATAGTAGATATATATTAGTCAGGAAGGAAAATAAGTGTAAAATCATAAGACATTGAGAAACAATGACGCAACAATTTGACCTTTCCCTCATATGATAACCTGACCTCAATTTTATTCTCTTTGATTAAAACGAGACAGCTTCTTGAAAGCTGATTCTCTGCTCTCCTATTTTATCCAAGTTGCTGGGTCAAGAGATAAACCGTGAGGCTAAGAGAAATGGCTCCAACACTGAGATGCACGTCAAATCTTCCAAGAACCTCCAGCATTTACTGAGCCTGCAGGATGGCTTTTGTGATCTTTTTGTGTGAAATCCAGTACTGCGTCAGCCTCCTAGGGTCTAAAGTGTGCCTTTCTTGAAAGACCTCAAGATTTAATCATCCTAGCTCTGAATGAGTGAAAATGTGCTTTGTTGAAACTTCCCAAGAAATAACTTCATTTACTGTGGAATCTTGCGTTGTTTATGGGCCTGATGAAAGTGTTTGGCACTTATTGATTCCCAGAGTATTTCAACTTAAAAAAAAAAAGAGAGAGAAGAAGAAGAAGAAAGAAAAAATGGTGGAAGCTGAATATTTTGAATGCTAAAAACAAAATATGTGGTTTCTAAACACTTACAAATAAGTTAATGCAAAGATTTGCCTACATGTTAGGAAAAGTCCTCATGACTGATGACCTGCTCGATGAGAAAATGAAGCATGAGAGAAAGTGACAGAGAACAAGAGACCCAGGCGGCCCTCTGAAATTCGAGTCTGTTGCTATTAGCTCTGGTATAATTATCTTCCGCTCCCTTAAATTTTCCCCCAAATGCTAATCCTCCCCATGAAATCTCAGCCTTTGCTTCCATCAACACTCTAAGAAGTAATGTATTCTGCTTAACATCTAGCCAATTAGAAACACCATACATGGCACATAGTTACAAGAGGTAGCTTTTGAATAGTTACACATATTTTTGAAATGTATTATAATTAGAGAAAAAATTAACTTTTACGCTTTTCACAAAATTACTGGGGGGTGGGACTAAAGGGTAGCTTTTTCTTACCAGATGCCAACAATTTACAATTGGCTTCAAAATGTTTATTTATATGATAAAGGTGACAATTTATGTGACTGTAACACTTAAATCTCTTTATTACTGAGATTAGGTTATTTCTGAACTATGGAGACGTTTCATATACATTCTGTTGAAGAATTTCATCATCCTAATATGTCCTCACATGTAAAAATAAAATGTCAGGCTTATTTGCAATACTAAAGATTCCACTTTATTAAACAGGAAAGCTGATAGAATTTACCCAATTACGTTGTCAAAATTGCTTAACTTTCAAAAAGTTAAAACAACAAAAATTCTGGAGTACACCGTTACAACCCACATTCTTTTTATTCCTTATTTTCTCATTGCCAAATTCAGAGAATTATAGAACTCTAAATGCACAGGCTACAAGGGCTCATTATTTACTATTTGATAAGTATCCGAAATGCAGTGCAAGAAAAATACACAGGATTTCTCTGGGGCTCTTTCTAGCAACTTGCTGGTTATAACAAATTTTGATTTTCATGCCTCCCTTATTCCTTTCCTCCACCTCTGGTTCCCAAATCCACGGGGTGTCTCCATACTCCACTCAGTTTCTTCAAGATCCCCAATCCAATGGGCTTTCCAGAAATACCCTCCCTGGACAATCACGTATGCCCCATCACCCTCTCCCTCCACTTCTCCTCGTGACAAATGCCCTGATCAAGGAGTTTAAGCCAAAAGAGAATTTACTGGCTGTTTTAATTGGGAAATCCAAGTGACTGTATAACCTTTATGCACAAATGGATCCAGAATTTTGAATGACGTTGTTAGGAATCTCCCTCTTGCATGCATCAATTATTTTATCATTTATTATTTATTTTTAGGCAGGTTCTGCCCATGAAGAGCAAAAATGGGTCTGGAAAGCTGTAACTTTATATGGCACTTATTATCTACAATCACAGAAGGAGAAAGACCCTTTCTCTTTCAGCATACATATAATTTTCCCCAAAAGGGCCTTGACTGGTTCTGCTTGGATCATGTGACCAAGCTAGACAGTCCCCAGGGTTAGTGGGACACGACTATGATTAGTCAGCAATGACTGGTTTCCCACTCCCATGGCAGAGAAGATGTCATGATTGATAACATACCATCTGAGTGAATGGCAGTTCACAAAAGGAAAGAAAGGCCATTTTTTTGTGTCCACCAAGGATTGAATCCACCATATTAGAAGTGTTTTTATTCTTTAAGGATTCTTAATAGTAAAACTGTATTCTAATAGTGGCATTGATGGTAATGTGATTGGGGTGTTGAAAAAAATTATTTTACTAAAGGATCCTTCCAGAATCCACTTGAGGATGGCTCGTCTTAATTCGCTTTTTATTGTACGTCCAAGATGTCCTAATTTCCAAGGTTTGCTGCTCCCTGAAAATATATGTGCACCTATTCCTTTCCAAAAGAAACATGAGAGGTGAATCGAAGGTCAGAAAACCAAAATATGCATGTACTTCTAATACAAATTGTAATCCATACAGACAAATTTACTGAGAAGTTTGTCTCCAGTTCGTTTCTGAAGCATTGTTATAAACAAAACCATTCTCAGTAAATGTAAAATCACATTATTGTTGAAATAATCAGGTAAAAAGGAAAAGAAATGGAAAGAATAGATTTTTTCTCAAAATATAATTCTTCAACCTCAACTCTGATACCCCTGATGAAAGATCATCTTAACTTGTTAAAATGAGACAGAATCTCGGAATTACCTCATACAAAATTACCCTCAAGGTCTCTTTGAACCTAACATAGTCTATACTATATATTTATGATTTCTTGACAAGGAATCATAGCTTGCAGACATATGACATCAGGTAGTATCAGGTAGTATCTTGTCCAGTTTTTTTTTCCTAAAAGACCATGAAATCTGACATTTCACTATTTAGAATCTTAGATTAAAAAAAATACTGTTGTCAATAAATTTTCTCATTGAGCATGTGTGTTGAGCTTGAGTTGGAAGGTGCTATGGTAGCTGAAAAGTCTACAGCTGCTCTTGCCCTGAACAAAGCTGGAGGTAACATGCTCCCTGATTTCAAATTACACTACATAGAAATAGTAATCAAAACAGTATGGTACTGGCACAAAAACAGACACATAGATCATTGGGACAGGACACTGTAGAGTTCAGATATAAACCCATACTTATGTGGTCAATTAATTTACCACAAAAGAGTCAAGAATATATAATGGTGAAAAAAAAAGTCTCTTCAATAAATGGTGTTGGGAAAACTGGACACCTACATACAAAAGAATGAAAGGAGACCACTTTCTTGCACCATATACAAAAATAAACTCAGAATACATTGAAGACTTAAATATAAGACCTAAAAGCATAAAAGTCCTGGAAGAAAACATAGGCAGTATGGTTTGGCATCAGTCCTAAAAGTATTTTAGTGTCTCTGTCTCTTCAGGCAATGGCAACAAAAGCCAAATTTAAAATATGGGACAACAAAAAAAGCTTTTGCACAGCGAAAGAAACCATCAACAAAACAAAAAGGTAACTTACTAAATGGGAGAACGTATCTGCAAATGATACGTCCAATAAGGAGCTAATATCCAAAATATATTTTAAAAACTTACATAACTCAATACCAAAAAAAAATTTAAAACACCAAACAATCCAATTTAAAATGGACAAATAACCAGAATAGACATTTTTCCAAGGAAGACATATGGATGGCCAACAGACCCATGAAAAAATGCTCAACATCACTAATCATCAGGGAAATGCAAATCCAAACCACAATGAGAGACCACCTCACACCTGTCAGAATGGGCATCATCAAAAAGAACACAAACAACAAATGCTGGTGAGGATGTGGAGAAAAGGGTACATTTGTGCACTATTGATGGGAATGTAAATTGTTACAGCCACTATGGAATACAATATGGAGATTCCTCAAAAAAATTAAAAATAGAACTAACACACAATCCACCAATCCCACTCTGGGTATTTATCCAAAGAAAATGAAAACACTGATTTGAAAAGATACATGCACCCTTATGTTCATTGCAACATTATTTACAATAGCCAAAATATAGAAGCAGCCTACATGCCCATTAATAGATGAATGAATAAGGAAGATATGGTTCATGTATATATGTATACATATTTGTAGGAATACTACTCAGCCATAAAAAAGAATGAAATCTTGCCATTTGCAACAATATGGATGGACGTAGAGGGTATTAATGTTTAGTGAAATAATTCAGGTAGAGAAAGGTAAATACCATATGATTTCATTTATATGTGGAATCTAAAAAACAAAACAAACAAATAAATAAAACAAAACATAATCAGACTCATAGATACAAAGAACAAAGTGGTTGTTACCAGAGGGGAGGGGCGTGGTGGGTTGGGAGAACTAGGTGAAGGGGATTAAGAAGTACAAACTTCCAGTAATAAAATAATCACAGGGATGTGATGTACAGCTAGGAAATATAGTCAATATCTCAATAACTTTGTATCGTGACAGATGGTTACTAGACCTATGGTTATCAATTCATAATGTATATAAATATCAAGTCACTATGTTGCAGGCCAGAAACTAATATAATGTTATATGTCAACTATACTTCAATAAAAAAAAAAATTAGTTTGCACCTGGAGAATCATAGAAAGATTCTGGGGATGATATACTACCATGACATAGTAAGTAGTATTAGGAATTCATTATAAGATAAAGCAGTAAAAACATTTAAAAAATTAGATTATTACATTTGTAATTTGAATTAATATAATAGAAAGCTAAAACTTTTCAGTACTCTTCAAATTCTATACGCTGATAAACTATATGTTTATATTTTAAAAAATTAATTTTTTGAAATGTCAGAGTAGTGTTAAAACATCCCCAATCCTCTGGACAGTCACCTTCTCTGCCAACTTTTCTGTAACCACCCCTCACCCTCCACCTCTCTCTTTCTTCCTTTCTTTCTCCCTCTCTGTTTTTCATTGTCTGTGCACACACACACACACACAAACACACACACACACACACACACACACACACACACACGAGGCTTGCATATGCAAAAATGGGTTTCCATTGTATTTAATGGAAAACCTTCTCACACCACATAGGGCTTCAGACACAATCCCTTGAGCAGCTTTGCATTAGACCTGGATCTTGGTGTCACATAGGTTCAACACTCTGCAAAACTTCCCCAGGCTGTGTGGTTCTTTAGTAATCCATTCTCTGCATAGTTGTCAAAGAGCCCAGGTGAAAGAATGCCATGGCAGCGTTCAGCTCTGGATTGTCCATAAAAATATTTGACCATGTGCAGAGTGCAGATGAAAGCAAGAAACCCTGGCAGCTATTGTAAAGCAAGTTGAAGTGAGGCAGATCATAACTTTTAAAGAGTCACTGGGACACAGCCTCGAAAAATGAGGCTTAAAAGTGGGTGGTTGGAAACCACAGCAGTTGCGGGACCTCTTCATTTAGCTTTAAGGGAACTTCATCTTTTTGAGCAAAGTCTTCAGGCTGTCTGGAATTCCTGAAAAGGAAAGTGTGCATGTGCTCTTCAGATGGTGGAGGGGATGCTAAGTAAAGAGTGTTTTATTTGTTCTCACATTTTATCATGAGGTGATGGTGTCATGTTTTTAAGTATATTTATGGATCTTAATTTTCAGTCATATTTCCTCCAAAACTAAAGGGCAAGAACAAATAGTCTAAGGCAAATATGTGTATAGATATGTAGAGAATGCATGTGTGCACGACAATATCTAATTCAGTGAAAAATATCGAGGAACTGGTTAGTCTATTTAAGTGAATATTTTAGATAATAAAATTGAGCCTCTTCACGTATGAAGAATTTTTGAAATGTTTTCCTTTTTATAAGCAAAGTGTTATATACATCACCACATTCAAAAGAAATTTTAATATAATTTAACCTTTTCTTAATGACAGATTGGTCTTAAAATCCATTTAGATGCCTACAACTATTTTTCCATGTACTTTATGTTTTCCACTGCATTCATAATTAATTAGCTTGCTGTAAAATCAACATCGTCGCTATTATCACTCTGCCTACTTCTGCCCAAGGTCACTGCCTCCTTCCTTTCAGCCCTCCTAGTAGTGTGTGCAATGATAAACGAGGTCATCTAGCTATTTCAAAGTGTCACTTAAGGAGACTTTCAAATCAAAAAACAAACAAAAATCAAAAAACGGGCTAGTTATCCCCAAAGCAGCTTCTCCCAACTTCCCAGCACATTGCCTATGACAACTCCAAAACGTATGAAACCCAGAATGAAAGAGATTCCAGGCACCCCGAGGCAGACTGGATGGAACTAAACACACACCTACCTAAAGGAAGGAGGGAAGACCCTTTAGCTACGTTCACAGCCCTGCTCACTGGATCAGTTACACAAGATACATACCAACAAGAAAACAAAGCAGTTGCCCTCCTATTGAATAGATGTCACAGTTTGCTTAGTTCAGAGTTCCCTTCGTGCTCTAATTAAACTTAATCCTACCCTCCACCCCAATACCCCAACACACACATACGCACACACACTCATTAATACCTTCTTCATTCTTTTAGAAATTAAAGCTTAAAGGAAACATCTAGGCAAGGAGAGAGTAAAATGCTTTGGAGGAAAAGGGATTGGGTGTTTGATGTCACTTTGGAAAACATAACCCCTCAGTTAAGGGTTGTAAACAGCAGGAAAAGGCTTAATAAATCCAAAAGTCTGGCGATTATAATTTTTATATATTCCATTGCTTTGCAACCTAATGGCTCTATGAAAGATAGATTTTAGTGCCCTGAGACCTGGGCTAGGAGCTGTGCACAATGACACAGGACAGCACTGGAAAAAAATGCATGTGACATCAGTGAAACGAGGGCACAGGCAGTCGACAAAGCTTGTCCGTGGAAAACACGAGTTCTAGAGAGATCTCTGCTCAGTCAAGTAAGAGTGAGAAAACACTTGCAAATCACTGCAGGGCAAGAAAAAGAGAACCACTTTCTGAAGGCTAAGCAGCTGAGAAGCCAGGAAAATTTCTAGGAAAATATGGCATTCTCAGGAAAACACAAAAAAGATGAACTTAAGGCCCACGAGAAACAGGTGTAAAAAAATTTTTAAATCCTTTTGTTTTAAAAAGATCGTGTATTTTGAAAGATCCTCGACCTATTAAAAGTGCCATGAGTGCTCGCTTCGGCAGCACACGTACTAAAATTGGAACGACACAGAGAAGACTAGCATGGCCCCTGCGCAAGGATGACGAGCAAATTCGGGAAGCGTTCCATATTTTTGAGACTCTGCCTGCTAATGCAGGGGACACGGGTTCGAGCCCTGGTCTGGGAGGATCCCACGTGCCGCGGAGCAACTGGGCCTGTGAGCCACAACTACTGAGCCCGCGCGTCTGGAGCCTGTGCTCCGCAACGAGAGAGGCCGCGATAGTGAGAGGCCCGCGCACCGCGATGAAGAGTGGCCCCCGCTCGCCGCAACTAGAGAAAGCCCTCGCACAGAAACGAAGACCCAACACAGCCAAAAAATAAATAAATAAATAAATAAAAATTAAAAAAAAAAAAGAAAGAAATCGTTTATCATTGAAAGCTCCTAAAATATATTTTAAAAGTGACATGGGTTAGACGAGAAAAGATCACAGTAGCATTAAAAAAGTGCATATTGAAGGTAATAAATGGTAACATTGACAAAGAATAAAAATAAAATCCTAATGTGAAGAGTAAGCTAGATACATCTCTGAATAACACAGAGGAAAAATGGCCCAAGGAAAGGAAAGCAGTAAGTAAAAATTCATAACTGAAAGACAGAAAATGACAACCAGAAATTAATAGAAGTTACTGTGGAAGAAAGCACAATACCTAAAGCAGAAGCAATAAGGAAAGATGTAGTGAAATAAAATGTTCCTATGCTAATAAATGGCCAACGTATAGATCAGAAAAGCTTAGTCATCTTCGAGCATAAGAATTATGGAGAGTTAAAGTATGTTTAGAAAAATGGTGTTAGAATGATAAAAAAATACTAAAAGCACTTGAACATTTTTTTTTATTTACTAAAAGTCAGGTTAGCCCTTATTTCTTCCAAATGGTAAATGGAAGAAAAATAAAAGTAAATTTCTAGAGTCTGAGGCAAAAAAAGTTATCCCCCAAACTGCATTTCCTGTCTAGTTGTCCTCTATGGGTGCAGACCACAAGAAAAAGAATAGTTGCAAATATGAAAAAACTCAGAAGACATAACGCTAACATGTATAGTTTGAAAAAAATAATAGAAAACAGTATCTTAATTAAAGAAAACTGTATCTTAATTAAAAACACAGTATCTTAACATCTAGAGATGATCAAACATAATTTTTAAACAGATGTGTCATCACATAAAAAGACTGACAGTAAATATTAAATATGTTTCAATGGCATATGTTCAAATTTGAAATATTTAAACTTTTTCTAAAAAGAAGATATATGACATAAATAATATTTTAATAATAATCTAGGTAGAAATCTCTAGATCGATGATCACAATTTCACGTGACCATGGGGCCTGGGATAGAAGGCAGATAAGGAAAGAGGCCCCGTCTTGATGGACAGAGAGTGGGGGAAGCCATGCTGAGCTGGGGACGTGTCTGCCAGCCAAAGGCAGCAGACGCTGCTAGAACCACTCACACCATTACCCCGCAATACAGGCAGGTCAACACATTTCAAGGGACGCCAGATATCTATATGCAACATTGCAATTTTTTAATATACAAAGACAATCCAACTATTGAAAAAAAGCACTGGAGGGTGCTAAACAAAATGCGTTTGAGATTTGAGCCAGGGCTAACCAGGTCTTAGCCTAGACATTCAAAAATACTGGAACATCTTAGAATTACAAAGGGAAATAAAGACCAGAGATGGTAGGTGGGAGGTTTGGAGGGCAGAAATGTCTTGCTTTCTGGGTTAAAGGGGGTCCAAAACAAATGTGTGATTGGAAAATTAGTATTATAGAGAGTCTAAATGTTTGGAGAAAAATATACCAACAAAATTTGTAACATTTAAATAATTGAGTAAGATAAAGCAAACAAACCATGGCTAGGCAGCAATGTCCAGCTGTGCTGATTGCAGAATTCAAAAGGACACTAAAATTTAAAAATAAAATAGTGGTTAATTCTTTTTATACAAATACTATAAAAAGAAGGCAGGAGAGGACAACAGTTCAGAAACTGTAATAAGTAGAGTGGCAAGATAAAATGCAGTAGGTAAATCCAAGTAAGTTACTTTATTTTGAAATATGATTTAGTTAACTTTAAAAATAGAATAACCCATTTGCAAAGTAGAAATAGAGACACAGAAGTAGAGAACAAACATATAGACACCAAGGGGTGGGGAGTGGGGTAAATTGGGAGATTGGGATTGACATGTATACACTAATACGTAGAAAATAGATAACTAATAAGAACCTGCTATATAAAAAATGAATAAATAAAATAAAATTTAAAAAAATAAAAAGTAAAAATAGAATAACATGATGTGGTACAACATAATTACCAATAAAAGGATAAATTAATAATTATTAATAAAAGGATAAATAATTAAGATACAAATTTTGTAATAACTTTTGAAAATACCTGTATAAATATAAGCATCTGAGTAAATGTTAGTCCATAAAGAACATATCAAGACATTTTTTTATAGCACAACTTGTACAGCCTGCACTTCCTACTATTAACGTAGTGTAATTGAGTCAAAGAAGCTACCAAAACTTCAAATGTAGGTTATTTAGAAAGTAACAATGCAAATGTGCTTATTAAACATATGGGGTGTGACAAAAGTTGTAGTCAGTGGCAACTGTATACCTTTAAATGCTTTCTTAATATTAACAGAAGGATGAAAATAAGTAACAAATGAAATTGACAGTCAAAGTAAGAAAGAAAACAAAAGTAGACTAAAGTGGTACAGATGAAGAAAGAAAAAACATGAAATTGAGATGTTAGAACAGATTTTTTAAAAAGCTGATTTTAAAAACCCATAAAACCTAAGGGCCAAGCAAATCAAATGATGAGAGGTACACACGAAATTTTGAATGAAATAATTAACAAATAGATATGGCTAAACATTTAAAAAATAATAGTATGTGCAATTCTGTGTTAATTCACTTGAAATTCTTGATGAAATGTATGTTTTACTAAGAACAGATAAATTACGAAATGGTTATGCTTTCCAGTAGTTGAACCTCTGGTTAATAAGAAAAAGTAAACCAGTTTTACAGACAGAACACAAGAGTAACACGTCAAGAAAGCTGCCCTCCTGCTCGGCCATTTTCCACACAGTGACCTTGGCCAGGTCAACTCATGCCATTGTCCTCCTCTTCTCCACCATTAATTGAGAACTTGGAAAGTGGTCACCGTTGGGGTCTCTCTAAGCATCAGAATTCCTTGCTTCTCCCACATGCTAATCTGCACACAGGCATGAGTATGTGAAAGGCTAGTAAAATATAAAAGTAAGCAAAACCTCAAAGCACCATAATTATATTGCAGATCGACCCTCTGCCTGATGCCGCTTTCATCCCTTCACCTGCTATATGTCCCTATTAGTTCAAACACCAGAGCTAAGGGGAGATATACAAACCAAAGAATTTAGTTCAATATTTCATTCATTCACTGTCTTGTCTTGGAATTCTTTCTTCTCTTCCTGTTTCTTAAAATATGTCTCTTTTCCCAAGTAACAAGTCATGCACTGTCTTTTCTTCTGGGGCTGGTTTCCAACACCGAAGTCTCCCTCCAACTCATACTTCAGGTTTGTGGCTTCTTTTTATATTGTTTTATGGAAAATGGCCAAAGTGAGCATCTGTGAGCCTTTCTTCCAAAACTTCTATGTCTCACGCTTTCCTTGAAATTTCTCTGTAGGTTTTCATATCATTTGACATCTCTTTTTTAGTGAGGGTGACACTCTAAATCTTTAGCCATGGCTCCAGTATTCATATAAATTTTACTCCACTCCTGCTGCCAATGTATCAAACTGGTCAGATTTTGAAATACCAGCTGGTTATAATTTGACTGTAATAGGCCCTATAAGTAAATCTGTTCATCATATTTTTTTCAAAATTATTATTCCAACTAATCACAGGCTATCACAATAGCCATGAAATAAACCAAACAAATAGCAGAATTCCCTGTCAGCATGCCTGTGGAGGACGGAGGGGGTAGGGGGAGAGAGCAGAAGAGGGTTCATTCAAATATATCAAGAACTTACATCTAACTAATTTACAGTTTTTACTCTTCCTAGGATTTCCCCCACTGCTAACAATTAACAATATGGTATAACCTAAGTGGTTGTGGTTCTCTTTCGTATCTACTGAGATTAAATTTTCCTTTACCCTGTAACCTTTACACATTTGTTTGCGTTCTGAGAGAAGCTATCTTATAACTGCATTGGGCTCTCAGATGTGACAAAACTATTCATCTGTCACCATGGGTGACATTGACTGGACACTCATGATATACTATTTTCTCTAATAAGTACTTTAATACCCTAAGCTTAAAGTTCAACACTACATCCATCACAGGAAACTAGGAAGAACATCAACTGACACAAGGTAGGCTCTCAATAAATAGTACTGAATGAATGCACGAATACATCATTTCATTAATCTTTACAACACAAAAAGAGTAAGTGCTGAAATCCTTATTCTCACACACAAGGAAACCAAGGCTTGGAGAGGGTGGGCTTCTTGCTTGCAGTCACTTTGCTACTAAGTGGCCAAGTTAGAATGTAAACCCAAGTCTGACTGAGTCCCATGCCCTCACTGTTTTACTGCCCTAAATCCACCACCAATGTATTAAAGTTCTTCACTTGCTTCAGTGGATGTGGGACAAGGTAGCACTTTACAGGCATCTCACTGCATATTCTAAGAATGTCCCAAAACTTCTGGAACAATCTTGGCTGTGTTTGAGCCAGAGAGTTATACGTGTCTGAGAAACAAAGAAGAGGGTCACAGAAAGGGTCATTACATACAGTTTGCACCCTTCAGACCATGGATTCTGACCATTATTTAACATTCATGAGTAGTAAATTCCCTGGACATTCTAAGGATTTTAGGTCATTTCCTGGGCCCTTGCTAAAAACCTTTATCTTTTACACTTAGAAAAGCAAATCTAAACATAAATGAAATTGATATTGTTATAGAAAACATTTGGTGTTTTAACGATCAATCATTATAAATGAAAAATCAAACATTAAAAGATTTTAAATGACTTAAAAATCAACTAGAGATTTGTCTGTTTCAGAGCACACACACGTACATAGAAAGAAAAATCCAGAAGTGAAAGGTAATATATGACTCGTGTGGCAGTACTCGGTCCTGATAGACCAGACCACAGCAAATAAAGTCCACCTGAGTATTCTTTCATTGTTAGAACTTATTCAAACACTATGGAACGAAATAATCAAGATGCAATCTAAGGTAAATCATTGCCTTTCTTCAGAATAAATGTTATGCATCCTTTCCATAGGCAGAAGCCAATTCTGTCTTAAGTACTACCCATGTTACTAAGGATTTTAAAAGGTCCCTCTTCATCTGATGAGAGATATTAGTCATTCATCATAACTCCACAGTATATCCAAAAATATTCCTGTGAAGAATCGTTGTTATATTGCTATTAATATTACAAATGTATAAGTAGCTTTTCATCCAAAAAGGTCAGATTATTCATATATATATATATATATATATATACATATATTATACAATTTATGGAAGCAAATCACGCCTTAGTATCATACATGTAGTAGTTTTGCCATTCTGCATTGATCATTTTTTTAATATGTCGTGTAATAGACATATTATCCTCCATTAAATAAGTTGGATTCCTAAAATAAAAACTTGAGTGTACATCAAAATTGCAAGTAAATATTTTTAAGTTACTCACAATCAAGATCTAAAACCAGGTGATTCATGATCCTAGTTGGATTTTCTCTTGTATAATTGATAGTGATGCCTCACTTACCTGGTTTATAATCTTGACACTCAACAAATTAATAAGTTATTGACAGATTTGCCCCACTTTTCATATATAAAAATATATGAATATATGTATATATTCATATATAAATATATATTTCATACATATAAATATAAAGATTGACAAAATCTAGAGTCAACTTCATTCAATGGGTGAATCAAAATTAAAATTAATAATTCTTTTCACTCACCTTTGCTTACCCTAAGAGCTACTCTGCACATACATCAAATTAGCAAGTACTGGCCCTCAGAGCTTTCCTTAGAGGCCAAGCAGGTCTGGGTCTTTCATTTTTGGCTCTTTGCTAACTAACCACCATAACCATGAAGTTTTAGAAAGACCACTCAGCCTATAACTGGGGAGAATTTGATGTCATCCACACCAGCAGACTCACATTTTACCCTGGGGACAGGACCCTGATGTGGCTTCACATGGTCGCCATCACAATCCTGCGTTTCTCTTGACCTCAGTCTCTGGAAGGGTCAATCCTGGCCAAGCCAGAACGGTCAGTGACCACTTTCTGGCTCTTTGTGTGTCACCAGGTAGAGTGTCCAGCATTCCATATTCTGAAAACTAGCAAATAAGGGTCAATACATTTCTATTCCTATGGAATGCCAGTTTCCATAGATAAATTTGTTAATGACTGCTAGAATTATTCATTATAATTTGGAGGTCTTTTAAGACCAGTTAGACTTCACATTTATCTGTTTAAGTTCAAGCACTGGAAAGAATGAACTATTACCTAAAGAAGGACACCTCACATGACAGACAGAATCTCTGGGGTTGAGCAGATGTCACCTCAATCCCTAATTCCGCTTCTCGTTGGCCATTCACTAGCCATTTGCCCTAGAGGTGACCACTGGAGCCTCAGTCTCTCATCTCTAAAATGGGGCAGTGCTAGTCCCAAGTGCAACCCCTACTTCATGAGGTTATTTGTGGGGATTAAATGAAAAAATGGAACCAAAGAAAGAACGTAGCAGGTACCTGGCACATAGGAATGGCTCAATACATGCTGTCTATTATTTTTATTTCTCCCAACACAAATACAAAAATTGCCTTGATTTCAACAAATATTTATTGAGTATCACTATGTGCCAGACATCATTCCAAGCCTGTGATACATCAGTATACACAACAGACAAAGATCCCCGCCCTTCCTGGTGGGGGGAAACCAAAAATATACAATGAACGTGATATATGAACAAAACTATGGAGATTTAGAAGGTGAATAACACAATGAAAAAGAAAGAAAACAGGAGTAAGGGTGACTAGGAGTAGTTGGTGGGGCTGATTGTAGGGTGGTCGGGGGAGCCTATAAAATAAGATTTGGTTTTCTGAGTTTCTCAGTTTAAGAATTATTAAAATTGTACTATTTTTCCTTGTAAACTGCATGCATTTAACTAAAAACTCACTGGTCAGAGTTACTCAGCAGCATATATTTTTCAAAATCAGAAGCCTCCCCATATGCCATCAACCCTCCTTAAAACTTGCTGAGGTGACAATTGCAGAATCAATTGTTGACAACAGGTTGCACAGTCATGTCTAATGTTATGTATAGGTCAATGTTGTCACAGAAAGCCTCACTCTGATTTTATCATGACTTTTCACACATATTTCTCCTTTCCCAAACTAAAGCTGTTTTCTATCAGAGTTGTGAGAGCTCTGAGATATTCACCTGGCAAACAAAGCCCTTCTGCTTTCAAAAAAGAAAAAATTACCCCCTGTGTTCCAAAAAGTCTATGAAAGTCTACATGTTAAACCAATAAAATACAGGCAGTAGCATATGGAACATTTTTCCAATTATTTTCTTTCTAAAAAATTACTTTCTGCAGGTTAAATCTCAGGTGTTTTAGATATTGCAGATTCGATAGCTCTTTAAACTTTTAATTGGTTCACAGCCTTGTTGTGGAATAAATAACAAACTTGAGAAAGACTGACACTTTTTTTTTTTTTTTTTTTTTACTTATTTCTTTATTTATTTATTTTTGGCTGTGTTGGGTCTTCTGTGTGAGTTGGGTTTCTGCGCAAGGGCTTTCTCTAGTTGCGGCGGCTTTCTCTAGTTGCGGTGAGTGGGGGCCACTCTTCATCGCCATGCGCGGGCCTCTCACTGTCGCAGTCTCTCTTGTTGCGGAGCACAAGCTCCGGACGCACAGGCTCAGTAGTTGTGGCTCACGGGCTTAGTTGCTCCGCGGCATGTGGGATCTTCCCAGACCAGGGCTCGAACCCGTGTCCCCCGCATTGGCAGGCAGATTCTCAACAACTGCGCCACCAGGGAAGCCCCGACACTTTTTAAAATATCTTTTTTGGAGGGAGGAGGAGGATTCCTTAGGTAATAGAAGTTACTCCATTAGATTCTGAACACAAACAAGTCACAGAGTCTGAGTATTATTTTGAAAATGGATATATGTTTCAGTTGAACCTACAGAAATGTTGAGAACTATACAATTTACATTTTTAGAAGAAAAAAAAATGCATGGATCTATTCTGTTTTTCTTCTTTTTTGTTTAATTACTTACCTCTTACTTTGTCTCCTACTGAAAGGCCTCGTGTTTCTGAGGAATAAAATTTAAACAACTTTCCACTGGAAACGCTACCTTCTCTCATCAAAGCAAATATCTTGGAAGCCTGATCCTCAGAGAATACCCTCTAGCAATTACTTCATTTTAAAATCGTTTTTAATTAAATGCCTGACTTGTATTTTTGTTTTATTTCATTAGTAATATGAATACAATTCATTTTCTGTGGAATTATTTAAGTGTGAAAGAAAATGTGACTATCCCAACACACACTGAATTTCCATTGACACACTTCCCTGTGAATGTGATGTTTGATCCGGAAATAGTAATCAAAGGTTTTATTCATTTGCATAAGCTCTGAAATTTTGAATTTTCACAACATATATTTACTAAGAATGAGTATTCTGGAAAAATAGTTCTTCAGTTTTTTATACCACAATCTCCAGCAACTTTTCCAATTACTTTTTAATCTTCTTCTTGCTTGCACCCTCCTTTTCTCCTCAACCCAAATATAGAGCACAACTTAGAAGAAATATAAGCATGCATATGTATACACACACACACACACACACACACACACACACACAAACACCCCTACCTTGATTTCCTGACTGACGATTTTGGAGAAGGCAGTGATATGTAAAAAAAAAAATGAGAGAAATATATGTCTGACTCTTGAAAATATGCATTAGGAAGAATGGTTGGATACATGTTAGCCAAAGGAAAAAAATAAACGTAATGCGAGGAGGTTCGGTTAATGGATCTGACCGCCACCAAAGTGTGCTTGAAGTTTCCATAGCTCTGGTGTTTGCAACCTTTTAGGGATTTGCTCTGATTCTCTAGAGACCTACAAATATCAATTTAAGAATCAGTGTTCCTAAACATTCCACGCAGCCAATAAGGTCAGAAATATCGGGATAAGCTTCTAGAAACAAGGTATCCAACCCAAATTCCACTAATCTCTAAAGAGATCATTGGTTAAATTTTAACTCCAGGATTTACGAGTAGATTCTATTTTTTTTTAAAAAATACACCTCTGCAGTAACCAATAGTTGGCCGCTATGAATGAGTCTTTTCAAAACAATGCATTATTTAGAAAGTCAGATGGGTGGCTGGAAGGTTCGTCAGAAGCAGCTGGTCACATGTAACAACGTTTGCAAACTTGACACACATGTAAATGCAAGTTCCTCAACTGTACAGAGGGACCAGATCATTAGGGTAGATATCATTAGGGCAGGGAAAGGTGTTCCCTTTCCTTGTCTCAGGACAGGCCAGACACGCTGCGCTCATTCCCCCAAAGCAGTATTATTCCCTAAAATAATGATTCTCAAGGAATTTTATTAGAGAATTCCAAAAATGCGGAGCCAGCCTATCTCTATTTTAATCACAAATCCCTAGCCTGTAGAGAAATTCTCATGAAGTTATATGGGATAAAACGATAACATTTTTTATAGGTATGTTCTCACATTCACACATAAAGCTGTCCAAAAGCCTAATGTGGTTCAGTTTCCACAGTGCAGAATCTGTTAAATGGATCTGCCTATGTTTTCCAACTCACAGCATCCTGCAGTGCGAAGTATCTAATATAAACACTCCCCACTGAGACTCCTCATAAACCCTGGATTTTTTTTCTTCCTTGAAGTCAGCTGGTGAATTTAGATGGCCTAAATGCTAAAAATAAACTTGGTTTTTCATTCTTTACTGACATAATCCAACCCCGCACAGAGAGTTTAATAACGATTATCCTCTTTACAATCTTCCCCAAAAGACTAATGCAACGTTCATGTAAAAAGTCCAGAGAGAGGAGGGCAGAACAATGATTTGGCAACCTCAGATATCAACTTCAAGAAATGAGTGCATTTTCTCGTTACAATTTTTATAGTTGTTGTTTTAACTTTAATGCTTACTGAAATAAGCATATATACAAAGAATGCAAGTCTTAAATGTATAGTTTGATGGATTTTTACAAGGTCATCACACACATACCCACCACCAGATCAAGAGGAAGAACATCGCCAGTGCCCCAGAGTACCTCTTATGCCACCATGGAATCATTGTCTCATACCCAAAGTAACTGCCATATTTACCTCTGTCACCACAGATTAGTTCTGCCTGTTTTTGAAGTTTATATGAATGATGTCACACACTTTGTACTGTTAAGTATTTAGCTTTTTTCCTTGCTATTCTCTCTGTGAGATTCATCCACGTTATACAAAACAGTAGTTTGCTCTTTTGTTATTGTATAGTTTTGTGTTACATAAGTAGTTTTAACCATGGATTCAGTTTCTTTAAAAATACAGGAGCATTGAGATTTTATGTTTTGTGTCAATTTTTGAAAGTTGTGTATTTCAAGATTTGCCCACTTCAACTTAATGACACTTGCTTATTACCTTTTCCAGTCTATGAATCTATAATAATATATTTTTGTTCCTTATACTAGCATTGTATGTTTGTTTCCTGCCCTTTGTTTTTTATGACTTGTATTGCTAGAGTGTTCATCAATTTTATAACTCTTTCCAAATAATCAAATTTTGATTTGTTGGTTTTTTTCTATTTGTTTCACTAGGGGTTTTATTGGTTTCTGCTCTTTTATATTTCTTTTCTCTTAGGATTTTTAGCTTTAACTTGCTATGGTTTCTGTTGGACCTTGAGAAGGCTGCTTGGATAATTGTTTTCTAGAATTACTTCTTTATTAATGTATGGTTTAATTCTGTGGTTTTCTTCTCAGCTTTTGTTTAGCTGCATACCACAAGTTTTAATATTTTTAACTAAATGAAAATCATATATTTCCTGACTGCTATTGTGATTCACCTTTGACCAAGGTATAATTTAGAAAAGTACATTTTTATTTTCAACCATTTTTACAGATTATCTACTTTTACTTTTGCAGTTGATTTTGAGGTTAATTCTTCTGGGGCCAGAGAATATGCTATGAATATTTTCAAAATTTTGAATTTTGTGATGATTTGCTTTGTGGTACAGCATATGTTCTCTTTCAGCTAACACCAGTGGGAGACAATTCTCTGTGCTTCTGCAAGTCCTCGGGGCAGAAGTCCTGACTCTCCTTAGTCTGGACTGTACTTTGAAGAATGTCTGTGCAGAGATCAACTTTGGAAGATGAGATAGTATCTCCCTCCAGAACAAAAGGCAGGTTTTCCTGCACACTGGGAAGACTGTCTCTCTCTGGAACAGCAGGCAGGCATGTTTACTATCCAGTGTAAAAAGCTCAAGTTTCTAAGCCCTTTCTCTTCTCCTGTAACACAACTCACGGCATGTGCAGATATTACCTGGCTTTCCTGTCATCCTGTATGAATTGTAGCTTAGGGACCTGGCACAAAATACACTGATGTGTGTGCAGCTTGCTGTTATGTGAGTAACAAAACCCACTGTTTCTGGTTCAAGAAGAATCTCACATCTTCTGCAGGCCTTCATGAATCATAGCACACTAACATTTTAGGTTAAAAAAATGGATAAAATTGAGATGAAGTCAGCAAGACAGTAGAAGAGGAACTCCTAGAACTTCCTTCTGCCAGGAGACACTGGCTCAAAAACAACACAGACCTATTCCCTTCATGAGAGATCCAAGAACTAGTTAAGAGACTCCTGTACCCCCAGGTAAGTGCAAAACCAGCCACAGCAAAGCTGCTAGGAAGATTCACTCACCTGCTGTAGCCCCACCCCCCAGCTCAGTGTGACATAATTGAGAGAAAACTCCCAGCCCCCAGCTTCTTTCTGGGGAGAAAAAGAGAAAGCTGAAACATATGTCCAACATTTTGAGGGGCGCTGTCCAAGGGACTGGTTTCTGTCTTCCCTGTCTTCCCTGTCTTCCCTGTCTTCCCTGTCTTCTCTGTCTTCCCTGGAGTGCTAATGGGACCCGACACACTCTGGGTGCAGGGGTGGGTCCTCCTCCAGAGGACCCACAATATAGCAGAGAGAAGCCAGTACAGCTCAGGAGACAAAACGGCAATAGTTAAGTCCTTCATTATCAAAAACTATTCTAAATGTAAATGGTTAAACTCCCCAATCAAAAGACATAGCATGGTTGAGTGGATTAGAAACAACAGCAATGAGATACAAACATATGTTGTCTACAAGAAATGCACTTTAGATTGAAGAGCAAACATAGGCTGAAAGTGAAAAGATGGAAAAAGATATTCCATGAAAATGCTACGTGGTAACCAACAGAAAGTATGGATGACCATAATCATATCAGACAAAACAGATGTTAAGCCAAAAACTGTCACAAGAGATAAAGATGGTAATTATATAATTATAAAATGGCAAATTCAGCAGGAAGAGCTATCTTTTATAAATATATATTCAGCCAACATCAAGGTCCCAATATATGAAGCAAACATTGACATAACCGAAAGGAGAAATAGACTGTAAAACAGTAAGAGAAGGAAATTTCAATACTTCACTTTCAATAGTGGATAAAAAATCCAGAAAGATGATCAATAAGGGAACAGGAACTTGAATGACACTATAGATCATACGCATTTAATAGATATATACAGAACATCCCCAACAGCAGCAGAAGATGCTTTCTTCTCAAGCATGCACAGAAGTATCTCCAGGATAGATCACACGTCAGTCACAAAACAAGTCTTAACAAATTTAAGAATGTTTAAATCATACAAAGTATCTTTTCTGACCACAGTGGAAGAAAAGTAGAAATCAACAGAAACAGGAAAACTGGAAAATTAACAAATGGTGGAAATTAAACACAACTCTTGAACAACAAATGGATCAAAGAATAAATCATCCAGTAAATTGGAAAATAAGTTGAGACAACCAAAAAAGAAAAAATAAAATACCAAAATTTATGGGATACAGCAAAATAATATTAAGAGGGAAGTTTATACTGATGAACATGTACATTAAAAAAGAATTATCTCAGGCTTCCCTGGTGGCGCAGTGTTTAAGAATCCACCTGCCAGTGCAGGGGACACGGGTTCAAGCCCTGGTCTGGGAAGATCCCACATGCCGCAGAGCAACTAAGCCTGTGCGACACAACTACTGAGCCTGCACTCTAGAGCCCGTGAGTCACAACTACTGAGCCTGCGTGCTGCAACTACTGAAGCCTGCGTGCCTAGAGCCGGTGCTCCACAACAAGAGAAGCCACCTCAATGAGAAGCCTGTGCACCACAACGAACAGTAGCCCCCGCTCAACGCAACTAGAGAAAGCCCGTGCGCAGCAACGAATATCCAGTGCAGCTAAAAATAAAAATAAATAAATTTATAAAAAAAAAAAAGAATTATCGCAAAAAAAGAGAACAACCTAGTTTTAAAGAAGAACAAATAAGGAAAAAGCAGAATAAAGAATATAATAAATATTAGAGCAGAAGTAAATAAAATCAAGAATAAAAAAAATCAAAATTGAGTTAGTTTTTTGAAAACATCACAAGATTGTCAAACTTTTAGCTAGACTAAGGAAAAGAGAGAAAAGACTCAAACAAGATGAGAAATGAAAGAAGAGACAATAACTTACACCACAGAAATAAAAAAAGATTGCATGTCACAAAATGTTTCACCTAGAAGAAATATAAATTCCTAAAAATATGCAACCTACCAAGACTGAATCATGACGAAAGAGAAAATATGAATAGACCTATAACTAGCATGGTGATTGAATCAGTTATCAAAAACCTCCCAAAAACAAAAACAAAAAAGCCCCAGACTAGTTGGATTCACTGGAGAATTCTACTAAACATTTAAAGATTTAATGCCAATCCTTCTAAAACTCTTCCAAAATATTGAGGAGGAGATCATTTCCAAACTCACTTTATAAGGCCACACTTACCCTAATATCAAAGCAAGTGAAGGGCACTACAAGAAAAAAAAATAAAACTACAGGGAAGTATTACTGATGAATATAGATGCAAAAATCCTCAACAAAATAATAGCAATATGAATTCAACAGCACATTAGAAATATCAGACACCAAGACCAATGGGGATTTATTGTGGGGATAAAAAAAATTGTTCAATATCTGAAAATCAATGTGATGCACCACATTACCAGAAAAAAGGATAAAAATCACATGATCATCTCAATAGAACAGAAAAAGCATTTGACAAAATTCAACACCTTTCATGATAAAAACATTTAACAAACTAGAAATAGAAGGAAATTACCTCTCTAATAAAAGCCCAGAGATAAACCCACTCAGCTATGGTCAACTAACCTATGACAAAGGAGGCAGGAATATACAATGGAGAAAAGACAGCTTCTTCAATAAGTGGTGCTGGGAAAACTGGACAGCTACATGTAAAAGAATGAAATTAGAACAATCCTTAACACCACACACACACACACACACACACACACACACACACACACACCCACACAGTGGATTAAAGACCCAAATGTAAGACAGGACACTATAAAACTCTTAGAAGAAAACATAGGAAGAACACTCTTTGACATAAATCACAGCAAGATCTTTTTTGACCCACCTCCTAGAGTAATGGTAATAAAAACAAAAACAAACAAATGGGACCTAATGAAACTTAAAAGCTTTTGCACAGCAAAGGAAACCATAAACAAGATGAAAAGACAACCCTCAGAATGGCAGAAAATATTTGCAAACAAATCAATGGACAAAGGATTAATCTCCAAAATATACAAACAGCTAATGCAGCTCTATATCAAAAAAGCAAACAACCCAATCAAAAAATGGGTGGAAGACCTAAATAGACATTTCTGAAAAGAAGACATACAGATGACCAAGAGGCACATGAAAAGCTTCTCAACATCACTAATTATTAGAGAAATGCAAATGAAAACTACAATGAGGTATCACCTCACACCAGTCAGAATGGCCATCATCAAAAAAATCTATAGACAATAAATGCTGGAGAGGATGTAGAGAAAAGGGAACTCTCTTGCACTGCTGGTGGGTATAGATACTGATACAGCCACTGTGGAGAACAGTATGGAGGTTTCTTAAAAAACTAAACATAAAATTACCATATGACCCAGCAATCCCACTACTGGGCATATACCCAAAGAAAACCATAATTCAAAAAGACACATGCACCCCAATGTTCATTGCAGCACTATTCACAATAGCCAGGTCATGGAAGCAACCTAAATGCCCACTGAGAGAGGAATAAATAAAGAAGATGTGGTACATATATACAATAGGATATTACTCAGCCATAAAAAGGAACAAAATTGGGTCATTTGTAGAGACATGGATGGACATAAAGACTGTCATACAGAGTGAAGTAAGCCAGAAAGAGAAAAACAAATATATATTAACGCATATATGTGGAATCTAGAAAAATGGTACAGATGAACCAGTTTGCCAGGCAGAAATAGAGACACAGAAGTAGAGAACAAACGTATGGACACCAAGTGGGGAAAGGGGGTGGTGGGATGAACTGGGAGATTGAGATTGACATATATACACTAATATGTATAAAATAGATAACTAATAAGAACCTGCTGTATAGCACAGGGTACTCTACTTCACTTGGCTGTACAGTAGAAACTAACACAACATTGTATAATAACTATACCCCAGTAAAAATTTTAAAAATTAAAGCTCACAACTGCCATTGTACTTAATGGTGAAAAACTGAAAGCTTTTCCTCTAAGATCAGGAATAAGACAACATAGTACTGGAAGTCCTAGACAGAGCAATTTGACAAGAAAAAGAAATAAAAGTCCTCCATATTGAAAAGGAAGAAGTAAAATTATCTCTCTTTGCTGATGACATAAATGTTTTATGTAGAAAACCCTAAAGATTTCATTAAAAAAAAAAAAAGTTAGAACTAGAGACTTCCCTGGTGGTCCAGTGGTTAAGACTTTGCGCTCCCAATGCAGGGGGCCTAGGTTTGATCCCTGGCCAGGGAACTAGATCCCACATGCCACAACTAAGAGCCTGCATGTGACGATGAAGATACCGTGTGCCACACTAAAAAGAAAAAAAAAAAAGATCCTGCATGCAGCAACTAAAAAGATCCTGCACACCACAACGAAGACCCTGAAGGTGGCAACAAAGATCCTGCATGCCACAACTAAGACCCAGCGCGCCACAGCTAAGACTCAGCACAGCCAAATAAATAAATAAATAAATATTTTTTAAAAAATTTTTTTAAAAACTGTTAAACCTAATAAACTGATTCAGCAAAGTTGCAGGACACAAAATCAACAAAGAAAATTTAGTGGCATTTCTGTCACCAACAATCCCATTTACAATAGCATCAAAAAGAATAAAATATTTAGGAATAGACTTAATGAAGGAGAAAGACTTATACACTGAAAACTATAAAACATTACAGAAAGAAATAAAGCATGACTAAATGGAAAGACATCTTGTGTTCATAGATTGGAAGACTTAATTTTGTCAAAGTGTCCACATCACTTAAAGTGATCTTAACTTCAAAGTAATTCCAATCAAAATCCCAACAGCATTTTTTGCAGAAATAGAAAAATAAACCCTAAGATTCATATGAACTACTAAATAACCCTGAGTAGCCAAAATAACCTTTTGAAAGATGAACAAAGCTGGAGGCCTTACACTTTCTAACTTTGAAATATATTGTATACCTATAGTAATCAAAACAGTATAGTACTTGTATAAAAGAGAGTAGAGAGCCCAGAAATAAACAGACACATATACAGTTAGATAATCTTCAACAGGGTGCCAACTATACAATAAAGAATAATCTCTTCAACAAACAGTTCTGGGACTACTGGGTATCAACATGCAAAAGAATAAAGCTGGACCCTTCTCCTAAACCACACACAAAAAAATCAACTCAAAATGAACTAAAGACTTAAATGTAAGAACCAAAACTCCTTAGAAGAAAAACATAGGAGAAATGCTTCACAACATTACTCTTGGCAATCATTTCTTTCTGCATTTTCCCACTAATACGAGGTATCTAAAATAGCCAAAATCTTAGAAGCAGAAGGTAGCATGATAGTGGCCAGAGGCTGGGGACAGGGGGAAATTAGATCAAGTATGTTAGTCATTCTGTCTCCTATATCTCTATTGATTTTTTTGCCTTTTGTTCTAACAGTTACTAAGATGATCTACCTATGATATCGATTTTTTAAAATTTCTCCTTTTATTTCAGTCACATTTTGCATTTCATATTTTGAGGCAATGTCAATAGTTACATATCATCTTATTACTGCTCTGTCTTCCTGTAAAACTGACCTTTTATTATTATAAAATGTTGCCCTTTATATTCTGTAACACTTATGTCTTTGAGTCTGTAACACTTTGTATGAGCTTAGTTACACTAATTTTCCTGTAGACTGAGAATCAGCAAAGCATGACCTAAGGGTGAAGCCTAGCACACAGCCTGCTTTACAGTCTGTGAGCAAACACTGATCTTTAAATTCTTAAAGGGATACGACAACAACAATAGCAAAAGACTCATATGTGACAGAGACCATATTTGTCCCACAAAGCCTAAAATGTTTATAATCTGGATCAACCGCTGCTTAGATGATATTTGCATAGCACATCTTGTTCTATGACTTTACTTTTAACTTTTCTATGCCCTTATGGATTAAGTATGCATTTTTTACTTTCAATCCAGTATGGTAAGCATCGTCTTTAATTGATATATTCAAATTATTTATCTTTAATGTAAATATTTATAGATTTTACATACATTATCTAAGTATCTTTCAAATTGTCCCATCTACTCTTTGATCCATTTTTCAACTTGATTATCTTCTATGAGAGGAATCACGTTTTAGTATTAAATTTTCCCCTCTACTAACATGTTATCATTACATGTCTTTATTTTATTTTATTTTTTTAGTTGTTAGCCTGGATATTATAATTTGCATGATTAACATACTGAGTCTATTTTAACTTAGTACTCTTATCCATTCCCAGACAATGCTCATGCTTTGGATTCCTCTGCTCAGGCTGCCATAACACAAGACCACAGACTGGGTGGCTTAAACAACAGAAATGGGTTTTCCCACAGTTCTGGAGATGGGATGTCCAAGGCCAAGGCACCAGCGGGGTTGGCACCTCTGATGAGGTTTCTCACCTTTTTCCTCTGCATCCTCACATGGCCTTTCCTCTGTGTGTACGTGGAGAGACAGAAAGCCCTGGTGTCCTTTCCTCTTTTTACAGGGATACCTGTCCTATCAAATTAGGGCTCCACACTTATGACCTCATTTAAGTTTATCTCCTTAAAGGCCCTATTTCCAAATAGTTACATTGGGGTTTAGGACTTCAACATATGAATTTTGAGGGGGACACAATTTAGTCCATAACAGACTCTATAACACTTTAACTACAATTACTCTTCCTCTCAAACTTGTGCTAATTTGCCATATATTTTAATCCAGCCCCACACAACATTAGTATTTACTTGTTAATAGATGATATTCAGTCATAATTATTCCCTAATATTTACCCTTTCCTTTACTTTTATTCCTTCTTGTGTTTCATTCAGGCTTCCATATACAATTCTTATTCTTCTGTGCAAAATATCCCTTTAGTATTTCTTTTAGTGACTGTTGGCTCACACAAAAGTATCTGATATTATTCACAACAGCCAAGATTTGGAAACAATCTAATTGTCTATCAGTTGAGAAATGGATAAAGAAAATGTGGTGTATATATACAATGGAATATTATTCAGCTTTAAAAAAAGAAGAAATCCTGCCATATGTACTTATGTGACATGGATGAGGCCGGAAGCAGTCTTGAGTGAAATAAGCCAGTCACAGGGCAAATATGGTGTAATTCCACAGATACAAGGCATTTATAGAGGCAGAGGGTATGATGGTGGTTTGCAGGGGACAGGGAGGGGGATTTGGGGAGTTACTGTTGAAACAGTCTGCAACTTTAGTAATGCAGGATGAATAAGTTCTAGACATCTTCTGTACAAGATGGTAGCTATAGTCAACAATACTGTATTGTCAACTTAGATATTTGTTCACTTGTTAAGAAGATAGAGCTCATGCTAAGTGTTCTTACCACTCATTTAATTAATTAATTTTTAAAATATCTGATAAATGAAAATATTTTAATTTTACCTCTTTTGGGGTTTGGGTGGATAACACAAACAGCAAGAATAAAGAAGAGTTCTACCTTAGTATTGTTTAAAAAATCAACACATTTGAGTCTTCAAATTTCTTTTTTTTTTTAATTGAAGTGGAGTTGATTTACAATGCTATGTTAGTTTCAAGTGTACAACCAAGTGATTCAGTTATACATACATTTTTTTTCAGATTCTTTTTCATTATAGGTTATTACAAAATACTGAGTAGGGTTCCCTGTGCTATATAGTAGGTCCTTGTTGTTTACCTGTTTTATATATAGCAGTGTGTATATGTTATTCCCAAACTCCGAATTTATCCCCACCCCCTTTCCCCTTTGGTAACTGTAAGTCAGAATGGCCATCATCAAAAAGTCTACAAATAAGTGTTAGAGAGGGTGTGGAGACAAAGAAACGCTCCTACACCATTGGTAGGAATGTAAATTGGTGCAGCCACTATGGAGAACAGTACAGAGGTTCCTTAAAGAACTAAGAATAGAATTACCATATGACCCAGCAATCCCACTATTGGGCATATACCCAGAGACAACCATAATTCAAAAAGACACATGCACCCTAGTGTTCACTGCAACACCATTTACAATAGCCAGGTCATGGAAGCAATCTAAACGTCCACCGACAGACGAATGGATAAAGAAGATGTAGTACATACATACAATGGAATATTACTCAGCCATAAAAGGGAACAAAATTGGGTCATTTATAGAGACATGTATGGATCTAGAGACTGTCATACAGAGTGAAGTAAGTCAGAAAGAGAAAAACAAATATCTTATATTAACACATATATGTGGAACCTAGAAAAATGGTACAGAGGAACCGGTTTGCAGGGCAGAAATTGAGACACAGATGTAGGGAACAAACGTATGGACACCAAGGGGGGAAAGCGGCGAGGGGTGGTGGTGGTGGGATGAACTGGGAGATTGGGATTGACATGTGTACACTGATATGTATAAAATGGATAACTAATAAGAAAAGAAAGAAAGAAAGAAGGAGAGAAAGAAAGAAAGAAAGAAAGAAAGAAAGAAAGAAAGAAAGAAAGAAAGAAAGAAAGAAAGAAAGAAAGAAAGAAAGAAAGAAAGAAAAAGAAAGAAAGAAAGAAAGAAAGAAAGAAAGAAAAAGAAAGAAAGAAAGAAAGAAAGAAAGAAAGAAAGAAAGAAAGAAAGAAAGAAAGAGAAAGAAAGAAAGAAAGAAAGAAAGAAGGGAAGGAAGGAAGGAAGGAAGGAAGGAAAGAAGGAAGGAAGGAAGGAAGGAAGGAAGGAAGGAAGGAAGAAAGGAAGAAAGGAAGGAAGGAAGAAAGGAAGGAAGGAAGAAAGGAAGAAAGGAAGGAAGAAAGAAAGAAAGAAAATTTTTAAAAAGATACAGATGAACTTATTTACAAAACAGAAACAGGCCCACACACATTGAGTCCTTAAATTAGTTATTCAAACAATGACATGGTATGACTGAGAATTTACTTTTAATTTTGAAAATTATTTTTCCTGAGATTAGAAATAATAGAATAAGCAAGGGTCTGGGAGGGGTCCTCAAAACTTTTGTTTATATTATATTATACATATTTTATGTTATATTATATTAGGGGGTCTTTTTCTAGTATTTTTCAATTGTTTGAAAATGAACGTGTCGTCTACACCTTATTTTTTAATGAAACCTCTATGGCAACTCTCTAATGACAATACAGCAGAGAGCTCCGAGGATGCATGACAGCCTTGCCAGTATGAAGCGTGCTATTGTACTTATGAAAATGTGTCTGCTATTAGAGTCTCCAGGTACATAGGTAACAAGGAATCACTAAGAAGTCAAAGAAAAGGCAAAGTCACATTCCCTTCCCCCTGTGTCCCCGCGCCACTGCAGAAAGGCCAGCAAATCTGCATTTTGCCTCTTCGTTTCCATAAGCTCTTTTGTTCACTAAAATTTATGTCAATGACTGAGGGAGGGGCTCCCAAGCACCAGGAAAACAACTCCCGTTTTAGTTTAAATACTAAAATTTAGCAGTAACCATTTTAATCATGATCAGATTCTACCCAGATACATCACTGAAAATGCTTGCCATCATAAGTACATTCTTCAGCGGGTTATACAAATGGAAGACAGACAGTAAGAAGAGATTCACAGTTAACCAGGGAAATTCAAACTAAAAAGTTACAAATTTAACATAAAATTTTAGAAACTCCTTGAATCAGAAAAGGCTTATTTGCAATTTTAAGGAGTCAATGATTTTAATGTACATCAAATTCGTCTTCTATTATAAGAATTTTAATTTCATTTTTAATTTCCAATATGCTCTTACATAGGCAAGCTTCATTCACTCCAAACAATGCTTTTTGTTCCACTTTGTTACCTCACTTTTATATTTTCCTTCTATTAGACAGTTCCTCTTACTGGCCACCAGACGGTTCAGTGAATCTATTAGATCACTTGTCTAGAATAATTTGCACCAAAGAAGTGGCTTCTAAATTAAACACTTGAAATTGTTTCAAGTGTGTGTGTAGGGGAGTGCATTGCAGAGAAAAAATATATATTAGGACAATTAGAAGGGATGGTAACCTTAGAATCTCTTTAACTAGGGTCCCTGGAGGTTAGTTACATTGCTTTAGGTCACTCATCAGCTCAAGCCTTAAACAAAAGTTTCCTACCCCTGCTGGTGCCTCAAGAGAAAAGGTGGTGAGGGATAGATTGGGAGTTTGGGACTGTCATGCACACACTGCTATATATAAAATAGATAGCCAGCAAGGACCTACAGTGTAGCACAGGGAACTCTACTCAATACTATGTAATAACCTAAATGGGAAAAGAATTTGAAAAAGAACTGATACTTGTATATGTATAACTGAGTCACTTTGCTGTACACTTGAAACTAACACAACGTTGTTAATCAACTATAGTCCAATATACAATAAAATTTTAAAATAAATAAAATATAAAAAAGTGCTTAGAGGAGCATTGTCCTGCAGAGCTGGGCCCAGCCCCCAGTGGAGGGATGTCAGCTGGGTGATGGCCCCTGGAACACAGGAAAACACTGGAAAGGCTCCAACCACAGTTATTCCAGCCACACGCTGGGATGAAGAGCTTCAGGAAGGAGCTCGCCCCTCTTCCTCCAGAACCCCGTCAGCGCCCCCTATTGGCAGAACCTAACAGCGATTCAGGCGGCAAAGGTCAGCTATGGCTTGCAGAAGCCCAGCCCAAGGATCACAAAGCAAATTGTAGGGGGATTGGTTTGGAGCTGCAAGACAATACTTACAACCAGCACACTTAAGGAGGCTTTCAACTTCCCAGAGGATGCAGCCGCTGGAGTTCTAAGTACGTATCCATTCTACTTTTGTGAAAAATGCCATTGGTAGTTTGATAGGGATTGCACTGAATCTGTAGATTGCTTTGGGTAGTATAGTCACTTTGACAATATTGATTCTTCCAATCCAAGAACATGGTATATCTTTCCATCTGTTTGTGTCATCTTTGATTTCTTTCATCAACATCTTATAGTTTTCGGAGTACAGGTCTTTTGCCTCCTTAGGTAGGTTTATTCCTAGGTATTTTATTCTTTTTGTTGCAGTGGTGAATGGGATTGTTTCTTTAATTTCTCTTTAGGATCTTTCATTGTTAGTGTATAGAAATGCAACAGATTTCTGTGTATTAATTTTGTATCCTGCATCTTTACCAAATTCATTGATGGGCTCTAGTACTTTTCTGGTAACATCTTTAAGATTTTCTATGTCATCTGCAGTGACAGTTTTACTTCTTCTTTTCCAATTTGGATTACTTTTATTTCTTTTTCTTCTCTGTTTGCTGAGGCAAGGACTTCCAAAACTATGTTGAATAAAAGTGACAAAAGAGTGGACATCCTTGCCTTGTTCCTGTTCTTAGAGGAAATGCTTTCAGCTTTTCACTATTGCGTATGATGTTAGCTGTAGGTTTGTCATATATGGCCTTTATTATGTTGAAGTATTTTCCCTCTGTGCCCACTTTCTGGAGAGTTTTTATCATAAATGAGTGTGGAGTTTTGTCCAAAGCTTTTTCTATATCTATTGAGATGATCATATGCTTTTTATTCTTCAATTTGCAATTTCTGAAGATCTGAATTTTTTTTAAAAGAAATAGAAGAAATTTTAACCTGAGGGGCAATATTCTACATTGCCCCTAATGTAGGGGCATAATCTGCATTTTAGAATTAATTAGTAAACTATAATGCTTAATCTTAAAAAAAAGTAACATATTCATTAAACAAGTCAAGTGGAGCCTGGCTGTGGGTACCCAGGCTAGAGGGTCTGAGATTCACACCGTGAGTCCACAGATGCAGCTATGGGGCTGGGACACATGCAGATTACAGTCAGGGATCCAAAAGTGACTAAAGAGGAATTTCTTTCTACTACCTCTTGGATGATATTAAAGTGACTGTAATAAAAGGTCTTTAGAAACATCCATTCAAGTGCCCTTTGTCTCCATCCAATCCCCTCACAGCTTTCTTTCTCTTCTCTGTTTCCTCCGCATCGAAAAGGAGAAAGATCGCCCTCTGCCCCCAGTCCACTGGCCTTTCTTTCCTCCTCTTGCCCAACGCTGTACTGTTTGGTCATTCATTACAATGAATGAAGTGTTAATTCGCACCTTTTGCTGTAATGCATTGTTATTCTTCATCGTGATGGGCTGACAGCACTAACGGCCCCAGTTCTCACCCCTCCGCTTTCAAGCTCTTTGGCAGGAAGCACTGTATCTCCCACCTGCCTTAACACAGGTCTCAGCCATGTGATTTGCTTTGGCCACGGAAATTTGGGGACACAGGACACAAGCAGAGGCTTGAGAAAGCATCTGCCCAACTGGATTTGCTCTCATTCCTGCTTCGACAGCATGAGAGTATGGCCAGGCTGGCCTGCTGGAGGGTGAGAGACGCTTGGTCCTGATATCACTCTCAGTCTAGCTGGACCTGTGCACAATTCCACCCAAGACCAGATGAACAGACCCACCAAGCCCAGCCAGACTCTCTGATTATAGATTGGTGGGTAAGTAAATCCTTATTATTATATTAAGTTCCTGAAATTTGAGGTGATTTGATATACATCATGATCATGGCAACAGATAACTGATATGCTTTTTAGCAGGAGCAAAACAGGGCTGGAAATTATAATATTCTCTTTGGTAGGCTGATGAAAAAAGAAATTCTGTGAACTTTTATTCATTAATAATACTTCAGTTAAATTAAAGCACACAGACAAAAACAAGGACAAATGCTAAGTATGAGACAGATGATTAGTGGCCTGTTTACAAGAAAAATAAGATAACTATCTAAGAATTGATTCAGAATAACTCCATTTTTAAAAACTTCAAATATTATAAGTAAGCTTTTCATTACAATTCCATGAAAAGTTTCTAAATCTGACAGAAAATTATTAAGAAGGCTTAATGTACCCAGAGTTTCCTTTTTAAAAATTAGGTGAAATTTTGAAAATATTTTTTAACTTGTTTATGCTCTTATTCAGAATTTTTTATTACTCTCAAAGACTTTCTCATGCTTATATATCAAAGAGATTGAATGATAAAAGATATAAATCATATCAAAAAACTATGAGACTATATTTTTACCGTGCTCAGTCAGTCTCCAAGAACTTTGGATAACTAAAAAAATAATTACTACGATCTGCCTGAAATCTTTCTTGATCAAATATTTTTTGTTAAAAAATTGGCTTATTCTAGGAGAAAAAAAATGGGTAACCAGAAACTCCCCATTCTTAATTTAAGGGAATTTGAGTTTTCAGCAGATTATTCAAAATGAATGCCAGGAAGGGAAAGGTGTACAAAAATGTAGACACCCACCAATGTGTTACCTGTCCGGGTCTCTATATACCTGGCCTCCATAGCGCAAGGTATAAAAAAGAAGAAAGAAATGACTAACTCAGGCCACAGTCCATGGAAGGTACAATGACTCTAAGAGTTCTCCCCTTCCTGGTACCACTGCTTTCTTCCTTTGTAGACCTATCCGCATCCTTCTCACCTGCCACCCACGGCCAGACCTCCACAGTGTGTTAAACGTCAGCTACACTGAGCACCTTTGGACCAGAGGAATTTCACTGAAGTAATAAGTACAGAAGCCAACTTGGCATGAGCTGAACGATAAATGATACTGGCTCACAAACAGGGAGAGAGATCAATGGAATAAACAGTGCGTCTAGAACACTGGAAACACTGTTCCAGAACATCTGGAAAAGTAGAGATGATAAAGGTTGCATTTCAAATCAGTGAGCAAAGTGTTTAATAAAACCGAGACAACCAGGTAGCTATCTGGGAGAGATTAAAGTCGGACCCATCCTTCAAACCTTATCTAAGGTATAGCAATGATTTTCATGTATGAAAAGAAATAATAAAAGAAGAGAAAACAGGTGAGAATTAAAAATATATATAATCTCAAAGAGATCTTTCTAACCTTGTTGCATAAATTGAACCAAAGCAAAGTAATTTTTTTTCATTATGAGAGCATTTGTCAAAAGATAACGACAAAGTAAGAAAAAGCATTATCAGCGCATATCACAGATAAAAGGTAAATTTCTCTAATACATAAAAGGTTACTAAAATCAAAATGAAGACTAATTATGGCATGCTTCCATTTGTATACAAAAGGGGAATTCGACATATAAATTTGTTTATATATAGTTGAAATATCTCTGGAAATATAAATGAGAAATTATTGATTATTGGTTGTCCCAGGGCGGGAGTGTGCTGAAGAATGGCCAGGATTCAGAAGCAAAAGAGAGATTTTTCACACAGTATGCCATTGAACTTTTAAATTATGAACTCTGGGAATGTGTTATTTATTCAAAAATACATAAGTAAAAATTGAATTAAACTTTTTAATTTATAAAAAACTGATATCCTCATATTTTAATCAGTGTTGTTGGTGCTTGCCACACACACAGAAAACTCCTTAAAATCTCAAAGTTTAACACACACAAGGTTTATTTCTCACTCAGTAGAGCCTAGTACATGTTGGATGGCCCTCATACGTCTAGTATTCATGACATCTGGAACTAGCGGCCTTCGAGACTGGTCACAACGAAAGACAGGCATGAGAAGCCCAGAACAGACACACATCATTTCTGCAAACAATCCATGGGCCAGAGCCAGTCATGTGGCCCTGAGTGAATGCAGGACGGGGGCGTAAGGAAGAGCTTGCACGGGGTCCCTGGCAGTCACTGCTGCACTCTCCACTCCTTAGTAAGTTAGTTTTTAAATAAAGGGCTTATTAATTATAAAGCCTCATACTTTATGTAACCTCTGTTTTATGTACTTTTGATTCTACCACATTAAAAAGCCTGTTAATAAAAAATGGGCAGAGGATCTGAATAAACATTTTACCACGGAAGACATACAGGCGGCCAACAGGCACATGAAAAGATGCTCAACATCACTCGTCACCAGGGAAACGCAAATCAAAACCACACTGAAATATCACCTCACACCTGTCAGAATGGCTATCATCAAAAAAGCAACAAAAGCAAGTGTGGAGAAAAGGAAACCCTCCTGCACTGTTGGTGGGAATGTAAACTGGTGCAGCCTCTATGGAGAACAGTATGGAGTTTCCTTAAACAAAATGGTTAAAACTACCATATGACCCAGGTGTTCCACTGCTGGGTATTTATCCAAAGAATATGAAAACACTAATTTGAAAAGATATATGAATGCCTATATTCCTTGCAGCATTATTTACAATAGCAAAGATATGGAAATGACCTTGAATGTCCATCGACAGAGGAATAGATAAAGAAGATGTGGTCCATATATACAATGGAATATTACTCAGCCATTAAAAAAGAATGAAATAATGCCATTTGCAGCAACGTGGATTGGAGATTATCATATTGAGTGAAGTAAGTCAGACAGAGAAAGACAAATACCATATGATATTGCTAATATGTGGAATCTTTAAAAAATGAACAAACAAACAAAACAAAGCTTAGATACAGAGAACAGGTTGGTGGTTATCAGAGGGGAAGAGCGTTGGGGTAAGCAAAAATGGTGAAGGGGGTCAACTGTGTGATGATGGATGGTAACTAGACGCCTGGTGGTGAGCATTTTGCAGTATATACACACATAAAATTATGATGTTGTATACCTGAAACTAGTATAATGTTATACACCAATTTTACCTCAATTTAAAAAAAGCATATTCAAAGGCATAAATTCGGAGTTTGGGATTAACATGTACACACTACTATATATAAAATAGATAAACAACAGGACCTACTGTACAGCACAGGGAACTCTACTCAATATTCTGTAATAACCTACATGGGAAAAGAATCTGAAAAAGAGTGAATATATGTATATGTATAACTGAATCACTTTGCTGTACACGTGAAACTAACAAAACATTGTAAATCAACTCTAATATAAAATAAAAATGAAATTAAAAAAATTTTTTAAATAATAATAAAAAAATGAAAAGGCATATTCATACTTCAAATAAAGATACAAAGATGAGAACTCTAGGATGTCTTAGAACACCGGGTATTTCCTATCTCAAGTGGAGAAGAATGAACTTAGACCTAGAACAGCAATGTGAGTAAACACACAGTTGGTCAATCTAAATTTGTGTATGCTTTGAAATGTTTGGGCCCAGTCCTCTTCAGCTGTGCCAGGTAACATTAAACAAGAGTGGTCCACACAGACATCCACCAGCAGTGTTTGGAGGCAGATGAGCTCACACTGCCCATTTTGTCAGGATGCTTCAGCCGAGTTTTCACATGCACAGCCAGGGAAGGCTACTAAGCGTATTCCTCCTCCACAAATTATAAAGAAAGTCTCGAAGAGAGGCAATGCAATGTTCTGCTGGCTATTTTTATCCAAGAAGGAACTATTTGTATTCATCCTTGATTTTCATCTCTCAGTTCTCCTCTGAGCCCATTTTGCCAAAAGGTTCTTTTTCACTTTGCAGCAAGAGAAATGAGGTCTTCTCCTAAAAAGCTGAAAGCCATGGAGTAGATGATTGGATGGCTTCTAAGCGTACTTTAGGTACCATGGGGTGGCGTGTGGCCATGATTCAGCCAACATACTTTAGCTTATCTCAGTTCACAGTAATGTTTATCTACCAGAAATATCCCTGTATCCGAAGCTGAAGAATGCCAGCTGTCCCAAAGAAGACTCAGGGGAGAAGACAGGAACCTTTGGTGACTGGGACCTGGATTGAGGGATTGCTCCCCAGAAGAAGTGAAGAAAAGAACTGGGGATGAGGTTGGTCCACATTTTAGCAGAAGAGCCAAAGGAGGAGAGGTGTCTCTTAACATGTCATTTTCATGAGGCATGAAAGTGACTGTACGAGCCATGTGTGAACAGGGCATTTTCACCTCTTAAATGTGTGCTGCTTTTATTTACCTGTGTTGAAAACACCACAGGGCCAGAGTGGTTGAACACCAGCAGAATGTTGAGTTATGAGCACACCCTACTGGTTTGGTGTGAGACCACAATAAAGGACAACAGAAGGTCTCAAAGGTTTGGGGGGGTTGTGTGTGTGTGTGTGTGTGTGTGTGTGTGTTTTAAATTATGGACATGATAAAACATACAGTATTTCATAATTTTCATATGACACTAAAATAATAGTGACATGAATATTAAGTGTATATTAATACAGATTAATATATACAATACATATATTCTACAGGATCTAATCCTTTCTGAAGTTTCTGGATGCCTTGCTACGCCTTCTTTCCCTCGTCTTCTATTTTTAAGCCTCTTTTCACGCCGTCAGCTGGCGTTCAGTGTTAGCAGACCTTGAATGCAGCCCAAGGAGGACTCTTCTGAAGTGACTCAGTTTGACCTGGATCCACAGAGACACCTGCACACGTCACACTGACACACTGCTCTTGACCCACCACCTGTTTTTTGCTCTTTCTCCCTCGGTTTTTGCTTTCATCCAGCAAATTCTTCCAACAGCTGGGTGATGCCAACACATGGAGCCCCCGAGGAGGACATTTTTGCTCCACACCAGAAATGCAACCCTAATTGCTCCGTCGCATTTGGGGTACAATTTCTACTCCACGGATCTCTCATCATGTTGGCTGTATTTGAATTAGAAAATAGCAGTGTTTCCAGCCATGCTAGAGGAACACAAATTTACCTAAATATCAATACGTAGCCATAATTATGTGGTCTGTTCTCCTGTGACTAGAAAATAAATGAATGTGTCACGTGATCCTTTCCAACACTTCTCTTCCTGAAAGAGAGACATTATCTAAAAACGGATGCGAGGGGCATTGCAGTGGTGAATGAAGAGTTTCAGATTAATTCTTTTGTTTTTCAGCAGTAATAGTGACCAAAGCCACATGGCTCTTTTTACGTCATGATTTTACTACCTCTCAATAGGTATGTATGGGAATTTCACTACAACTGTATTCTCAGTGTCCAGACAATAAGGGATTAGGAATCATTAACTAAATTCCTATTAGTAAATGGGGACAAAGAAAAGCAAATTTATCATTCTACTTTTATGAAGTCCAAACTTTTTGTTTCAGAGATCAGATAACTATATGGATACAATGGTACGAAAGGAATTTCTTTCCAACTTTTTTATCTCTCAGGCATAAGAAATAATTTTGTGACCAAATACTAAACCTCTTCCAATATAATAAAATAAAACTCAACAAAGCTCATGTAACCACAAAATGTAATTAATATTTGGCAGCGTTTGCCTTCCATTTGTTTTTGGCTCAAAACTAACTCTGAAATTCCAACCACATTATTCATTTTACAGTGGCAGCATTCCTGAATTTGAGGCTCACTCTTGTAAAACTTTGACTCATACTATGTTTTTAAAATTGAAATCTGATAGACAATTGTGTAAAAATGGCAAGGTAAAGTCCATGAGCCCAGGCGCTGCGCCTCTCTCTAGGGACCTCTGTGAAATGCAATATGCATCCTGCTACCAGGTGAACCTAACAAAGCAGAGTTGGAATCATATCACTCAAAAGCCGTTAGTGGCTCCCCAGTTACCTACAAAATTAAATTCTTAAGTCTTGTCCTCACATGCAAAGTCCTCTTCCATCAACATCTCCATCTATACTTCTATTATTCTCTTTTGGACATTCCTAAGTTCCAACCTCACTGAATTACTTTTCTTTTCTTTTTTCTGATTCATAAAGTTTTTTTTTCTCTATATACATGTATTTTTTAAATTGAGGTATAGTTGATTTACAATGTTGTGTAAGTTTCAAAGTCCTCTTCCATCAACATCTCCATCTATACTTCTATTATTCTCTTTTGGACATTCCTAAGTTCCAACCTCACTGAATTACTCTTCTTTTCTTTTTTCTGATTCATAAAGTTTTTTTTCTCTATATACATGTATTTTTTAAATTGAGGTATAGTTGATTTACAATGTTGTGTAAGTTTCAGGTGTACAGCACAGTGTTTCAGTTATATATTCTTTTTCATTTATATATTCTTTTTCAGATTCTTTTCCCTTATAGGTTATTACAAACCACTGAATATATTTCCCTGCACTATATAGTAGGTCCTTATTGGTTATCTATTTTATATATAGTAATTTGTACGTGTTAATCCCAAACTCCTAATTTATCCCTCCCACCACATTTCCTCTTTGGTAACCATAAGTTTTTTTCTATGTCTATGGGTTTATTTCTGTTTTGTAAATAAGTTCATCTGTATCTTTTTTTTTTTTTTTTTTAGATTTCACATATAAACGATGTCATATGTTTGTCTTTCTCTGTCTGGTGTACTTCACTTAGTATGATAATCTCTAGGCCCATCCATGTTGCTGCAAATGGCATTATTTCATTCTTTCTTATGGCTGAGTAATATTCCATTGTATATATGTACCACATCTTCTTTATTCATTTATCTGTCAGTGGACAATTAGGTTGCTTCCATGTCTTGGCTATTGTAAATATGGCTGCAATGAACATAGAGGTGCATGTGTCTTTCAAATGATGGTTTTCTCTGGATATATGCCCAGGAGTGGGATTGCTGGGTCATATGGTAATTCCATTTTTACTTTTTTGAGGAACCGCCATACTGTTCTCCATAGTGGCTGCACAAACTTACATTCCCACCAACAGTGTAGGAGGGTTCCTTTTTCAAATGGACAGCCTAGAAGAAATGGACAAATTCTTAGAAAGGTGAATTATTTTCTCCTTCTTCAAATTCATCTGCTGCTTTCCTCTGTGTGACTCTAATGCCATCCACCAACTACCATGGACCAATTCAAATTCCAGTCCAACTACATTTAATGGTAGAGATGAGGACGGCAGTGATGAGTAGCAGCTGGCACTGGTGCAGGCTTATCATGGGCCAAGCACTGAGTGGAGCCCTTCACACCTGCACTAGGTCCTCCCTTCACACCTGCACTAGGTCCTCCCTTCACACCTGCACTAGGTCCTTCCTTCACACCTGCAGTAGGTCCTCCCTTCCTCTGGACAACTTGGGTGGTAGGCTCTGTTAACGAAAAACTGAGATATTGTTCTAACCTGTCCAAGGTCTCATACCTTATATGCAGAAGAGCTCAGAGGGCAAATACCTTCTTTCTCAGAAGAGTTTTTTGATTTCTCAAACGTTATAAACCGACTTTATCCAGGTATGTCAGGCAGAACTCTTAGGCTGCTTTTGCTAGAAATCGTGGTCACCAGCAGTGTTTAGCCTATGAGCCAGCAGCCATTCATACTCCTGTTCTGGAAGGTCAGGAAGGCCCAGCGTTCTGTCCCCTCAGAGGTCCGGCTACCACCAGGCAGGAAAGCTTCACTTTCACCAGAGCCAGATTCCAGGAGCAAGATTATGTTTACCTTAATTCCAGGAAAGGGCAACCCGAACCCACTGTGTTACTGGTTGGATACAAAAATTTCTTTTTTTTTTTTTTTTTAATTTAGCTAGGCTAACAGTTCTTAGTATGATCTCTAAGCCTCTTTCAGGGAATCTGCAAGGTCAAAACGATCCTGTAATAATACTTAGATATTATTTGTCTTTTATCAGTGTTTCAGCATCTACACTGATGGTGCAAAAGCAGTGGCGAGTAAAACTGTGGGAGTCTTTGCACAGATAAAGACAGAGGTGCCAAACTGTCCCGGGGAGTCTTGTGTTCTCCACTGCCAATGTATTCACGGGGTAGAGAAATTCCACTGAAAATGGCCTTGAGAAAGCAATGAAATTTGCTAATTTTATTACACCTAGACCCTTGAAAAAGTGTCTCATTAGTGTTCTGTGTGCAAAATGGAAAATTTCATGCAAAATTTAGAATTTTAGAACTTTGTCTTCTTCACCATATTGGCAGTCTCCCAATACTTTTAAATTTTTCTCATGAGATTGGTGGTTATATTATTGATTCTATGTATGTGTGGGTTTATTAAAATGAAGTGTATTAACATTTGGAAGATCTGGATAAGTTGGTGCACCTATATTTCATAATGGCCAATGTGTGATGTTACAAACTCATGTGTAGATAAGCAGTCTCTTTGATCTTAATGGAACAGAATACAAAATGTTCATGGATATAGTTTCAAATTTCCCACTGTAACTAATCTTCAATAAACTACCACTTGTTATGTTGTGATATAATATCAAAAAACTCCAAAATTATTTGCAAAGGATACTTAGTTACTTTTTTTCCAGCTACATAAATCAGATGAGGTTTGATGTCAGATTTTCTTCATGTGATCCAACCAAAACAATGTATCTCAACAAACTGAACATGTGAGAACCAGGCATCTTCTAATAATCCAGACACTAAAGAACTTTTCAAAAAAGTAAAGTAATGCCACTCTTGCCATTTTTTGTTTTTAAGAATAAAGTTATTTTTCATAAATATTTATGTTTAGCCCATTATCACTATTTTTAAATTAATAAATACTTTAATTCCTTATTTTCTACTTCATAATATATGTTCTTATGGGATTTTCAATCAATTGTAAGAGTGTACATGGATTCTGAGAGCAAAAAGATTATATACAATTGAGCTAGGTCCTCATTTTTAAGGATAAAGACAATGAGTTTGCTGGATTTTTATGCACTGTTCTCAAAAGGGTGAACATGTCTGGGAAACACCAAGCTGACACATGTATCTTGAATATCTTATTTTCACCAAGAGAGTCCACTTTAACATTTCCTATGGTAAATAGAGAACATCTAACTCACAAATTAGAACCATTCTGACATTCACTGTGTGATGGGAAAAGCCTCATGTGTTGACCACGACAGAGCATGTATAGTCGTCAGAACTTGGGATTTCTCCTTAGAATATTAGCTGACAACACCTGGAGTTTACATTTCCCATTAGAATTCAAAATTCATCAATTGAGTTTTAACTTAATCCAAATGAGAAACATGTTGTACTACGCACCAATGCTGAAGTATCAAAAATAAAATTACAGAAACCACCAACCAGATGCCACCTCTCTTTGAATCTCTTCAGTTCTTTAATGTGCCTCTTCCAGGATACCTAGTTATGTACTCTGCCATTTTTGTATTGAAAGCTCTGTGCATTTATTTTACTTCCTGTTGTTTTCAAAAATCCTGACATGTTACCCATCCAACCACTACAGATAGATATAAGATATGATGACTGGGTAAGCGAGTCCTCAGAAACAGGAGAAATCTAACAAGAATGCCAGCAGGAAGCTGGTCAGGTGGACGCTGCATTTCCAGAAATACACAGGGAGCGACAGGAAATAAATAGTAAAGAAGAGATGGATATTCCAATGGTAAATGAAATGCAGCAATGAGAACCTAGGATCAGACAATATTTGGACACTTAAGAAGTTTTATTTTTAATAACAAACATCCAAAAACAGTTAGGAAAGACTTTTTAACCCATCAGAAACTCAGGGTGGGGTTTGAGTCTTGAGGGAGAAATAAAATGGAAAATGACGTTTATAATCTTAGAGAGATTTGACCATTGGTTAGTTATGAATTTAAAGACTCGGGAAAAGGGGAATAAGACAATATTCCAGTTACCCATCTATCAGAATATATAATTATAATAAAACCATAATTTTAGTTTTAATGAAGAGATGGCTTTAGACATCCAGGACTATGTGAGTCTAACAGTCTGCAAATAAAGTCACAATGCTATTGAAATAACATATATATGTAAATTCAGAAACACGGAAGAACAGCTTCAAAGCTATTATTCTTAAATGCATTTGGGAGAAAACAATTCAACCAAGCACAACTATGGAGGACAAAAAAGGCTGGATTTTAATCCTAGCTTGACCGTATTCTAGAAATATACTCTTGAACAAGATACACAACTTCTCAAAATCTCAGTTTCCTCATTCCTAACATGAAGGATAATATCTTTCTGATAGAGTAGTTATGAGTGTTGGATGTTATGTCTATAAAAAATATAGTACATATAAGTATGTCAGTTCATTCATTTTAAGAGTAAGAGGTCATTGATTTTGATCACAGCACTGTTTTGAAAAACTAGTTATTATCACAATTTCCAAGAAAAAAAATTTTCATGTGCCATGTCATTCCAAAAAAAAAAAGACATGAAAGAAAACAAAACATAAACATCGCTGAAAGTATATTTTAAATGGAAATGGAAACAGCCAACCATAGTACAAAAATAACATGCTTCTCATTACAAATACCCTCAGTAGTTTTACTTACCTAGCAAGAAAGACCTCAAAGAGATGGGACGTGTGTAGCAACCAAAATTCAGAAACATGGGTAGATTTCTGAATGGGAATAGAAATAAAGAAAAAAGTTATTTAGTCTACATAGATGAAGACTGAAGGAGATATAATAAAAATAAAGAGCATAGTAAAGATAAATGGGTTTTATTTCCATGGATTTTCTATGTAAAGAATTTATACAAATCTACTGGTGAATTAAAAGTTAAATATATTCCAGTATCTCCTCTATTTTAGCTTGAAATACAACACAAATCTTTGAATAAATCTTACAAATTAAAGTCATTATTAAAAATTTCACACATAATGCTGCTCTGAAAGTCAAAGAATTTAGACATGTGTTGTGAGGCTACTTATAAAAATGTTAATCCTGTATTGCACCAGAATATCCTGACTAGAGCATTTGATGCTGTCTTAGTTCCTCTTACCTCCCTTGAAAGTGGTGATGCATATGGATGTCAGAAATAAAAAACACCCAAACTCTGATTATGACCACACCATTAACCTAATCTGAATTGAAGAAGAGAAATTCTTTGTGGTAAGTTAAAATGCTCTAAATCAGCTGTCTTCAAAGTTTGGTGTACATACACCTAGGTATATGTAAAGTCTTTTCAAGGAGTAGTTAGGCATGAACTTTCAGATTCTTAACTTCTATGGTTTTTATTTTTTAAATTTTTTTTTAAGTATAGTTGATTTAAAATGATGTGTTAGTTTCAAGTGTACAGCAAAGTGATTCCGTTATACATATATGTATATATACATTCTTTTTCAGTTTATTTTCCATTATAGTTTTTAATAAGATGTTGAATTTAGTTCTTTGTGCTATACAGGAGGACCTTGTTGTTTATCTATTTTATACGTAGTAGTGTGTATATGTTAATCCCAAATTCTTAATTTATCCCTCCCCCCTTCCCCTTTGGTAGCCATAAGTTTGTTTTCTATGCCTATGAGTCTATTTCTGTTTTGTAAGTAAGTTCATTTGTATCATTTTTTTAGATGCCACATATAAATGATAGACAGTATTTGTCATTTTCTGTCTGACTTACTTCATTTAGTATGATAATCTCTAGGTCCATCCATGTTGCTGCAAATGACATTGTTTCATTCTTTTTTATGGCTGAGCAATATTCCATTGTATATATGTATCACATCTTCTTTATCCATTCCTCTGTCAATGGACGTTTAGGTTGCTTCCATATCCTGGCTATTGTAAATAGTGCTGCAATGAACACTGGGGTGTGTGTATCTTTTCAAATTATGGTTTTCTCTGGATATATGCCCAGGAGTAGGATTGCTGGATCATATGGTAGCTCTATTTTTAGTTTCTTGAGGAACCTCTATACTGTTCTCCGTAGTGGCTGTATCAATTTACATTCCCACCAACAGTGTAGGAGGGGTCCCTTTTCTCCACACCCTCTCCAGCATTTATTATTTGTAGACTTTTTGATGATGGCCATCACGGCATGGGGTGATACCTCATTGTAGTTTTGATTTGCATTTCTCTAAAAATCAGTGACGTTGAGCATCTTTTCATGTGTCTGTTGATCATCTGTGTTTCTTCTTTGGGGATATATCCATTTAGGTCTTCTGTCCCTGTTTTGATTGGGTTGTTTGTGTTTTTGTTATTGAGGTGTATGGGCTGTTTGTATATTTTGGAAATTAAGCCCTTGTTGGTTGCATTGTTGGCAAATATTTTCTCCCAGTCCTTAGGCAGTCTTTTCATTTTGTTTAGGGTTTCCTTTGCTGACCAAAAACTTATAAGTTTTTATTTTTGCTTTTATTTGTATTGCCTTGGAAAACTGACCTAAGAAAACATTGTTCTGATTTACGTCAGAGAATGTTTTGCCTTTGTTCTCTTCTAGGAGTTTTATGGTGTCATGTCTTATATTTAAGTCTTTAAGCCATTTTGAATTTATGTTTGTGTATGCTGTGAGGGTGTGTTCTGACTTCATCAATTTACATGAGGCTGCCCAGCTTTCCCAACACCGCTTGATGAAGATAATGCCTTTTCTCCATTGTATATTCTCACCTCCTTTGTCAAAGATTAATTGACCATAAGTGAAAATTCCATGTTCTTAAACTCCCAAGTATACACTGTCTCAAACTGATCTCCCTGAGAAAACACTTTAGATTGAGGTTCAAGACCTCCTTTCCAATCAACCTCTCAAGATATCCTATGCCCATCTCAAAGTTATTACAGTCCATGATTCCGGGGTATAAAACTTTCAGGGAAGCCAAACAGGGTTATAAAAATACTAATGTTGGTGTTGACAGATGATTGATAACAAATCTTTTCATAAGTCAGGTAGTTTACAATTCTTTGTTTTGAACAAAATGGAAGAAAGATGTAACTAGTAGCGATCTATTATCAAGATTATTTTTAACAATCTGTGTGATTTGGAATGATAACAAGGAAGGACTTCAAATAATTATGCCAAATTCTAATAATAAAGCTTCTATTTCTACCTGTTTATCTATGTGACAAGTTTCTGAACATGTACATCTAAGCAAACAAGAAAGAATATGATTAGGATTGTGTTTGAACACTAAATGTAGCAACAACTCAATATTAATACATAAATTAATTTTTTAATTCCATCCTTTCAGAGATCTAGTAAAAGAGATGTGACAATAAAGTTCTTACTGTTATATTTAATCATTATTTTTCAGCATTTTAGTATATATGTTGTTTTTATCAATGGTATATAATTATAAGTTTAATGAAAACTCAATTTAGAAAAAAATTTTTGTCTGAGATTTGCAACCCCAGGAAGTTTTAAAATATTAGATTTCAATTATACATATGTATGTGTAACTTTTCTTGTTTTGTTCTGTTTTTTTAACTTTTTATTTTATATTGGAGTATAGCCGATTAACAACGTTGTGATAGTTTCAGGTGCACAGCAAAGGGACTCAGCCGTACATATACATGTATCCATTCTCCCCCAGACTCCCCTCCCATCCAGGCTGCCACATACCATTGAGCAGAGCTCCCTGTGCTACGTGTATGTTTTCTTGTTGAATAGAAGTATGAAAGGATGATCAGTAGAAGGCATTCAAACAAAAGTGTATTTCATATATTTCTTAAAACAGATGATGGTACATATCAAGTTGCCATAGGGTTTAAAATCAGTAAGATATACTTCAAAAGATGAAGTAATTGTTTTAACTTAGTTGTGATCATTTAGAATATGCTGTGAGACTTTTTAATTGCAATGTTTATATTTATGTTAAAACCTTTAAAATGGTCAGCTAAATATCTGAAGTTGTCCATAGTTTTACAAAATTCCTTTAGGAGTAAAAGAATAAAAGTTTGAAGTCCAGGGCTCTAGTCTAAATCAGAGACCCAAAAGATGCTTGATTGAGACAGTGCTGTGTCTAAAACCTCACAGTGGTCCCTACAAACAATAAGAAAAAGTAGTGAGTCTTTTGGACAGGTTCTGTTATTTTTTCTTTCAGTTCAGTGACCATGTCTGTTGTTGTTAACTCACCACACAAGATTTATGATTTTGAATGATTCATAGACAGTGCCCATAATTTGTTTTTAAAGACTTTCTCTTTGAAATGTACCTTGATCTTGATATATCACTCCAGGTTGATCTCTACAGAAAAAAACTGACACCAAAAGCTGCAATGCTTTGAGGGAAGGTTTATGTGATGATTAGATTTCAAAGCCACTAAGCCCGTGATAATCTTCTACATAAGAGTCCTAAACACGATGGTTTGTGAACACTTCCTCATTCCTCTAAGGTTTCCTCTTCCCCACTTTCTCCAATACCATCGAAAATACGCCTTGATTTTCTTTGAATCAGAAGTTTTAGCACCTTGGAAGCCCTTCATTTGAAACAATTCCTCCAACTATGATGGGAAACACGGGGTAGAAACTAGCTAAGCGCCCATGCTTAATAAAACACATCTCTTCTGGACATTTAAAAATCGGTGTCTATAAAAGTCACATCACATCTTCAATAAATTTTTCCATACCACTTGACTATTTCTAGAGGGCAGTGAGAAGAATTATATTTTCCCTTTTTAAAGCATGACATTTATTACTTTGTACAAATTGAGTGTTTGAGACCCAGAAGACCACTGCAGATACAGTTGAAAAAAAAGTCAGTTGCTTTTCTAATGGCTTTAACAAAAGCTGTTGGAATTCTTTATATTTAACATCTGTACGACTAGAAAGAAGTGTGTGTGTGCGCGTGTGTGTGTGTGTGTGTGTGTAAATGGGAGCTCCAGCTGCTCGTGGAGTGAAGGAATCTCCATGACATCAGCAGATAGAATGATATTTCCTTCACCCTTCGGCCATGGTTGAAAGTCAACAAGCGCCACATGGTTGTTCTGGGTGTTAAAGTGTGTCTGCTTTGTAATCGTTGTCTGAGACCCAAACCCTTGTTTTATGGTGCTTAAATAATTGATTTCACCCAGCCTTCAGTCAGAGCTAGAAAACCCCAAATATTTCCCCATTAATCCTCAGAGTAGGGCACCGCTTATGATGCTATAAGGAGTTTCAAAATTCATGGGTTCATGGGAAATCACAGCGTTCATAAAGAAATCCATTTTGGCTGGGAACGAAAATAAAAGCCTCGCACTGATGATTTCATAATGTGACGAACCAAAGCTGCAGGGTGACTAGATAAAACAAGAATATTATTAAACTCATGAAAGACGCAGGCTTATGCTGGTCTACCACTGGGCAGATTATTCCCCATAAATGCCATTGGTATCTTTTTAAAGAAGTGAATTTACAAAAAAATAGGGGTTCCGTGAAAACATGCGAAGTCAGCCACATGCTATGAAACATTAGGACAACTAACTCTTAGGATCAAAAACTCTCTAATGAAGAGCTCAAACGCGAGAAGACATTCTGAATGCTTAGTCACCAAAAGAAGTTTAATGAAAATGTGTTCCTTCGAGAAGAGCATTCAGGATGGTCTGTCTGCTGTTCTAACCAATGAAATCCAAATTTTATTCCCTGTTGGAGTTAAAGGTAGATACATGTTTATTCATAAGGGAAGTACAAACTTACTTCCATTGTTTGCATTTGGTTGTTTGACATCCTGAAAGAATGTGAAGCACATTACAGACTCAAGCACAATATGAGATAAACCACTGAAGGATAAATATAACAAAGTTTCCTAAAGGAAATTTGAATAACTGCTCTAAGACACCTGAGTTGAGTAGATTAACAAACTCAGGCAATAAATTTGTCTGGAAGGCTTCTGACTGCAAAGTCAAAAGATGTGAAACATTTTGGGTTGCACCATTTTCACATTTTAGCATCAGAAAGTGTAAATATTCATCTAAAGTCACTATTTCCCCTAGAATAAAAATTATGTGTATATATTGTAGCTGGCCACATGGAGGTTGACAAAATCGTATGTGTAGATACATGTAGCAAGTGTAAAAGTGGTGACATGTGTCAAGATGTCAGATGCAAAAAGCTCTGGAGGATACAGGGTGGACATTAATTTAGCTCTAATCATTGGAAACCAGCATATTAATGCTTACAAAGAAATAAGAAGCACACCAATGTTACATCCTGTAGAACAAGGAATTTGATGCATCTTTAAGAGAGATTCCTATGCCGGTGAATTTAATGAAAAGTGGGTGGGGTTTGCTCTTTCTAACTATACCGCAGAAATTTGACAAGCATGTGTTCATCTTAGTGTTTCTCCTTAAGGTCATTCCACAAATATAAGGAAAACTGCCATGACAGATTTTAAGAAAAATACATATTTTAATCCTGTAATCTGTGGTCTTAGCTCTGATCTGTTCAATTTTATGCATAAAAGTATGTGAGGTGATATGCTTTAGTATGTGCATGGCCACGTTTACATATTTGTAAGGAAATAATTAGAAAGGCCTTCACAATCCTGTGAAAGTGGTTCCTCGTCAAGCCCAGGGCGGCTCTCAGCAGAATGGACGGAGGTGATCCCGTGACCATTTACAGATACGGCTGAGGAGGGCCCTGGTGGAAGTTGTCCTCCTATGGATTCCAGATGATAAATCTCCGCGTCACTTTATTGTGTGAGTTATGTGCTTGATCCACTGCCTTGCTTTCTGACAATTCTTTAACTTAGTAAGAAAAAGATTACTATTTGCGTTTAAGTTAATGGAGTTTTTGCATGGGAAGATGTGTGTCATGGAAGATGAGAAGAAATATGTGTTTATTTTTAGCAACACTTGGTGAGAAAAGGCAGAAGCCACATTACTCTGTTTAAAAAGCAGTTTCCCCGTGCAAAGAAACATATGTGGAAGCAGATGCAACAGCACTTTCATTGATTTTCCTAAGGTGATGATTGATTCTAAGAAGGGGGCCCTTTCAGAGGTGCAACTCTATGGTGGGATTCAAGGGCACAGGTAGCTTGTGTGAATGCCCTTCCCATTTATATCTTTCTCAGGCTCCTGGCGGCCATCACTGCTCTATAACAATGGCTTCACCTACATAATCTTTTAAAGGAAATGAGGGCACCTGAGGTTCCCAGAGAGCAAAATAGAAAAAGCAAACCTGGCAGGCAATACCATACCTTTAAGCTTAAAACACAAGAAAACAAAATGGATAATGATAAAACTCTGTCGGCGTCTATTAAATCAGAATTTTCACTCTTTAAAAAAATTACAGAGATGCTCATTTTGCCTCAGATGAGTGACAGAACCACAGAGCGACGCTGAATCGTTCATTCAAACGAGATTTTTTGAGTCCTTCCTTGCAGTGTTCTGGGCATCTCTGGAGACGTTTGGGGGATAACATAGAAGGACACAGACAAACAGGCTATTTTCTAAGGAGGGAGAAAAACAATAAACATTATCTTAGACTGTGAGCAGTGCTCACAGGAAGGATAAAGCAGGAAAGGAGGATGCGAGGTGCTGGATTGTGTGATGGTTGCAATTTTCCTCACCATTGGGGGGTGGTGAGGGAGGGACCCCTGGGGAAGCCAGCTGTGGCGTCAAGAGAGAACCTGCCTGCTTATTCCAAGACCATCATGGAGGCCAATGTCAAAACGGATGGTAACTGACAGATTCGGGTTCTTTTATTTAATTTTTAGAGACATCACATTTTATTTAAAGAGTAGAAGAAACTCCATTTTATATTTTAGCAATTGCCGCTAAGGTGGCAACAAATTTAGTGGAAGGAAATAATATGAGAAGCAGCCCCTTCACTGGAAAACAGGAGGAGAGGTCGCTATTCTATCTCGTGTTTTTCCCTTAGACCTCAGTAGTCTCCGTGGAAGAACTGAAGGGAAGGGAAACTGGTGTATTTCAATTTTTAGAGTGATGTTTATTTTCTAAAATGGACCGTGTCTACAAACTTGGAAACCCTATTTAATGAAAGAAAAAAATATGCAATTGAGGAAAGCTGCAAACATGAAGACAGACTTGACTCCAATAAAGTCCTGGAGGCCAGCCTTGGCAGCGGGGGGCACTTCATAAGCAAAATGTCAAGAAACCTTCCATAAGAGAGCACACAATCCAAAGATCCTTTCCTCATAAATGGACAAGTTGTGCTATCCCCACAATGTTGGTCATCAGTGTATGTTAACAAAGAAACATTTACTTCTTTTACTCCTCCACAAAAAGCAGGCCACCTCCTAAGCCTATTCCTGATAAATACATAGGTTATTTTTAAAAGGTCACGTGAAAAGAAGGAAAATAAGTAAATTTAACAAGAAGTAATGCATTAAACTACATGATAAAAAGAGAGAGGAATAAATGCTGGAGAGGGTGTGGAGAAAAGGGAACCCTCCTGCACTGTGGGTGGGAATGTAAATTGGTGCAGCCACTATGGAGAACAGTATGGAGGTTCCTTAAAAAACTAAAAATAGAGTTACCATATGATCCAGCAATCCCACTACTGGGCATACACCTGGAAAAAACCATAATTCAAAAGGATGCATGCACCCTAATGTTCATTGCACCACTATTGACAATAGCCAAGATGTGGAAGCAACCTAAATGTCCATCAAGAGGTGAATGGATGAAGAAGATGTGGTACATATATACAATGGAATATTACTCAGCCATAAAGAAGAATGAAATAATGCCATTTGCAGCAACATGGACGGACCTAGAGATTGTCATAGTGAGTAAAGTAAGTCAGAGAAAGACAAATTATCATATGATATCACTTACACGTGCAGTCTAAAATATGACACAAATGAACTTATTACAAAACAGAAATAGACTCGCAAACATAGAAAACAAACTTATGGTTACCAATGGGGAAAGTTGGAGGACAGATAAATTAGGACTTTGGGATTAACACATACTCACTACTACGTATAAAATAAATAACCAACGAGGGTCTACTGTATAGCACAGGGAACTGTACTCAATATTTTGTAATAACCTAAAAGGGAAAAGAATCTGAAAAAGAATATATATGTATATGTTTATATATATATATATATAACTGAATCACTTTGCTGTATACCTGAAACAAATACAACATTGTAAATCAATTAAATAAAATTTCAATAAAAATTTAAAAATGAAAATTAACTATGTTTTAAAAAGAGAGGAATAAGAAAATGCATATGGAAAAAGAAGTCACTAGCTCACCATTATTGGATAGAATGACGCCAAATAGGCACTTTTTCATGATAAAATTAGAGTTCTGAGCCATAAAACCCCCAAAATAGGAAGAGATGCAAAATGTAAAATTGAGGGACCCCAAGATTCTTCTCATTTTTTTAACTGAAGTATTATTTAAGATACAGGATCTACACTTTCTTTCTTTATAAAGCTAATTTTCTCTCCCTGTTCATGCAGCAGCATGCATTTGTAGTAGCATAATCCTGAGGTCAGCAATCAATGTACAGTGATCTCTGTTCTAAACTAAAAGACTGTTTTGCCAGATGTTAAGCAGTTCTGACAGGTTATTTTTAATTCAAACATGAACATCTCATTTTGCACCTCATTTAAGAGGCCCTAAAAGAATCAAAATCTCCTATCTCCAAACATAAACACATTTTAATTGCAGTTCTTAGAGATACACCAGGTCCCACACTCAGCAAGTACCTGCAGACCCGGTGCTTTCAAGATAAGTTTGCAGTCTCCACAATTGTTCAGAAAAGAAAAACTGGATTATTAAACTGGATTTATTAAAATTACATTACAGGTGTTTCATTATTCCACACTATATTCAATAACGAGAAAGTGCAAACTCCAAATAAATTCTGCTCAGAACTACCAAATCATAAATATCATTTTCATCATTTTGCTCTCAGACAACTCAAAATATGCTACTACTTGATTCATTTCAAAGACTTTCCAAGTGTTTTTCTTTTTTTTTTTCTAAACTGCTGTTTAAGTAGTTCAAAAATATTTTCTCTGAACTGAGACTAACATTTCAGAAGTTACATCCATACAAAAAGATTTGTTTTCATTCCATCTAATTATGTTGAATGTGGTTTGTAACTACTTTTGGTTCCGTTGGAGATGTGTATACCAAAAACTGCTGACTTGAAAAAAATAGTAGATATATTTTGGCTGTTTGTAGATCGTCAGGAATGGTATTCTAGACACACAATCAAATTCTATACCCCCCTCACTGGCACTCTTTCACTGCATAGTTTCCAGAGTGAGTTCTGAGACGCTCTCAGGCCTGGGGTTTTTCCATACTCATAAACTAGGAAATTAGCCTAGTTTTGTGGATACTGGCAGAGGACACACGTCCCCCTGGGGCAGAGACAAGAAAGCAGCAGAGCCAGCAACCTGGGAGTTTAGTTTGGGGGATTCCCCTCTACGCCCCCCGCACATCCCAACGGGTCACTAGGCCCGTGGTGGGTCTGCATCGATCGCAGAGGACAAACACAGCCCGGGAAATTCAACACCAAGAGCCTGGTCTTTGTCCCTGAGGAATGACAACCCAGAAAAGGGACCCAGTGGAGGGTGGGCGAGGCCTGCACGTGGCACAAAACACTTACCACATGCGAGGTAGGGGGGTTGGTTCCTCTCCCACCCACACTGGGTGAATTTTTACTGAAAAGATGTCCTGATTGAGGAGGATTTGTATTCATCCCAAGAAACTCTATTTGTATTCTCCTTCCCCCACCCTCTTTCTCTCTCTCTCTCTCTCACACACACACACACACACACACACACACACACACACAACATACACACACACCACACACACAACCACCCACACACACACCCCACACACCCCCCCACACACAAACATACACACACACCACACACACCACCACACACACACACACAACACACACACACACCACACACACACACCACACACCACCACCACACACCACCACCACACACACACCACCACACACACACACCACCACACACACACCACACACACACCCCCCACACACACACCCCCCACACACACACCCCACACACACACACACCACACACACCACCACACACACACACAACACACACACACACCCACCACACACACACACCACACACACACACCACACAGACACACACACACACCACCACACACACACACCACACACACCACACACACCACACACACACACACCACACACACACACCACACACACCACCACACACACCCCACACACCACACACACACTCCACACACACACCACACACACACCCACCACACACACACACCACACACACACACCACCACACACACACACCACACACACCACACACACACACCACACACACACACAACACACACACACCACACACACAACACACACACACCACACACACACCAACACACACACACACCACACACACACACACACACACACATACACACACCGTGTGACCACCAGTCGGCAGAGTCCGGCCCACAGCTCTGCAATTCCAGGCCATGAGCCCATATCCACCCCAGAGCTTCTCCTCAGTCTCCTGCGCTGAGATGCCCCAGGATCTCTCCCCTCTGCACACTTTCTTGGCAATCTCACAGTTTCAATAGCAACTCTTGAAAATTCACTTTTTAAAAGAAGTTTTATATTGGACTATAGTTGATTTACAAAGTTGTGTTAGTTTCAGGTGTACAGCAAAGAGATTCAGTTACACATATACCTGTATCTATTCTTTTTCAGATTATTTTCCCATTTAGGTTGTTACAGAATATCGAGCAGAGTTCCCTGAGCTATACAGTAGGCCCTTATTGGTTATCTATTTTATACATAGTAGTGTATATGTGTTAATCCCAAACTACCAAGTTATCCCTGCCCCCGTTTCCCCCATGGTAACCATAAATTCATTCTCTAAGTCTGTGCGTCTGTTTCTGTTTTGTAAATAAGTTCATTTGTATCATTTTTTTTAGATTCCGCATGTAAGCGTTATCATATGGTATTTGTCTTTCTCTGTCTGATTTACTTCACTTAGTACGATAATCTCTAAATCCATCCATGTTGCTACAAATGGCATTACTTCATTCTTTTTTGTGGTTGAGTAGTATTCCATTGTATGTAGGTACCACATCTTCTTTATCCATTCATCTATCGATGGACACTTAGGTTGCTTCCATGTCTTGCCTATTGTAAACAGTGCTGCAGTGAACACTGGGGTGCATGTGTCCTTTTGGACCATGGTTTTCCCCAGATATATTTGAATCCTCCTCTCTTACCCTGGCTTTTGACCCGTGCTTCCATCCTTCGTTTCCAACCCCTGACTGGTTGGAATTTCAGACTCAGTGGCCCCCGTGACCTCCCCTCCACTCCCTCAGCATTTTCCGTCCCTATTAGAGACATCATTACTCCCCATCTCACCCTGGTTGGAAAATTATGGGAATGCTCTGACTCCCATCTTGTAAAACTTCTACGTCCAACAATTGGATCCATTTGCACCACTGCCCTTTTAAAGAGTCAGGAAGTGTAATAATGCTCCCCCAGGTAATCCTTTATGGGCCTGCCAAGGAGTGTAAATTCATCCTAATCTCCCAAACAGCCAGCCACCTGGAGAGGAAATTAAAATGCCAACCAATCTTAACCCAGTGTTTTTGCAATATGCATCTGCTACTGCCCCTGGCAGCCAAGGGACACTCTGGAATCCAATAACCTGTTCGCTAGGGTCCCAGAAGCTGGTGCTTTAAATGTTTAATCTCAACTTTAAAACCTTTACAATGCTTCCGAGAAGTTGGCTCGAAAATAGCACACATGTGCACAAAAATACCAACCGACTGAAACAAACTGAAGGACACACAGAGAAATAGGAAACGTTTTGGGAAAAAAAGAGTGGTCACATGAAGCCCGCCTTCTCCAGTAGGAATGGATTCATGGCTATGAGGACCTGTTCATGCCTACAGTTTCTCTGAATGGAAAATTGGTTCCTTCCCAATCCCACTAAATATTGAATAAGTATGCAGTGTTTGAATCGGAATCAGAGGATTCCCATTTCAGAGTGGGGACGACTCTGCCCTCACTCACCCGGCACCATCTCCCCGCCCTGCCGTCATCACTTTCATCATTACCTCTTATCCTGAAATGGTCACACCTTTAAACTATCAGCGGGAGCGTTTCTGGTGCTTTTAGGATAAGCTTGTGTATATAGCACTGATAGGTAGAAATGATTTTGTACTCCTAATCAATATTTAATTTATGAAAATTACAAAGTCAAGAGCGAAGTTCCCCTGGAAGTTGAAAGTTCAGCTTGTAAATATTGTCACATTTTATAGGACTGTTAACCTTTAATCAATTAAAACCTCTGAGTTATTTCAACATGTATTTATAAAATTACTATATTCCGTTTCCTTACAAATATTGCACTTGTCTGCCATAATCAACGAAACCTTTCCACACGCTTAAAAAGATCTTAAATATCTAGTAAATGGATTTATAAATGTGGTAATTCTTAAGTTCTCTTAAATGTTTTGATATTAGTTGTAATTTATTTTTAACTTGAATGTAAATTAACTTCTCAATTACGTATTTTAAAGCTTCATAAATGATACCCAAACATGAATCACAGTACTTATAATATTCAAAATATTGCTAAACAACACAAAATATAAATATCACAGTGTTGCTTCATTATGTTTCTATACCGAATTCCAAATCTCTCCCGGTTAAAAGTATTCAATTACTGTCTTCACACACTAGGTTGTCCCCTAATGTTGGGGTCACTTTCTCACCATCCAGAAATGGCAGCAGCCCGAAAGCCCTGCCTTTCAGACACCCGAGCAATTCTGTTGACTCCCTAGGGCAGACCTGTACTGCTTTCAAAACAAACTTGTTAACTGTTCTTGTAGCTTTTTTTCTCCTTATAAATAAGAAAAATCAAGTGACTTTCTAATGGGCCATTTGGTCAAAATTATATTGAAAACAGGGAGGGAAGGGCTTTGGGGTTTCCTCTGAGAGGGCTGGGAAGCGTTTGAATACAGAGCAGGATGAGTGGGCACCTGGCAGCTGCCACCCAGGAAACAGATGGAGACGGGCAGGTGGGTTTGCTAGGAGGAAGGACCTTGACCATCCTAAGAAAATGCTCACATCTAGTCTGTGGACAGCAGGGAAACATAAATGGTCAAACAGTTGTTAAAAGAGAGCCATCATTTCCGCTGAATTTGTTAAAAGTGCTTTCAGGCCAACATTTATTGAAAAATATCGTAGTTTATTCAATTAACATTTTAAAAGTCCTGCAATACACTTAGGCCAGAAAGTAAAGATTAAAATGCCATTTCTTCATATTCCCATTTGTGTAAAATTCTGAGTGTGTGTGATTAACAAAGTAGAAATGTTCAGTGTCTTTCTTTCAAGATTTTTATGAAAGTAAAGTTTGCTTAGAAAACACGTAGAATTTAAAAAAGAAAAAATATTCAAAGAGAATTTTGTTAAGATAAATTTCAAAGAAGTTATGGGTGGCCAGAATAAGATATTCCATAGTTTCATACTTCTTTTTCTTTTTAAAAATAATTTCATAATTTATAGAGATCCTATGCTTATCATATATGCCACTTTGAACTTTAATATATTATTTACATTTATTTATAAAATTTTAAAAAACGAAATTAGCATAAAAAGGCAAATGTTAAATCAATCATCGGCAATTTGGCCTATTCTTTCCAGAGAAAATTCTAAACAAAGTTACTGTATGAGTGCGGTCCAGTTGTCTTCCACAATACGTTCACGTGCCCTAATGGAACTCTTTTGGAACCAGACAACAATAGGGGAAAAAATGGAAATCAATTGCTTTACAGGCTACTGGTGGTTTTCTTGGTTCACAGTTTCAGAATCGAGATGGAGCCAGAAGTTATGTGGCCGGAGCCATTTGTCAGGCCCTAAGTATTATTTATCTAACGGCATATAACTACGAGTTGTCCAGCAATAACGGAGACTGCAAATAAATAGAGTCGTTAAGTGTTTGGAAAGCAGGAAAGTACCACACGAGTGGGGTCCATCAGTCACCCTGGAATGTGGAGCATTCACGTCTTAACTCCCATTAAAATCTCAGACTGAAAGGCCTGGGAGTGTGCAAAATTGCAAAAATGCACTCCCTCTAGCTTTTCAGACAGCACTTTTCAAGATATATGTATATGCTTATATATCTATATTACATGTTCATTATACCACATTTAAATCAAATGTAAATAAGGGACCAGAAGAGATACAATTTAAACATTTAAAAGCCTATATGTATATGTATAACTGATTCACTTTGCTCGACACCTGAAATGAACACAACGTTGTAAATCAACTATACTCCAATAAAAATTTTTAAATAAAATAAAAATAAAAATTTAAAATCCTATATAGATAAAATTTCCACTAGAGATGGAACATTAATATCAGAATGCACACAGTAAATTAAAAGTACCAACTACACACACCCACACGTGCGCACGCACGCACACACACACACACCCCCAGAGCTGACATATTACTCCCAAAGGGGACCCCCGTGGTTATGACTGATCCACTGGGGCATAACTTCAGGAGAAAGAAGCAAGAAGAGCAGCTAAGCTCCCAACGGACAGCAGCTTGAACCCTGCATCGTGTTTACGAACACCGGCAACAGATATCACATGCCCTCTCACTGGAAACATCCTGCTAAAACTGTGACATTATTACAGCGTGGCCCCATGCTCTGCCCCGCCCTGCCGACACCTTTGATCTGGGTCCACAGGGAGCATTTATTCCTGTGGGCGCAGCAACAGCTATAAACACGGCGCTAATGCTATCAGGGTATTGAATTTCCCTTTCTGTTCCAACTGAAATCAGGCTTTCTCTGCACTCCATTTCCCATTGGTTATACTTCTAAGTTTCTGAAGTTTCAAGATAATCTACCAAAGGTAGTTGCTTAAAAATTGTGACCATCAGTTTCCATTAGGACAACAACAGAAACAATATTCTTCTTTCTCTTTGGTAAAGAGAACCGACTGCTGCTGATAAATCCCAACCCTCATATTTCTGGTCTTCTGTCCCTGCCCCAGTAGCTGTAGTTCCTAGCTGTTTATTGTTCACAACTAATGAGGCATGAAGTGGGGGAAAAGGTGAGCCTGGCCCCAAGCATGCCACTTCCATACCCACTGGACCATAAAATAGAGATAAAGAGAAAGGACACACAGAGATAAAGAGAAAGGACCATGAACCAGAAAATGGGTGAATGTGCCCACGTACAGTAGGAGGAGCTTTTCCATAAGACCAGTGTCCGTGGTTCTACGCTATACTTTCTATTAAATTCCCTTTCACACCCTAATTCTTCTTCCCCCTCTGCCATCTTCCACTTTCAAAGTCAAACTTCATCAACTTCATCCCGTACCTTCCACCGGCCACCCCCTCTGCTCTGCACTTAGAGCCTCCAAACTGATTGTATGAGTGGCCTCTGAACAGGTTACCTGCCTTCCTTCTTTCCTTCCTGCCATCCACCCACCATGTGATTGAAGATGGATTTTTGTGCCATTCCACTGTTCAAAACGTTTCATTGAATGAGTACCACTGCCCTCGAAACACAGATCAAACAGCTTAAAACTGACTTTACGGCCAACCTGGGGAAAGCAAAGAAAGATTTTAAGGTCCTGATTTGAATTTCCATCCAATAATCCCAGAAGGAGACTATACTTCCTGCCCTCGTCCATCTAGAGAGACCTCTTCAGCTTTTGGACAGCCTTGATCTCAAACAGCCTTCATGACCAGCAGTTGCAGGTTACCTGGGAGCTTCTCAGATGAGAAGGTTCTTGGGGCTGAATCAGGATCTCCATCTTTGACACGATCCACCTATGCACCGGAGAGTGTGAGAAGCCCGGTGTTAGGGATAAGATTCCTTATTTCCTGGCTAATCCTGGGCCACTGCTCTGCTGGCTCCTGGACTGCTTGGCAGGCCTCTGGCCTGATGGTCTGCATTTTGTGAATCTGTCTTCCAGAATCACCCACTTGGTGACTTTCACCAAATTCACTTTTCACTTCCATCCTTGGCCAGAAACCACCAATTTCACATCTCGCGTGCGGTGGATGAGAGTGAAAACTGTTTATGTGAGGCACTTAATAGCATAAGAATAGGAGGGATTGTTTTCAACAAAAAGTAAATGAAATCTGTTTAAGACAGAAAGAGAGCGAGAAGAGCCTTGCGGCGAGGGTCTGGGCAAACGAGCGATCCTCAGTGGGACAGAGAAAAGGATGGATGGGTGTCACTAATCCCGCTAAGGCAACGTTGGGCCCTGTCCTGCACAGGACTCTAGTACCACTGTTTCTGCTCTTACTTTTTTCCTCGACAGACACGCCTGGAGGAAGGGGCTTATTTCCATCCTGTTGTGCCCAGTAGTGTTCCAAGCCCTCCTGACATGTTACCTAAGGCAACCTGCCAGCACGGACTCCCAATCTCTAGAGCTGATACAGTCACACTTGCTGTGACATCCAAGAGGCACGAAAATCAGGCTCCATCCTCTACTCTTGGCCACAAATACCACCAGCTTCCCGATTCCAGACTCCTTGGATGTGACTGAAATTCCATTTCTGAGCTTTTTATCTAAATCCCTCACATTGTTTAAAGCCCAAAGCCAGGAACTCTCTATAATCAACTGTCAGAGAAAAATCTTTCAATTTTAGTCCTGGAATACTACTTGTATACGATTTGGGATGTTTATCACATTTGCCTTGAATAGTAGACAAGTCCATTCTATACCCTAGTTTTCTTGTTCGTGTGTGTGTATCTATTAGGTTTCGTTTGTTTGTTTTTTGCCTAGAGACCATGTCTTATACCAATTTTGAATCCCTCAAACAGATGGTACTGAGTCTTGACATCAATTATGTTCAAAAACTAATAGTTATATGAGCCAATAATCTGAACTCTAATTCCTAAATCCCTAACGTATTCTTCTCTTTTCCAATTGAACCAAAGCATTGTGTTGGAAAGACAGTGCCCTCTATTCCAGGAACATCGTTCATTATATTTCTGAAAATCTCCTCTAGGAATTGTATATTCCTTGTAGAGACAATATACACTTGAAGTTCCTTTTCATAAAAATTCTGACTTTAAATTTCCTAGCTTTACAATTGTGAGATGAGCAATATCTTATTAACTTGGAGTTTAGAATTTTTTGTCACTTAGCAAGTTCTACAAGACAATTTTATATCCTGCCCCAAATATCTTTATGGCCAGAGTAATTCCCAGCCTTGGTGGACAGCCAGGAAGTAGGTCAAGGGCTCAGTGGTGTTATTCACCCAGCAGAGAAACATATTCTTCCTCTTCTCCCACCAAGGACACTGGCTTCTTCTGCAGCCTCAGAAATCACCAAGTTGTGCTGATGTTGGTTATGTCAAATGTGCATTTCAAAGTTAGTGAAGACACACCAAGGACTGATTTTCATATAACAATTTTAGACATTGTAATATGCTAGCAAGAATTATACTAACAGTCTTTATAGACTTTTCTATTAACAAGAAATCTTTTTTAAAAAAAGAAAACAGAAATCAACTGCATCAATAAAATCTTAAAAGGGAGCATGCATTCAGTGAGCTAATTGTTTCTACCCCCAAAAAAATGTGTGCATGAGTTTAAAAGCCAAATACCTCAAGGCACGCAGAAAGATCTCAGGTCCTATTATGAGAGAAATAAAATAAGATGAAGATGAATATACACTCATTTCATGAAAATTATATAATACAGAAAATGCAAAACATGAATTATGAGGCAAGCTTCCTTCATTCTATTTCTACAGACAATTAATGTTGAACCACAAAGAAAGGGAATGACGACTTCCCCCTATTCTCTCCCTCAACCCTAAATCTCTTTAATATTTTCATGTTCACTGGTGTTAATTATCCTTTAATATCATGAAATTAATTTTTTCTATTTCAGATAGTTTACTCACAATAAATTTTCTGAATGATACTATTTTGAGAAAGAAAATGTCCTTATTGACTTGTTGAAATGATCAAACTCTCATTTGCCAACAGACTTGTAAAAATTATCATTAAACTTCTAAGGAAAAAGGAGAATCTCATAGTAGACAACCCACAGAAAATGTCCTAAAGGTAGTGCTTAAATACAGTACTGGAAATCAAAGTGGAATCCGCCAAGTAATCTTACGTATCATAAAATGAGTCTTTCTGAATGAGACTTCATTATAGATGCTAGATTTTTGTAGGAGCAAAAACAAAGGTAAATTTTATCCAATTCATCCTCTTTTTAGGGAAAGCGCTCCCTCATCCTCACTAAGAAAAGAACACCAAGGGACTAACACAACATTGCAAATCAACTATACTTCAATAAAAAACTAGAACACCAAGGCAAAGGTAGAAATATCTCGTTAGCCCAAAGAATGGTCCCTCTTCTGCAACAAATTAAGAAGAAATGACACATTTAAGTCTTCAATTTTTTCTAAAACTTTTGATTAAGTTTTCATTTTTTTCCAAACAATCCATTATGTAAAATTTAGAAAACAAGAAACGAATACATTTACCACCTCAATTTTCTCTGCTTCAGTAAGTGATGAATTTCCAGATAGGAGAGAATGGATGTTAAATAATCTGAAAAGTTGAGTTTCCACCTCCCCAACCTCTACACCCTCCCACAAAGCTTAGCTCTTTATTTTTATAATTTTCTCATTGTTGCTGAAGGGGAAGGTATGTCCTTTGTCTTCTCCGAACTAAATAACTTAGACAAGTGGTTCGATAAGAGGCCCTCAGGATCATTCTTTACTCATCAAATGAGGCAATTATGAAATAGGGAAGTGAAATGATTTTGTTTAGATTGCTGAGCTCAGTGGTAGAGAGCGGCAACTAAACTTTTAAATTTGTTCTAAAAAAAATCCCTAGAAGGAAGAAATTCTTGCAATGAGAATGTCAGTATGAATATGAGGATGTATTTCTTGAGTAACTGATTTAAAGTTGACCTACATGACAAGAGACACCATTTGGGAATGCACTGGGTCACCAAATTAGGTGTTGGTGATATTTTCACTATTGTAAAAAACTGTTATACAGACATAGTCTGGGAAACCCCAAATATTGTACCAAATTATTCATTGGGCATTTCATTTTGACAAAAGTGAACAATATTCTAATATGCATCATCTCAGAACATTGGTTTGATGACCAAAGTAATTTTTTCGTACAGACAGATAGATAGATAACAGTATTTACATTACCAGAGATGGACATTAAATTCCTCATGTACAATTTGTATATAAAAAATTAACAGCTAGTTTATGTCATCTAACTCTGTTTTTATTTCATTTGGGTTTTAAATTGGTGTTACCTTAGAATCACCCAGAGTTTGGGGAAAAAATCCATATACCCAAGCCTTACCCCAACCCAACTGGGTCAGGATCTCCAGAACATGAGGAATCAAATGATTCTGAATCTATCCAAAGTCGAGGAACTACAGCAGTTGTGCAAACTATTGACTAAGATGGTATAACTTGTGTGTGTTGCGGGAGTTGGAAAAGAAATGTGCGTTTTAGGTTTTTTGTTTTCTGTTTTAGAAAATAAGCAAAACTTCCTTTCATTTTTTTCCCAGTAACATTTTAATATACAGTGTTTTGGAAATTGGATGTCAAACATCTTGGTGTTTTAAAACGTAGAAAATGGTAGTCAATGTAAAAGAATGCCTTTTATTTCAATTTGAGTAGGGCATACTCAGAATTTAAACCTAAAACTTCCCGTTCACCATTAAATTAAAAGAAAAAAAGAACAGTAAGACATTAAGTCAATTTAGTCAGACAAAACAGGAACTCTAGCTGTTATGTGAGTAGCTGAGAGGATGTGGGCCTCACATACCAGTTAGGGATCCCCATGCAAAAGCACGTTTATAGCACATAATTATCATTGCAGCACTGTATTACTTGGTGACACATATGGCATTACCAGAAAGAATTTACTAAAATTCTGAGTCAGAAATTTAAGCCACAGATGTGTACTCGACAGTAATATTTCGGTTTTGTGTGGAGGGCTATTAAAAGAGTGCATGGATTACGCTCTAAATTTTGGAGAAGTTGAATTAACATGAATTTGTGTCAAAAAAAAAGTTTTGAAATTTGGAGTGAATAAGAAAAAATATGCCCTAGTGGAGAAAGAAAATTCATGCTTTAATTTTATGAAAACTGAGTTGATGAGAGAAAATGATTTTACATGCTAAATAACATGGTATGCCCACCTCTAAGAGCACAGGAATTTAGAAAATGGGGAAAGCAGTCTTTGAAATTGCTAATATAGAAGCTATTCTTTTTAATCACATTAATTCACTTTAGGATAATAGTCAGATCATGCCTTGTTCGAATTATCCACAGACTTGTTAATGGATGGGTAGGAGAGGACTCTCTTGCCACTCTTTAAAATATGTGGGTCTTAATTTAATACTGAAAACATTCCCCAAGTTACTCTGGTTTATAAATGACCTGAATGTTATCTCCACCTGTCTCAGATTGGGTTCCATGGAAACGGTCTGTGAGATCCAGAGGGGCATGCGGACATTTACTAGGGAAGCTTTCAGAAAAAGGGAGGAGGGCAGGCTTGGCACAAGGAGACACTGAGGACACCGCAGCTTTCACTGAGACCTTGGACAATCCTACCAGAGCTGTGTAGCTTCAGTGGTCCTTCTGAGTGTCCCGAATTGAGGCAAGGGGGTCTGGCTTTGTATGCCCACCAGTCGCCGGTAGTGCCCCCAACCTGCCCCAAGGAGAGAGTGTAACTGGAGGTGAGGCAGCTCCTTGGGGCTGAGCGGAAAGCCTGGGTTGTAAGAAACCAGCAGCTGATACACCAAGGAGCACATTAGCCCTAAAGATGGGTCTGAGTCAATGATATCTCAATAACGCTGAAGAAAGAAATAGGGAAAGAAAGAAAGTGTGAGAGAGAGAAAGAAAGGAAGGAAAGAAGGAAGGAAGGAGGGAAGGAAGAATGGGAAAGAGAAGAAGGGAAGGAAGGAGGGATGGAAGGAAGGAAGGAAGGACAGAAGGAAGGACGGAAGGAAGGAAGGAAGGAAGGGATCTGGGCAGAGCACGATTGTACGACTGGACTCCCTACAACCTGCCCTGGCACTACTGCTTCTTGGAGGGAGTCAGAGTACGTCTGCCCCCCGGGAAGAGCCCCTGGGCGCTTAGAAGAAAGGGGTCCAGCCCAGGCACAGCAGCTGATTCCCAGGTCTACCCCTCAGCGCCCTCCTCCACCACTCCCTCTGAACGTCCCTCATGCTGGGCTGGCAACGCAGGTTGTCTTGCTTGAAGGGGTGACCCAGATCCTCACTAGCAGTGAATCTGAGCCCCTCCTCAGGCCATGGAGGCTCTGTTGTCCATTTACCCCCAGAGTGGACATGAAACACCACAGGAGGCCCCAGGGGACCCCTGGCAGCAAGCGTCCTCCACACACCGTTGTGTCACGGTGGCCCAACTCCTCCTGGTAACCCAGTTCAGTAGCCAACGCCAGTAGGGTCACCCATTTCCTTGCCTGCTGGTCCTTTGGCACGAGGAGCCTAGAGGTCAGGCAACAGATTTTGCTTAAAGTTGCATGAGACTCTTCCTGTGTAGACAGGTTCTGTATACACACAGCGCCTCAGGACTACAGGAAGCGGATAGTGGGTCACGAAAAGTAATCATACCCTTCGTGCTTCCACTCTTGTTTCCTGGATCCACGGGCTCTACTTCTGGGGGCACAGCATCGTGTAAATGTCATCTTCTCCGAGTCTCACCTCACACCTGATGACAGGTGCCCCCTCAACAGACCGTCCTGTTTCTCCATCAGGGCAGTAACTTATGGGCGGTGAAGGATGTGGTAGGTTTCTGTTTCTGCTGTACTTCCTTTGCCCTAAAGTCGGTTCCATGGTGTAATGTGATGCTTTGGGCGATCTTCTGTTGGCAGACCAAAGAATCTACAAGCCCTCCATTACTTCCATTGGCTGAGACCTGTGTGCAAAACAAGCAAACTCATACTCAGAAGGGGTGCCAATCCAGTCAAGATGCTTACGGCCCCTCCAGGTGGGAGGGTCCAATACTCTTTGCACCAGTGGCTGGCTGGTCTCACAAGGTTCTGTTCAGGGGCTCAGTGCTGGTCCCTACAGCTGGCAGCTTGAATGCTGAGCAACTGCAATGGCCAGATTAGACTCGGCGAGTGGAGTCCAGGCTCTCAGGCTCCGTTTCCACCTCCCTGACACCTCTCCAGCCCTTAGGACAGCCCTGGGGTGGTCACTGACACAGGCTAACTGGCCAGGTCATTCAGTCTACTTGTGTGTTTAATGTCTTTTCAATGGCGGGTGCTTTCCAGTGGGCGTTTAGTCTGATCCCAGCACAGGCGTCAGGACAAGAACTTCTTGCTGCCTCAGCATCCCTGAAGATCCGTCCCCACGCCTTTTCCCCAGACCTCCTGGACCAGGTCTTCCAGTCCTCCCTATTCAGGCCCCTGTTTGATCAGCACCAACCCCCATGAGTCTGTGGATAGTCTTACGTTGTTCAGCTTGTCTGTTCACACGCAGTGATGACTAAGGGGCGCCTCCCAGAACCCCAGCCAGGGGGAGGGTTTCCCCTCACCATGCTTTCCGGGCCGTCCTGGATGAGGCTGCAGTGAGCAGCAGCTCCTTCTGGGCTGCCACTGATACGCTGAGCACACTGATGAATGAACCACGCCGGCCTCTTCCTCCTCATCAGACGGCCCTAGGGGACCTCAGCCGCCACACGAAGCCAGAGGGGCGAGGTGGCAGGTGGGATGGGAAGGGGCTTGCGCCACCTGCTTGCACAGCTCGCTTGTGCCACCTGGCCCCACCTGTGACTGGGGCCTGTGGCATCACTTCCTTCTTCCACTGGATCCCTGCTGGGCTTGCCCGATCTTGGTGGTTCAGCATAACCTTGCTCAAGATGAAGGTCTTTGACCACATGAGGCTGGTCACTGGATGTTCCATGGTCAGGTCTCTACAAAGGACCAATGACATTCCAGTTGCTGCTTTCTGAATGATGTGTCATTCGTTGCTGCTGCCTAGGTCTGCTGCAGACCTCTTTCCTGCCTGGGGCCCTGAGGAAAGCTGGCAGCTTTTCACATAACTGGTATAGTTGTTAGAAAAGGATTTCCAAAGGTAGACTATGTTGTATCCAGAACCTGAGAGAAATTGACCTAGAGTTGTATTTCTTCGTGGTGGGAGGTGAGCTATGCCAGAGTTTGTCCTTCACTTTGGAAAGGATGTCCTGAATTCCACAGGCCACTAAGCTCCCTACACACTTGGTTGATGTGGTAGCCCCTGAACCTTCATGGGGTTTGTCTCCCACCCGATGGGGTTCACGTGTCTCAACACAATGCACACACTTTGTGCTCATCTGGTCCTGTTAGCTTGTGGTCTCTAACACAGCAGACCAATGTGACACACCACAGGATGTCAAGCCCAGGTCCCCAGAAGATGTAACATAGACCTAAAGCAACACAGTAAACATCTGTCCTAAGTAAGGTGCAAACAATTCCTATCCTCTTTCGCAATACGGATGGAAAGGAAGGCATTCATCAGATCAACAGCAGCCTAGCAGAGGGAAGAATGTTTGTTAATCTGTACCAGCAAAGGTACCACATCCAGCATAACAACTGCAATGAAAGCTCCTATTTGATTCAGTTTGTGGAATTCCACCATCATCCATCATATTTCTGTAAAGACCAGACTGGTTAACTTAATGGGAATATGATGGAGACCCCCTTGGATTCTGTGAGCAGGACACTCACCCCTGCCGTTCACTCCTAAGATGCAGGATGGATTTGCTGTCTTGGGAAGAAGGGGGCAGTTTCAGGGCTTCTACTTCCCACTACAGTAGCCCTTACGTCAAAGATCAAGAACCAGCTGAGGCTTCTGTCAACTACCAAGGATGCTCACTGTGAGCAGGACCTGGGCCAGGATCCCGTTTCTTTCCCGGCCGCCACCTGCCTCAGTGCTCCCAGGGGGTCGCACTGGCACTGGGGGTCTCTAGCTGATGATATTAACCTAGACCCTTGGGGAAGGGTCTCTGCACGTCTGAGCATCTCTGACTTCCCAGGGCGCCCTTACGTGAGTTAACGTTCATAGTTCACTTCAGGGAAGGACTGCGGAGGGACCACCGAATACCCTGCGTGCAGCGATGCAGGGTCCATCCTCCTGGGAATCCGGCTTCTCCTTCAGTGAGCGGCTCCAGGTGTGAGGACCGGCTCAGGTCCAGGAGCTTGGTGAGGAATCGTGACTTTCTATTGGGGCACCGCCATCAGTCTCCTGCTTAGCCATCCTTTATTTGGCGTTGAAATAGAGTTTATTACATTTTCAGAAAAGGTAACCATTTGACAAAAATCAGTAACCCATTATTTGTTTAGACATCAAATTGTACCAGTTTGCAAGACTTAATCTTTCAATCTCACTTTTTTTTTTTAACTTTGGGTTTATTTATTTATTTATTTATTTATTTATTTATTTATGGCTGTGTTGGGTCTTCATTTCTGTGTGACGGCTTTCTCTAGTTGCGGCAAGCAGGGGCCACTCTTCATCGCGGTGCGCGGGCCTCTCACCATCGCGGCCTCTCTTGTTGCGGAGCACAGGCTCCAGACGCGCAAGCTCAGTAGTTGTGGCTCACGGGCCCAGTTGCTCCGCGGCATGTGGGATCTTCCCAGACCAGGGCTCGAACCCGTGTTCTCTGCATTGGCAGGCAGACTCTCAACCACTGCGCCACCAGGGAAGCCCTCAATCTCACATTTTTCATTAAGAATAAGAACATTTTTTTCATCAAGTAGAGTTCCCTGTGCCTATGCGGTAGGTTCTCATTAGTTATCTATCGTATACATAGTAGCATATCCATCCTTGAGTTTTTTCATTGTATAAAATCAGAAGTACCCTTGTGGACTGTCTTTCCCTCTTGCTTCTAGAAGTCCCACCCCTAGAGCCGTCTGAAGTTTGAGCCCCCTTGGCTGTTCCTGCAAGGTCGCCACCACTGTGACCATTGCACACACCTCGCACCATCGCCGGGCCTTTACAATAGTCTGGAATTGTGTTATCAGCATCGCTGCAAAGGAGCCCGGTTCCGTGACAGCACATCCTACTACTGGCCCAGCCGAGGACAGACATCGCTGGACTTCCCAGTGACGCTGATGCCACTCTGCAGCAGATGTATTTGTTAACAGATGTGTCCAAGAAAGCCTGGTCCCAGTGATATTTCTACTTTGAAGCAGAATAATACCCTTTGGAGAAAAAAAATATTGCTCAGTATCTGAGAGCTCACAGCCGCATTGTCTCTTCCAACCTCGATTATGTGAAACGCAGGTATGTTTCCACTGCTGAGACTGCTACATAATTTCACGGGGAATCAGTTCCTCCCACTGAAAGTGTTTTTTTTTTTTTTTTTTTTTTTTTTTTGATGTGGACCATTTCTAAAATTTTTATTGAATTTTCTACAACATTGCTTCTGGGTTTTTTTGTTTTTTTGGTTTTTTTTTTTTTTTTTTTTTTTTTTTTTGGTTTTTTGGCTGCAAGGCGTGTGAGATCTTAGCTCCCTGACCAGTGGTTGAACCCACACCCCCTGCATTGGAAGGTGAAGTCTTAACCACTGGGCCACCAGGGAAGTCCCACCACCGAACTTTTCTAAGTTCTCAGGTGCACTGGAAAGTTAGTAAAACCTGGTGGAATCTGCATTAAGGCGAGAAATGAGATTTTATGATGAAAGCTGAGATAGTCCTGAAATGAATACATATATGCAAAGAACAATAATGATATCAAGCATCACAGACTGTGGATGAAATCAAACGTGGCATTTGTCTTGGGCAATGCAATTAGGGCATCACGGAAAGTAGAAACTTATGAGGTCATTTAGGTCAATTTTTTTTTTACCATGGAAACCACTATTAGATTATTCCAGGTGGGCTATAATCCCTAGTGTTTTCCCAAATTTCAACTGCACACCACCAGCACTATAGTGGATTGTATGATGAAGGCCACAGAACACTGAAGTTTCATCTTGGAATGCAGGGGCCTGAAATTAATCAGGTAGCAACAAGCTAAGCCGCTTCTATTACAGAGTTGCTTTATATTAATTCCAAATTACTCTGGTGGAAATATGGGTAGAAAAAAACATTAGAAGCCTCTTTGATAAATATTTTCTTTTAGAATCATATTTGCTTATTTTTCACTCAGAATTTTTAGGAAAGTGAAGAATATTAGAGCTAGGCAGATAATCTAATAAACTTCATCTTACACGTGAAAAATCTGGGGCCCTAAGGTCTGCCTTAAATCAGATGTGTCTCATGCAAAAGATTCATTATTCCCAATGAGATATGCAATTTCAAGTTTTCTTTCTCATAAAGATGTGAAATTGACATTCTGACAAGTAAGATGGTAAATGACTTTATTACACTATACCATGTTTTTAATGATTTCTCAGACATCCCAAGAAACCATGTCACAATTTTCTTAAAATTTCAGAATTCAATTCAATGTCAGCCTAATTAAGGAGCACTTACACCTAAGTCAAGAGTGAAGAAAATGGGGTCCTATATTTTAGAAACCATATTTTTAGAAAATAATGGTTCCCTGATAAAAACATAAGATCAAATATTAAAGGACAAAATATTAGAATTTTACTAAATATATAGCTTCATTACCTTTCAGTCTTCTATTCTATTTCCTTGTAACTGTGAATAACTTTAAATTATCAGAGAAGATACAGTAAGGTAACTCCTTTTGGTTTTAGAAAAAATAATGTGTTATATTAGCCTATGTTCAGAAATTTGCTTTTAAAATATACTTGGTATCAATTTACCTCAAAATTTGTCTGGAATATTTCAGAATACATAGTCCTTGACCTGGTTTTTAAAGTTTCTCAATAACAAAAGAGTATAAGAGCCCACTAACCTAATTTCATGTACTCTGTACTACAGATTTGGAATGCTTCTGTAAATTACACGACAAAAATTCACAGTAATACTTTCAAATGAAAGAATAGAAACTCTACCAAACAAAAGAAGAGAAAGTAAATCTCCAGTTGTCATCTTCAAGGGATTTAAAACGATATTGGTTTTCTTAATTTTACAGTTCGACCTCCCTTTAGATTCACATTTGATCAGTTTTCTTTTGATAACTCAGTAGCTACAGAATCCTAGGGCAAGAACCACAAGCTACTCATTGCCCCTATTTTAGCCAGAAGCATTAGGAACCCAAGCAAGACCATTCTCTTAAAAACATTAGTCAGAGTGTGTGTTTTTGCTGGCTTCTCTAATAAAAGTGATTCTGAAACCAGAGGCCTTAGGTGGTGACATGTTGATAAACAGAAACAATTGTACAAGTACTGATAAGTCATTTTTAAATGTGAAAGTAAATACTCACTACATGCTAACAAATTCACGCAGGATTCTAAATCCTAAAGACAAAACCTGGTTCCAAAAACAAACAAACAGGGCTTCCCTGGTGGCGCAGTCGTTAAGAATCCGCCTGCCAATGCAGGGGACACGGGTTCGAGCCCTGGTCCAGGAAGATCCCACATGCCGCGGAGCAACTAAGCCCGTGCGCCACAACTACTGAGCCTGTGCTCTAGAGCCGGTGAGCCACAACTACTGAAACCCGTGTGCCACAACTACTGAGCCCATGTACCACAACTACTGAAGCCTGCACGCCTAGAGCCCGTGCTCCGCAACAAGAGAAACCACTGCAATGAGAAGCCCACGCACCGCGAGGAAGAGTAACCCCCGCTCGCCGCAACTAGAGAAAGCCCGCGTGCAGCAACGAAGACCCAACGCAGCCAAAAATAAATAAATACATAAAATTATAAAAAACAAAAACAAACAAACAAACCCCTAAAACTAGTAGATCAGAAAATGGACTCATGGCTTCAAGCATTAGCAGCAAACTCATTCTTTGGAAGCGATGATCTGTGAAATGGGAGGCAGAGAACAGGGTGAAAGACAGAAACCACAGCTCCATGTACCATGACAGCTGAAACGGACGTGAGGGAAACATGATTCTCAGGACTGAAAGCTGCATTAACTTCTTTCTTCAACACGCACTTCGCTTCTTTAATAATACTGGTTTTTAAATTTTTATTTTATATTGAAATATAATTGTTTTACAATGTTGTGTTAATTTCAGGTGTACAGCACAGAGAACCAATTATATATACATGTATCTATGTTCTTTTTTAGATTATTTTCCCATACAGGTTATTATAGAATATTGAGTAGAGTTCCCTGCACTATAGAGTAGGTGCTTGCTGTTTATCTGCTTTATACACAGTAGTGTGCATAGGTCAATCCCAATCTCCTAATTTGTCTCTCCCCTAATAATATTAATTTTTTAATTTTTATTTTATATTGAAGTATAATTGATTTACAATGTTGTGTTAGTTTCAGGTGTACAGCACGGTGAACCAGTTATATATACATGTATCTATGTTCCTTTTTAGATTCTTTTCCCATATAGGTTATTATAGAGTACTGAGTAGCGTTCCCTGCGCTTTAGAGTAGGATAGAGTAGGTGCTTGTTGTTTATCTGCTTTATACACAGTAGTGTGCATAGGTCAATCCCAATCTCCTAATTTATCTCTCCCCTAATAATATTAATTTTTTAATTTTTATTTTATATTGAAGTATAATTGATTTACAATGTTGTGTTAGTTTCAGGTGTACAGCACAGTGAACCAGTTATACATACATGTATCTATGTTCCTTTTTAGATTCTTTTCCCATATAGGTTATTATAGAGTACTGAGTAGCGTTCCCTGCGCTTTAGAGTAGGATAGAGTAGGTGCTTGTTGTTTATCTGCTTTATACACAGTAGTGTGTATAGGTCAATCTCAATCTCCTAATTTATCCCTCCCCTAATAATGTTAATTTTTTAAAGGTGATCTCCTGGGAATCATTATTCATGAGATAATTGCTCCTGTGCTGTTTGCAAAGTCTCCTTTCCCATGAAAAGCCAAGAACGTAAGCAAGGTAGAGAAGGGATTGGAGAGACTGGAGTGTGTCCTGGGACAGCGAGGCCGCGCTCACAGGAAATGATCCCGGGAAGAGCCCGGGCCTCACCTGTGATGCTTCACACCCCAGAGGTCGCAGGGCAAGGGTAAGGCCACTGCCTTCCTCTGTCACCAAAATGAAGACCAGGCAGAGAGGTCACAGGGCACATGCCCTTTTATGTTAAAAACATTAATATGTTTGATTTCCCCAACAACCCTCATGGGATTTAGAGGTGAGGAAACTGCATTGCAGAAAGGTTAAATAACGCATCCAAGTGGCCCAGGTAGTGTGAAGTGGGGTCAGGATTTAAACTCCAGGAGTCTGGCCCCAGACCTGCACTCTTACCCACTATGGCAATACGTCTCAGGAAAGTGTGGTGTCTTAAAAACAAAGGAACAGGGGCTTCCCTGGTGGCGCAGTGGTTGAGAATCTGCCTGCCGATGCAGGGAACACGGGTTCGGGCCCTGGTCTGGGAGGATCCCACATGCCGCGGAGCAACTGGGCCCGTGAGCCACAACTGCTGAGCCTGCGCGTCTGGAGCCTGTGCTCCGCAACAAGAGAGGCCGCGATAGTGAGGGGCCTGCGCACCGCGATGAAGAGTGGCCCCCACTTGCAGCAACTAGAGAAAGCCCTAGTGCAGAAACGAAGACCCAACATAGCAATTAATCAATCAATCAATCAATAAATCTTTAAAAAAAAAAAAAAAAAAACAAAGGAACAGGTAGACAAAGAAATAATTGGTGAATCAGTCTGGCAAGGGGTGTGTCTACGTGAGTGTGTGTGTGTGAGCATTCATTCACACGCTCACATACATACACACACACATACATACACACACACACATACATACACACATGTACATATAACGAATACATGTCCACTAAGACGTTGGTTAATTCTCTGTTATATTTCAGTGGGCAGGTACTGGTTGAAGAGAGCATACAAGTTTAGATTTCATAGTTTCTAACTCTAGTTTGAGAGAATCCTAAATTTAGATCCAATGTAATATCTTCTCTAAATCCGCATTCTTTCTATTGCATGAAACATCATTTAATCATCCCTCAAGTAAGTCGGTGAAATTAGAAATTACTCCATAACTCCAGGTGAAAAGTCAGTTAACTCTGAATTTAAATCTAGAACGGGTTACATATCACATTGTCAGTGTAGAACCATCATTGTGTCTGGTCTATAGACAAGCCTTTTCAGTAACCCCCGGGTCTGCTGAAAGCATGGCTTCCTTGTGGCTGGTAGGACCCTTTCAACCCTCTCAGCCCCTCTTGTTTGTGACGGGAAACTGTTGAGTTCCTCTTGTGTGATCTCGGGGACCCCAGAGCCCCCATGGAGCTCCCCCAGGTCCCCTGCCTTAGACCATCCAGGTTACCATGCTCTGCCCGCTCACACCTGGGAAGAGGGCTGGTAGGGACTTCTTGGGAGACCAGTACCCCCATCTGCAACCTAGTAGTGAGACCTTGGGTGCCCACCACAATATCTGGGAGATAATCTCCTCTCCTTTACCACCCGGCAGAGCTGACCAGAGTAGCACTGTTTTTTCTGAGGCCACACCAACATCTACCCCTGAGGTGGTTACCTTTTCTCTTATCCCCCATCCTCTCCCAAACAGTAAAATTTTATCTCCTTTTGGGAAAAATTTCCCTCTTATATTATGATTTGAATTCTTCTCAAATCTGTAGGCTATAGATAAACTATATGTTTTGAGTCCTTCATGCTTTTAATCTTTGAAAACACAAAAATTTGTTTTCCTCTCAAAAGATGGGCTCTTTCCGGTAGAGCAAAACTGCTTTGGCAAATTTAATTCTGAAGCTAGACTGTCCGTCCCTCTCTAGCTGTGAGGTCTTAGGTCAGTTACTTAAATGCTCTGGAACTCAGTTTCCTCATCTTAAAAAGATAATAGGGGTCTGGGCAAGATGGCGGAGGAGTAAGACGCAGAGACCACCTTCCTCCCCACAGATACAGTAGAAATACATCTACACGTGGAACTGCTCCTACACAACACCCACTGAACGCTGGCAGAAGACGTCAGACCTCCCAAAAGGCAAGAAACTCCCCACGTACTTGGGTAGGGCAAAAGAAAAAAGAAACAACAGAGACAAAAGAATAGGGACGGGCCCTGCACCAGGGGGAGGGAGCCGTGAAGGAGGAAAGGTGTCCACACACTAGGAGCCCCTTCGCAGGAGGAGACTGCGGGTGGCGGAGGGGGGAGCTTCGGAGCCACGGAGGAGAGCGCAGCCACAGGGGTGCGGAGGGCAAAGCGGAGAGATTCCCGCACGGAGGCTCGGCTCCGAGCAGCACTCACCAGCCCGAGAGGCTTGTCTGCTCCCCCGCCGGGGCGGGCGGGGCTGGGAGCTGAGGCTCGGGCTGCGGTCGGATCACAGGGAGAGGACTGGGGTTGGCGGCATGAACACAGCCTGAAGGGGTTAGTGCGCCATGGCTGCCGGGAGGGAGTCCGGGAAAAAGTCTGGAGCTGCCGAAGAAGCAAGAGACTTTTTCTTACCTCTTTGTTTCCTGGTGCGCGAGGAGAGGGGATTCAGAGCGCCGCCTAAACGAGCTCCAGAGACGGGCGCGAGCCGGGGCCGTCAGCGCGGACCCCAAAGACGGGCATGAGACACTAAGGCTGCTGCTGCCACCACCAAGAAGCCTGTGTGCGAGCCCAGGTCACTCTCCACACCGCCCCTCCCGGGAGCCGGTGCAGCCCGCCACGGCCAGGCTCCCGTGATCCAGGGACAACTTCCCCCGGAGAACGCACGGCGCGTCTCACGTTACTGCAACGTCACGACGCCTCTGACGCCGCAGGCGCGCCCCGCCTCCTCCGTACCGCTCCCTCCCCCCGCCTGAGTGAGCCAGAGCCCCCGAAGCAGCTGCTCCTTTAACCCTGTCCTGTCTGGGCGAAGAACAGACGCCCTCAGGCGACCTACACGCAGAGGCGGGTCCAAATCCAAACCTGAACCCCGGGAGCTGTGCGAACACAGAAGAGAAAGGGAAACCTCTCCCAGCAGCCTCAGGAGCAGCGGATTAAAGCTCCACAAACAACTTGATGTGCCTGCATCTGTGGAATACCTGAATAGACAACGAATCCTCTCAAATTCAGGAGGTGGACTTTGGGAGCAGGATATACTATTTTTTCCCCTTTTCCTCTTTTTGTAAGTGTATATGTGTATGCTTCTGTGTGAGATTATGTCTGTATACCTTTGCTTTCACCATTTGTCCTAGGGTTTGGTCCATCCATATTTTTATTTTTTTACTTAAAAAAATTTTTTTCTTAATAAATTTTTTCTTAATAATTTTTTCCTTATTTTTTATTTTACAAAATTAAAATTTTTTTTTCTTAATAAATTTTTTCTTAATAATTTTTTCCTTATTTCTTATTTTAAAAAATTAAAATTTTTTTTCTTAATAATTTTTTTATTTTTTATTTTAAAAAATTAAAAAAAAATTTTTTCTTAATAAACCTTTTCTTAATAATTTTTTCTTATTTTTTATTATAATAGCTTTATTTTATTTCATTTCATTTTATTTATCCTCTTTCTTTCTTTCTTTCTATTTTTTCTCACTTTTATTCTGAGCCATGTGGATGAAGGGCTCTTGGTGCTCCAGCCAGGCATCAGGGTTGTGCCTCTGAGGTGGGAGAGCCAACTTCAGGACACTGGTCCACAAGAGACCTCCCAGCTCCACGTAATACCAAACGGCGAAAATCTCTCAGAGATCTCCATCTCAACATCAAGACCCAGCTTCACTCAACGACCAGCAAGCTACAGTGCTGGACACCCTATGCCAAACAACTAGCAAGACAGGAACACAGCCCCATCCATTAGCAGAGAGGCTGCCTAAAATCATAATAAGGCCACAGACACCCCAAATCACACCACCAGACGTGGACGTGCCCACAAGATCCAGCCTCATCCAACAGAACACAGGTACTAGTCCCCTCCACCAGGAAGCCTACACTACCCACTGAAGCAACATTAGCCACTGGGGACAGATACCAAAAACAACAGGAACTGTGAACCTGCAGCCTGTGAAAAGGAGACCCCAAACACAGTAAGACAAGCAAAATGAGAAGACAGAAAAACACACAGCAGATGAAGGAGCAGGGTCAAAACCCACCAGACCTAACAAATGAAGAGGAAATAGGCTGTCTACCTGAAAAAGAATTCAGAATAATGATAGTAAAGATGATCCAAAATCTTGGAAATAGAATAGACAAAAGGCAAGAAACATTTAACAGGAACGTAGAAGAACTAAAGAGGAACCAAGCAATGATGAAAAACACAATAAATGAAATTTAAAATACTCTAGAAGGGATCTATAGCAGAATAACTGAGGCAGAAGAACGGGTAAGTGACCTGGAAGATAACATGGTGGAAATAACTACTGCATAGCAGAATAAAGAAAAAAGAATGAAAAGAACTGAGGACAGACTCAGAGACCTCTGGGACAACATAAAACGCACCAACATTCGAATTCTAGCGGTCCCAGAAGAAGAAGAGAAAAAGAAAGGGACTGAGAAAATATTTGAAGAGATTATAGTTGAAAACTTCCCTACTATGGGAAAGGAAATAGTTAATCAAGTCCTGGAAGCACAGAGAGTCCCATACAGGATAAATCCAAGGAGAAACATGCCAAGACACATATTAATCAAACTATCAAAAATTAAATATAAAGAAAACATATTAAAAGCAGCAAGGGAACAACAACAAATAACACACAAGGGAGTCCCCATAAGGTTAACAGCTGATCTTTCAGCAGAAATTCTTGAAGCCAAAAGGGAGTGGCAGGACATATTTAAAGTGATGAAAGGGAAAAACCTACAACCAAGATTACTCTACCCAGCAAGGATATCATTCAGATGTGATGGAGAAATTAAAGCCTTTACAGACAAGCAAAAGCTAAGAGAATTCAGCACCACCAAACCAGCTCTACAACAAATGCTAAAGGAACTTCTCTAAGCAAGAAACACAAGAGAAGGAAAACACCTACAATAACAAACCCAAAACATTTAAGAAAATGGGAATAGGAACATACATATCGATAATTACCTTAAATGTAAATAGATTAAATGCTCCCACCAAAAGACACAGACTGGCTGAATGGATACAAAAACAAGACCCATATATATGCTGTCTACAAGAGACCCACTTCAGACCTAGGGACACATACAGACTGAAAGTGAGGGGATGGAAAAAGATATTCCATGTAAATGGAAATCAAAAGAAAGCTGGAGGAGTAATTCTCATATCAGACAAAATAGACTTTAAAATAGAGACTATTACAAGAGACAAGGACACTATATAATGATCAAGGGATCGATCCAAGAAGAAGGTATAACAATTGTAAATATTTATGCACCCAACATAGGAGCACCTCAATACATAAGGCGAATACTAACAGCCATAAAAGGGGAAATCGACAGTAACACAATCATAGTAGGGGACTTTAACACCCCACTTTCACCAATGGACAGATCATCCAAAATGAAAATAAATAAGGAAACACAAGCTTTAAATGATACATTAAACAAGATGGCCTTAATTAATATTTATACAACATTCCACCCAAAAACAACAGAATACACATTTTTCTCAAGTGCTCATGGAACATTCTCCAGGATAGATCATATCTTGGGTCACAAATCAAGCCTTGGTAAATTTAAGAAAATTGAAATCGTATCAAGTATCTTTTCTGACCACAACGCTATGAGACTAGGTATCAATTACAGGAAAAGATCTGTAAAAAATACAAACACATGGAGGCTACACAATACACTACTTAATAACGAAGTGATCACTGAAGAAATCAAAGGGGAAATCAAAAAATACTTAGAGACAAATGACAATGGAGACACAATGACCCAAAACCTATGCGATGCAGCAAAAGCAGTTCTAAGAGGGAAGTTTATAGCAATACAAGCATACATCAAGAAACAGGAAACATCTCAAATAAACAACCAAACCTTGCACCTAAAGCAATTAGAGAAAGAAGAACAAAAAAACCCCCAAAGCTAGCAGAAGGAAAGAAATCATAAAGTTCAGATCAGAAATAAATCAAAAAGAAATGAAGGAAACAATAGCGAAGATCAATAAAACTAAAAGCTGGTTCTTTGAGAAGATAAACAAAATTGATAAACCATTAGCCAGACTCATCAAGAGAAAAAGGGAGAAGACTCAAATCAATAGAATTAGAAATGAAAAAGGAGAAGTAACCACTGACACTGCAGAAATACAAACGATCATGAGAGATTACTACAAGCAACTCTATGCCAATAAAATGGACAACCTGGAAGAAATGGACAGATTCTTAGAAATGCACAACCTGCCGAGACTGAACCAGGAAGAAATAGAAAATAGGAACAGACCAATCACAAGCACTGAAATTGAAACTGTGATTAAAAATCTTCCAACAGACAAAAGCCCAGGACCAGACGGCTTCACAGGCGAATTCTATCAAACACTTAGAGAAGAGCTAACACCTATCCTTCTCAAACTCTTCCAAAATATTGCAGAGGGAGGAACACTCCCAAACTCATTCTATGAGGCCACCATCACCCTGATACCAAAACCAGACAAAGATGTCACAAAGAAAGAAAACTACAGGCCAATATCACTGATGAACATAGATGCAAAAATCCTCAACAAAATACTAGCAAACAGAATCCAACAACACATTAAAAGGATCATACACCATGATCAAGTGGGGTTTATTCCAGGAATGCAAGGATTCTTCAATACACGCAAATCAATCAACGTGATACACCATATTAACAAATTGAAGGAGAAAAACCATATGATCATCTCAATAGATGCAGAGAAAGCTTTTGACAAAATTCAACACCCATTTATGATAAAAGCCCTGCAGAAAGTAGATATAGAGGGAACTTTCCTCAACATAATAAAGGCCATATATGACAAACCCACAGCCAACATTGTCCTCAATGGTGAAAAACTGAAATCATTTCCACTAAGATCAGGAACAAGACAAGGTTGCCCACTCTCACCACTATTATTCAACATAGTTTTGGAAGTGTTAGCCACAGCAATCAGAGAAGAAAAAGAAATAAAAGGAATCCAAATCGGAAAAGAAGAAGTAAAGCTGTCACTGTTTGCAGATGACATGATACTATACATAGAGAATCCTAAAGATGCTACCAGAAAACTACTAGAGCTAATCAATGAATTCGGTAAAGTAGCAGGATACAAAATTAATGCACAGAAATCTCTTGCATTCCTATACACTAATGATGAAAAATCTGAAAGTGAAATTAAGAAAACACTCCCATTTACCATTGCAACAAAAAGAATAAAATATCTAGGAATAAACCTACCTAAGGAGACAAAAGACCTGTATGCAGAAAACTATAAGACACTGATGAAAGAAATTAAAGATGATACAAATAGATGGAGAGATATACCATGTTCTTGGATTGGAAGAATCAACATTGTGAAAATGTCTCTACTACCCAAAGCAATCTACAGATTCAATGCAATCCCTATCAAACTACCACTGGCATTTTTCACAGAACTAGAACAAAAAATTTCACAATTTGTATGGAAACACAAAAGACCCCGAATAGCCAAAGCAATCTTGAGAACGAAAAATGGAGCTGGAGGAATCAGGCTGCCTGACTTCAGACTATATTACAGAGCTACAGTAATGAAGACAGTTTGGTACTGGCACAAAAACAGAAACATAGATCAATGGAACAGGATAGAAAGCCCAGAGATAAACCCACACACATATGGTCACCTTATCTTTGATAAAAGAGGCAAGCATATACAGTGGAGAAAAGACAGCCTCTCCAGTAAGTGGTGCTGGGAAAACTGGACAGCTACATGGAAAAGTATGAAATTAGAACACTCCCTAACACCATACACAAAAATAAACTCAAAATGGATTAAAGACCTATGTGTAAGGCCAGACACTATCAAACTCTTAGCAGAAAATATAGGCAGAACACTCTATGACATAAATCACAGCAAGATCCTTTTTGACCCAACTCCTAGAGAAAGGGAAATAAAAACACAAATAAACAAATGGGACCTAATGAAACTTAAAAGCTTTTGCACAACAAAGGAGACCATAAACAAGACCAAAAGACAACCCTCAGAATGGGACAAAATATTTGCAAATGAAGCAACTGACAAAGGATTAATCTCCAAGATTTACAAGCAGCTCATGCAGCTCAATAACAAAAAAACAAACCACCCAATCCAAAAATGGGCAGAAGACCTAACTAGACATTTCTCCAAAGAAGATATACAGATTGCCAACAGACACATGAAAGAATGCTCAACATCATTAATCATTAGAGGAATGCAAATCAAAACTACAATGAGATATCATCTCACACCCATCAGAATGGCCATCATCAAAAAATCTAGAAACAATAAATGCTGGAGAGGGTGTGGAGAAAAGGGAACACTCTTGCACTGTTAGTGGGAATGTAAATTGATACAGCCACTATGGAGAACAGTATGGAGGTTCCTTAAAAAACTACAAATAGAACTACCATACGACCCAGCAATCCCACTACTGGGCATATACCCTGAGAAAACCATAATTCAAAAAGAGTCATGTACCAAAATGTTCATTGCAGCTCTATTTACAATAGCCAGGACATGGAAGCAACCTAAGTGTCCATCATCAGATGAATGGATAAAGAAGATGTGGCACATATATACAGTGGAATATTACTCAGCCATAAAAAGAAACGAAATGGAGGTATTTGTAGTGAGGTGGATGGAGTTAGAGTCTGTCATACCGAGTGAAGTAAGTCAGAAAGAGAAAAACAAATACCGTATGCTAACACATATATATGGAATCTAAGGAAACAAAAAAAGTCATGAAGAACCTAGTGGCAAGACGGGAATAAAGACACAGATCTACTAGAGAATGGACTTGAGGATATGGGGAGGGGGAAGGGTAAGATGTGACAGGGTGAGAGAGTGGCATGGACATACATACAGTACCAAATGTAAAATAGATAGCTAGTGGGAAGCAGCCGCATAGCACAGGGAGATCAGCTCGGTGCTTTGTGACCACCTAGAGGGGTGGGATAGGGAGGGTGGGAGGGAGGGAGACGCAAGAGCGAAGAGATATGGGAACATATGTATATGTATAACTGATTCACTTTGTTATAAAGCAGAAACTAACACACCCTTGTAAAGCAATTATACTCCCATAAAGATGTTAATAATAATAATAATAATAATTACCTAACTATTAGTATTACCTGACTCATAATCATGTGTGGAGGATTCCGTGACTCAGACATGTAAAGCGTTTGGAACACAGTAGGTACATAAAAGTTTTAACTAATATTATTATTATTACTATTATTTTATCATTATTGTTATTTTTATTAAACAAAGGGGAAGAATCTCAGACCCAGAAAAATGCAGGGAAGAAAAGGCTGACTCAGTTCTATCCTGACTCTATTAGCTGACTCTAATAATTCTATCCTGGCACAGATTTTTCTCGCTTACTCAGCGTATCTTTGTAAAGAAGAAGAAAGCTTGTTTATTCCCCAGGAAAAAAAGAAATAAACAAATTTTAAGAGATTTACTGATGTTGTCCATGTCACTAATCTGGAGAAAGACAAATATTAATTCAATTCCTTGATTTCAAGTCCACTCTTACTGTCAGCTAATCTATGAGTGGGCAAGGGAAAAACTTTATAGACTCAATAGGATAAAAGGAAGTAGATTTTATAATGCTATACAAACTAAGCCTAGAGAAATAGTCAATTTTTTGACAAATATTTCCTGAGAGTCTTACTGTGTAGATCTCTATGCTAGACATGCTGGGGCATGTCTAGCATAAAGCTAAACATGGGACATGCTAAAATTAAGATATATAACACTTTATCCTCTAGGAGTTTACAACATAAAGAGATAAACAGATATATGCACAACTAACTACTCTTTAGCGTAAAAAGCACTTCGAAGAGTCCCAGCTTGCTATGGGAAACAGAGGGTGAATTTCACACTGATTTAGGCAAGAAGTCTTCATGAAGGATGTAGCATTTGAGCGGGGACTTAAGAGAAAGATATATGCAAAAGAGTGCTGGTAAATTTTTAACAACTAGTCCTCTAGAAAAAAAGAATAAATATATATGTGTGTGTGTACATAATTTTATTATAAAAATAAATGATATAATATAACTGAATCACTTTGCTGTACACCTGAAGCTAACACAACATTGTAAATCAACTACACTCCAGTAAAATTTTTTTTAAAAATGAATGATATAGATATACATAGCCCACAATTAACAAAGAATGAATTGAGTAATCCTCTTTATTGTAATTTCCATATAGAATGTTCTCACTTCCATTGATTTTTGCTATACGCTTGTGTCCGTAGACAACCAATGTTTGCAATTAATGAATGAGTGTAATTGCAAATGTCCTATGTTGGAACTTCATTAGTTTGTCAATGATGTGAGCAACTTTGCAGGATTAGTAATAGTTTTTATATTTCTTCAATCTTTCATGCTATTCATTATGCAAGAACATGACACAATTTTAAGCTTAATCCACATTCTTGACATTTTCTTCAATATTTTCTTAAGTCTAGAGACAACCAACAAAATGATCAATCAGACTCTGATTTTTCATGCTTGCTGATTTCCATGGTATGAACACTTCACCATGTCTGATCTCAAGCTACCGAACTACATGAAGTCAGTGAAAATAGAGTTGAGAAGATATTTGTGTTCGCACAACTTTATGCTATACACTTAAGGGGCAGAGAAACCAGAAAATGGGAAAATGTAGTAAAATAATCAGGAAGTGATAAGTTCTGAGTATTGCTTGCCTTTGTTTTTCTATATAATATGATTCTTTTAACAGCTGTTAAGAACTGTCCCATAAGACTCCTGCAAATTTGGACTCCACCACCCCAGTCCCACAGGGGGCTCCAGCACCCACTGGATGTCTTGTTTAGAGAATACGTATATGCCTGGATCTTTACCCTAATTTACAGATGAAAAAAGAGGGGATCAGAAAAGTAACGTGTCAGGTTCATTCAAGAACTAAATGGTGGTGCTCAGATTTAATCCATATCTGTCTGATTTCCCAGGATTTTTGGTGGTCCAGGAATTCATGGGGTTGTGTCCAAAAGAGTTCTTACTTTTTTTTAGAATCCTGGCCCCTGGAGGATCACCCCAAGGATATGCTTTTCCCACATCATGCCATGAGCCAGATTGTTTTGATGTCTGTAGTTTACAGAGAGTGACATAAAAATGGGGTATTTGGCCACTCTGGGCAAAAACCCACCTTCCAGGGCTGTTCAGCCAGCACTGTGCCAGGAAGAGCAGACTCAGAGCCGGCCACCACAAATGCTCCATCACTGCCGTTTTAATCAATACTACACATTTTGCTAAGTAAAGTAGTGAATATCAGGAAAGGGTTTGCATCTGGGAAAGCAGTAGTGTATTAGCGTATGGATGGAAGGTGTGTGATGTCATAGCTGGGATGGTGTGGGTTAGCTACACGTGGGCCCTCCCTGCTCTTGGGTGAACCAGGTGTAAGGCCCCCACGGTGCCCAGGGTGGCTCCTCTACTGTCCGATGGAGTTCTGGAGCCTTCTTGCTACTCTACACAGAGCGGAGCCTGTGCTGGGACACGGCTGTCCTTGCCTTGAGGGAACTTTTCTTGCAAGACAGTGGTTGGAGTGCTGCCCTAGAGATGGGATATGCATGTACGGTTTCATAACTCCTTGCTAACCAGTGTGTGTACGTGTGTGTGTGCGTGTGTGTTAAGTGTACGTGAGGGACAGCATTTGGTCTGAGACTTGTGTTCTTTAAAGCCTGGACGTGGCGTGGGTGGGTGACATCTGACCGTCTTTCACCTCAAAGTTCCCTATGGCTTGTGCCAGCTCTGAAAAAGAACACACAAGTTGGCTTAAATTGGTTCTCAACAATGAGCTTCAGGATTGTAATCAGCAGGGAAAGAAGGAGAATTTCACAAAGAGGAAACCAATGCTGCCAGAGTCCAGAGGTGCCCAGGGGCAGCAAGGAACAAGCCAGCATGCCTCGGAGAGGCTGTGCCCTCCTTGGGGGAGAGCCTGTCACCTGTCAGGGGAGGGGAGGCCCCAGAACGTTCAAGGGGATTCTCCCAGGCCAGGCCGAGCCTAAATGCCGGTTTGCAGCAAACCACTTAATTCAGTTCTTTTCAATGTGTGAAAGTATTCTCCTGTTTTTCGGTAAACAGGGAATTCGCAGGCGTGTCTCCAAAAGAATTGTTTTTCACTAGGATCTTGGCCGTTGAATGTCACCCTGGTCTTTCTATTCTAACTCACCTGTCACTTTGCTTCCCAAAGAACATCCTGCCGGGGCTGTGCCGTCAACCACTTCATGCAGCTGTTTTTTCATCTGTTCCACTGAGTTTCTCAGACATCAAATAGGGTGACCCCTCCCTAGATCCTAAACCCGGTGAATCTTAAGGGCCCCTTTGTCCAGCACCCGTTTTCATCTGATAACCAACCCCTTTCTTCTGCCCAAGGATGGAAAACCAGGGACTACAGGGCAGCTTGAACCTTTCCTCCTCCATTCAGACTTGTTCAAATTTTACTTTCATTAGCAAATTTATTCCTCAATGAATTAGAGTTCCTTCTCTGAGAGCTTGCTGAGGGCCTGGACCCCATGGGAGCACAGAAGGCTCTCCAGTGGAACGACGTGACCAAGCTGGATTTTAGAGACAATTAGGACAGCAGCATGATCCATGCTTTGGAGAAATTAGAGGCAGAGTCTGGGTCAACGGGCTGATTCAACAGTTCAGAGTGAAAATGATGAGGCCTGAGCCAGTGTCATAACACTGCATCTGGAATGAAGGGCGAATATCAATACTTAAGATTCATTCTGCAGTAGACAGTCAAGGGCTCCGGGATTGATTGGGAGTAGGATGAAGCCAATTAAGGGGTGAAGCCAGGGCACAGAGGGAGGAGCTGGCGTCCATCACAGGAGAGATGGGTGCAGGTACCGCGTGTGTGTGGAAGTGGCAAGCGCTACCTTGAAAAGGCAGATCTGGTAAAAATAGAAACAGAACTGAATGGGAAGGAATTAAATTTTTTTTTTTTTTTTTTTTTTTTAGTGCAGTAGCGTAGTCATCTCCAGCTGAGAGTAGATTATTGGTATTTTAGGAGGACCTCTAATGGTTGCCTACTCCATCTTCAATATGTAGTAAACTAAATGAAACATTTATAGGGACACAGGGATGTGTCTAGAGGAAGGAGAAATGAATCTGACCCCATCAGGGTCACTGAGAGACTGAGAAGGTCACTAACAATGATATTGAAGTTCAGAAAATCTTTGCATCTCGTTACTGTTTTCGATATCAAAACTTTGAACAAAACCAACCTGTTAGGATTATAGCTTTAATTATCCTTGATGTAAATTGAATCATCTCATCTTTCTACTCAGAATTCATTAACTGTGTTCCATCACCCACCGCAAAAATCTAAACCCCTTAGCACTTCCTACAAGACCATTCTTGATCCCGTCCCTGTCAGCCGGTCCCACTTCTCTGCCCACAAAGCCCCTTGAAGGGCTGCGGGGCATCAGGTACAAATCCTGTCTTCAAGGATTAGCCCATGAAGGAGGTTCTAAGGTCCTCATTTTCTTACCCGGTGGCTTGTTCATACTCAGACTCAGAAACGTGCTGAGTGAAAAAGAATTAGAAGGAATAAAGGACAGAACAAAGGAGCATTTTGGTAAACGAAGCCAAAAAGATAAATCCTTTTGCTGAGCCACAGAAGAACAAGGCGGAATTAACTATCAGAACTTAAAAAAAAGAAGGAAAGATGGGGCTCTGATGTCCAAGGCAGAACCACCGCAGGCATCTTCCCCACTTGAGGTGCTCCATTTGCTAGCTCTCAGCACTTCCTGTGGAGGGTGAGAGCAATTAAAAATAGAAAGTCGGGAGTTTCTGATTAGATGCAAACTATTATATACAGGATGGATAAATAACAAGGTCCTACTGTAGAGCACAGGGAACTATAGTCAATATCCTGTGATAAACCATTATGGAAACAAATATGAAAAAATATGTATATATATGATTCAGATATATATATATATATCACTGTGCTGAATCACTGTGCGGTACACCTGAAACTAACATGACATTATAAATCAAATATACTCAATAAAATAAATTTTTTTAAAAAGGACTCAAAAAAATTAGAAAGTCAACAATCTTTCATCTGAGAGAACTTTTAGTTTGGTAAATAATGTTGAAATAAATGTATTCAAGTTTTGTGAAGTCTTTGAGGAGTCACATATTATTAATGGGGAGAGGTAAAAAGCCAATGACCATTAAAAAATGACTGACAACAAATAAGTAGTGATTATTTATTATCAATAGTAATTGATAATAATTAATTAGTTAATTAGTCAGGCTTTTTTTTTTTTTTTGCTTCAAATGTTGTTTTCTAACAAACCATTAAAAAGTTTGTAATTCTGAGTGGTAAAGTTGCCAGCCCACTTGGCAACACCAATTAAACCCTCTACCTGTAGACTCCAGTTTCTTCTTGGGCAGGCTACTCTCATCAAAGAAGAGTTTTATTACCAGCAACAGACAGAAGAATGATTTTTAAGTTAATAAGAAAATACAAAGTTCCTAATGTTGATGTCAATTGTTATTGCTGTGGAGTTTGATATTCCATGGTCGGAAGAAAATAAACTCCAGCTCCCTCTAAGTGGACTCTATTAAAATTCTCTCACTTAATTTTCACCCCATGATTGTTCTCATTTCTTAGAACAAGGAAACAGAGGCTTCAAGATGTTACTGTCCAAGATCAGACAGCTGGTAAGTAGTAAAACTTGTTTTGAACCCTGTTTTAATCCTTAAAAATCTACCTCCAAAGTCCATGTTATTTATTTTCCGATAACTTTACTTCCAAAAACTACTTTGAAAAACAGAAGCTAGAGGAAGGTGGATAGAGAATGCAGCTAATGTCTCCCTGAAGGGTAGGATTTCTGATAACCCCAACATTATAATTTAAGTGATTTCCAGTCATTTATACATTTTTTACACAATTTTACTAAATTCATTTTTCTAAGGTGATGATGGAGTCTAGGATCCATTCGGCTGCACATTTTTTAAAGGCACTAACTCTTTGTGGGGGGGTACCATCCCACCCCAACCTGAAGCCAGGTTCCACCCCGCGGCCTCTCCAGAAACTGCCCTCCACTGAAATGGGCAGGATTACTTCCTGGGGGCGGCCACACCTAATGGCTGTTGGTTCAGTGCAGGAGGATATGAGCCTGGTGCCTACAGGGTCTTAATGTAAGTCTGCTCTGAACAGCCATCTCCCCTCCAGAGCTTCCCGCAGCATGGGCTGGAGTCTCTGTTGAGTCTGCCCAGCATGCAGTGCCCTCTTCCCAGTCCTGCTTCCTTCCTTTCCCCTTAGGTGTTGAGCCCAAGAACTCTCCCCAGTAAACTTCCTGCATGTCTATCTCTCTGGGAATCGGCACTCCAGGGACCAGACCTCCAATATAAGTCAATCTAAAATACCCAGTAAATGAATACTTTTGCTGGTAACGTTACTCTAGCAAGAAGAGTTAATATCACTTTCAAAAACATTCACCAAAAAAAGAAGTTTAATGAGAAAATTTAAGCTTATTTATTTTAAATTATGTAATAAATAGGGACATAGGTTTGGCAAGTTTAAGAAACTCTGGCTCAGAGAGATAGTTAGGACAAGAGTCAAAATTTCAAATGTTCTTTTCCATTATGGTTTATCCCAGGATATTGAATATAGTTCCCTGCACTATAAAGTAGGACCTTGTTGTTTATTCATTCTATATGTAATAGTTTGCATTTACTAACACCAACCTGTATATATGTGTATTACTGAGTCCCTTTGCTGTACAGCAGAAAATAATGCAACTATTGTAAATCAACTATACTTCAATAAAAAAAAATTAAATTCAAATGCATACAAAAATATCTTAACTTTTATAGTGACCATTATTTTTAGAACAGAATAAACCGGGTTGATTATTTTAAAACAAAACCTGAATATTAAAGTATTCTTTGAAAACAGGATTGTATAAGAAAGAGGGAGATGCCAAATCATTTTTTTTAAAAAACTACACTTTTTGGAGAAGCAGGATGTGAAAAATTGCCACGCAAAATTCCAATCTTGTCTCTGTTGGTAACTAATTTGTTATCACTGAGGAATAAAATGTGCCATGTTTCAGTTGAAACCTGTTGCATTTGCAGATTGAGAACAGACTTCACAGACTTAGAGGACAAACTTATGGTTACGGGGTGGGGGGGGGAGTGGTGGGAGGGATAGACTGGGAGTTTGGGAACGACACGTACACACTGCTATGTCTAAAATGGATAGCCAACAAGGACCTACTGTATAGCACAGGGAACTCTGTTCAATATTATATAACAACCTAAATGGGAAAAGAATTTGAAAAAGAATAGATACATGTATATGTATAACTGAATCACTTTGCTGTACACCTGAAACTAACACAACATTGTTAATCAACTATACTCCAAGATAAAATAAAAATTTTTTAAGACAGAGCAGTCCTGACGGGGGAGCATAGCTGTGGACATGACCTCACCCATCCCGTCCAGGACACAGTCACGACGTGGATCTTGGCAGTAACTGAGCCAAATCCTTTCTGTTCTCATCTGTCTCAACTGCAAACACCTCCCTAGGATGCAGAGAAGTCAATTAATTTGTTTTCATGCAACATAATACTTCACAGAATTTCCCATTTCCAAAATTTAACTCCAAAGCAAAGAAATTAACCACAAAGATATGCAATTCTATTTCTCGATTCTGATTTAATATTCAGCAAAATCTTTACTACGTTCATTGAGATTTCCGAATAATTGTCCTCAGCGAACATGCTATAAGCAGTGACATAAGCAAACTAAGTTATTTGGGTCTCAGAAGAGCCCAACTTTCCCTTAATTTCATTTTATTTTTTAAATCCAGTCCAAAATCTTCATTTGATATATCAGAAGCACACTTGGAAGTCCCAAAGTATAAAATGGATGCCCTCTGGTATTTGCCATTTTAGCAAAAATACATACATGATTAAAATGTAAATATATATCTATGCCAATGAATTAATGCTGGAAAAAGAACTTGGGCTCAAAACATACTTACCAATTTCTGCAAATGTTTCCTTCTCACAAATAATCTTTGGTGTTGACTTATACTAATTCAGAACTGAGAAAGTACCAAGTAAATTTATGTCATTTTCTGACTTAATCTTCCAGACAATCTATCACCACAGCCTAGATGCATCCACAGGTCCAGGCTTGTGAAAGCACGCTCTTCCCAAGACAGAAACCAGGGTGACAAGGGAAGTGACAGGGGCTCTGCCAGGTGGCCCAACCTTCCAGGAGTTATTTCTCAAACTATAATGACCTTAAGAGAATTTAGAAATGACTTAAAGCTAAACATTATTTTAACTAGTTTAGACTAACTAGAAAGTTTTTCAAAAATACTATTACAAACGTGGTACAGAGCACGATCGATTTACACACAGGCAGGCAGAAATGTCCATTTACCGGATGTTATTTGAGGAGGAGAAAAGCTCCTTCGCTCTCCTGCCCTCTCCCCCGAGGTTTGAAGGGCCTTATTAAAATGCAAATATTCTCTGGGTGGATCATCTTTCTCAGAAAAGCCTGGAGGCCGAAGGAAAACAAGTGGCTGTAAGAGCTAAACTGTCTATCGTCTATTTCAAGCAGGGAATTTCATGAGCCCATCTCCATCCTAAAAGGAAATATCGGAAAAAACTACAACAGCAATAATATCATTTACGTACGGATTGCAGTGTGCCAGAGATCGTGCTAATGCTTTATGTAATTTATCTTATTTATTTCTAACAGTACGCCACCCGTATAGGTATCATCAGTAGCTGCAGGTCTGGGAAGCTCTGAAATGAAGAAAGGTGAGTATTTTGCCCACAGTCACAGAAGTAGCAGGAAAGACAGTGAATGAACTCCACTTCTGTGACATCGACCGTGACACAAGCTGCCTGTCAAGACATGTCTTCGTCTTCTCTTTGTTCTCTCCTGACTCAGAGGGAAAGACGCCAACATGTTTCCTCTCCAATGGCCATCGCCACTCGCCATCCCATCCTTCTGACCTACAATGGGCTAACCATCCTGTATCTCTTGAATTTCCCCTCCTCACTCCATCGTACTAATTCAGTGCCTTCAGCTGATCCTGTGAACACCTCCCTCCTCTCTGCTTTATGGACCAGCAAACATACACGCTCACCTCCACTGTCTCTCTCCTTTTTTATGAATTTTATTGAAGTATAGTTGACTTACAATGTTGTGTTAATTTCTGCTGTACAGCCAAGTGATTCAGTTGCACATATATATATTCTTTTTCATATTTTTTTCCATTATGCTTTATAACAGGATATTGAATAGAGTTCCCTGTGCTATACAGTAGGACCTTGTTTATCCATCCTGTATATAATAGTTTACATCTGCTAATCCCAAACTCCTTTTTTTTATTAATTTTTATTGGAGTATAGTTGCTTTACAATGCTGTGTTAGTTTCTGCTGTACAGCAAAATGAATCAGCTATAGGTAGACATATATCCCCTCTTTTTTGGATTTCCTTCCTATTTAGGTCACCAAGCTAATCCCAAACTCCTAATTTATCCCTTCCCCATCCCTCCCCCTTTGGCAACCACCAGTCTGTTCTCTATGTCTGTGAGTCTGTTTTTGTTTCCTAGATAAGTTACTTTTTGTCATATTTTAGATTCCACATGTAAGTGATATCATATGGTATTTGTCTTTCTCTGTCTGACTTACTTCACTCTGTATGACAATCTCTAGGTCCATCCATGTTGCTGCAAATGGCCTTACTTCATTCTTTTTTATGGCTGAGTAATATTCCATTGTATATATGTACCACATCTTCTTTATCTATTCCTCTGTTGACAGATACTTAGGTTGCTTCCACGTCCTGGCTGTTGTCTTTTACAACCACCTTCCTATTTCTGTACTTATTTCCTTTGATGATTTCTCAGATAAGTATTCTAAAAATGTAATCTCCATTTCTCATGGAAGTTTAAATGGTTTACAGAGTGATTTCCAGTGACGGTGGAAAGTGAGGCTGAGCCCTTGCTGACGATTCCTGACTCCTAGTGAGTCGGCTGCAGATGATCGGGAACTACGGTCTCTGTCATTTCCTTCATAATCACTGCTTCCCTTTATTTCCACTGTGGTCACTGGCCTTGATGTGTTGCAGCTGAGTTTCCATCTCAGCCTTTAATGGTGCTTCTGCATCTTGTATTTCCCTCTTCCAACACATATATAACACCTCTGCAGAATGTGACCCCCTAGAATAACACTTTGCTCACCTATCTGCCTTGTATCTGAACTTGCCATGCACTCGTGTGGCCTCAGGACAACGTAGAAACTCTTCCACCAAATCCCCAAAGCTGTCAAAGTGCGAACTCCGGCTCCAAGTTGCTTTTCCTTTCCTTCCTTCCTTCTACTAAAGCTCCTCTTCTCAAAGTGCTCCTTCTCTCCTGGTTTCTTCCACCCAGCAGGACACCTCCACCCTTCCTGGTCTCCTGCTCAGACCCCTGCGTGCTCCACGTGGTGTCACTTCCTCAGCATTGCTCACGTCCCTTCTGCCACCTCGCCTCCCCTCTGCCACCTCACCTCCCATGCAACTTGCTTTCCTCTGAGGACTGTTGCCTCAGTATTTCATCCAGAAGGCTTTCCAACATCAGGCTTTTACAATTCATTCAACATTTTTTAAATTTCCTGTTATCACGTGGTCATGAGTGTATATCTTGCCTCTTGAACCAGACTTAGCGTTTTCTTGAGAGCACTGTAGGATGTGAGCCATTTCCTTTATGTCTCTGTCTCTACCCCATAGTGTAGAATACAATGCTTTGCCCAAAACTATGTATTTGGTGAACAAATGGTAGGCAATATTTAGTTAGGATTTTATACTAACTCACTAAAGAAGTGGCAACCATCTATCAATGGAATCCTGTAACAAGAAAAATCAACTTCTTATTAAAATACTTTTCAGGTTACAAATGGTTGGATTTGCTCCACCTTCCTCACCCCCACCAAATATGGTGTGTTTCTTTCTTTTCCCACATGTGCACTTTATCAGGAGACCTTCTGGGAGCTTAGTCTCTGGTAAACAGCTTACTGGAATATTAAAAAAGGAAACAGACTCAGATTGCTAGAAAATTAGAAGTCTCAGTTACCTAAAAGATAACTCCACTCTGGTAGTAAAAATAAAATAAAATGCAAACCTATAAACTTGTTCCATGAAGGCTTATATGAATACAAGAAACAATGGTCTAAAAGTGAAGCATGAAGCCAATTTCTCCAAAGATAGGTTAATACTATTACAAATGTTTCCACTTGTTCCTTAAATAGTTCTCCATTTCATGAACTGAGGTGTCCAAGTGCTAACATCACGCCATCATAACAGTGCCAACTTACTCTTGGCATGGTTAGAGCTTAATTTTTGAAAGACTGCATTTTATATGCTCCATTTGTAAGGCAAATTTAGACAAAATTAGGATATGAAAATTAGCACAATGAAGAAGAATATGAAGAATAAGAGATCCATGCATTCAAAGAGCTGCAATAGATCCACAGGTATTACTTCTCAAAATGAGTTAAGCTGAACCAAAGAGTAGAATTCTCGATGGAACTCTGGATGAAAAATTAGGAGCTATTTTCTAGATTTTCAGCTCACCATGAGCTCACGAGGAGATTTACTCCTTGTAAATCACTCTTAGGAGAGTGTTAGAGAACTTGAAATAGAATCAAACATTACCACAAATAGGGATGTGTCCAATGAGACCATCAATTCTTTTCAGGCAAGTACATTAAAATTAAGTCTTACAGAGTAGTGGGACCACCGGCTTCTTTGACTGAATGATCTATACTGATTCTGCAAATTATAAAAAGTACATTAGATAACTATTCAAACTTTACTAGTAATTGGCATAAAATAGAAAGAAATATTAAAGTAATCATGATTAAATAATTAAGATCATCATTTTTATTGAAAAAGTTTTTTTCTCACTTCTGCTTCTGGAAAGATGGAGTACATATAATTTCTCAATTCCTCCCAGTAAGTACAGGTAATAATCCTGGATATTGTATATAAACAAATGTAAGAGTACTCTGAAAGGTGGAAAGAAGAAAGCAAAGTAGATCAGGACCTCAGAGTCTGAAGAATGACACAGTGGTGAGTGCCCTGGATTCTCTTTTTGCCTAGAATCCCTTAGACGGGGTCTATGAGGTACTGGAGAAGCAGACAACATGGAAATGCCAACAGGGACAGATCAGAAAAGCCCAAGCAAAACCTGCTCTCTCAGCAAAGGAATAGGAAAGGGACATCCCAGAAAGATGGAGATCTTCTATAACATAGCCACTCTGCTCCAGGCAAAACCAGAGACGAAACTGTGGCCCTACCCCATCCCTGTCATCACAATCCACATGGAGAGGGTAGACTCCACCCTCACCAGACCCTAACAAGACTCCTTCCCCCCACCCCCCTGTGTGGTGTCAGAGAAGCAGAGAGCCTGGAATCCCACCCACCAGTACTAATGAGGTGCCCCCTCATCCTCACCAGGTGAGTACAGGAGGCCCAGTGGAGAGTCAGGACCTCAACCACAGCCCAGTGGTGAGGTGATGGAACCTCCCTCCACAGTGTAGGGGACCATGTGAAAAGGGACATGAGGCGCCCCCTCCTTCCCAGCCAGGGTGTTACAAATGGAAGCCCTGGAAATGTGATTGCCCACCTCCTTCCAGCAGTAGAAGGAGCCCCCTTCTCCAGGTGTCAGTGGAAGCCAGTGGAGGACCTAGACATCCACTCCAACCTGGCAGTCGTGACGCAGCACCCTCTTCCTTGCTGAAGAGGAGACCTGAGAGGTCTGCTAAAACACATGATTTAAATAAGACCCAGACTCTCATAACATTATACCAAAATTGTCCAGATTCTAATCAAATGACTCATCTTACCAGGAACCAGGAAGATCTCCACTTGAATGAGGTAAGGTAATCAATAGGTACTAACACTCAAGTGACACAGGTGTTAGAATCCTTTGGCAAGGATTCCCAACAGCATCATAAAAACACTTCCAGAACTACTTATGGACATGCTTGAAACAAATTTAAAAAACAGAAAGTTTTAACAAAGAATTAGAAGATATAAGGAAGAACAAAATTGAAATTTTAGAATTGAAAAATACAAAACTAAAATAAAAGCTCTCAATAGAACAATGGAAATTACGCAATCTGAGAAACAAAGATCAAATCAACTGAAAAAAAAAATGAACAGGGGCATGGGAGACTATAACAAAAATTCTAACTTTTATGTCATCTGTGTCCCTGAAGCAAAGAAAATAGAGGATAGGGTTGAAAAAGTATTCAAGTAAAAAGTGGCTGAACACTTCCCAGGTTTGGCAAAAGACATAAGACTACAGATTCAAGAAGCTGAACAAACACTAAACAAGATAAACCCAAAGAAACTCACACCAAAGTGTATCATAGGCAAACTTCCAAAAACTAAAGACAAAGAAAAAGTCTTAAAAATAGAAAGAAATTACTCATTAACCCATAGGACAAAAACAATCTGAAGGATAGCAGATTTCTCTTGTGAAAGCATGAAACCAGAAGGAACTAGTATAGCCTTTTCCAAGCACTGAAAGAAAAGAACTGTCCACAGCAATTCTACATCCTGTGAGAATGTCCTTCAGAAATGAAGGATAAATCAAGACAGTCTCAGATGAAAGAGAACTAGGAACTAAAACTAAAACCATCAACAGCAGACCTACCCTAAAAGAATGCCTAAAGGAAACTCTCTAACCAGGAATAAAATGATAAAGGAGAAATCTTGGAAAACCAGGAAGAAAACCAGAACAACAGAAGGAGTGAAAATATTTCATTCTCATGAGTTTTCTAAATTGTATTTGATGGTTGAAGCAAAATGTATAACACTGTCTAATGTCTCAATGTATGTGGAAGGAATACTTAAGACAATTATATTATAAATGGGGGAAGTAAAGGGATGTAAAGACAAGTAGATTTCTACCCTTCTCTTGAACTGAAAAATGTTGACACCAATAAGCCATGATAAGTTATATATATGTGTATATATGTATACATATGCATATGTACAGTATAATAGCCTACAGCAACCTAGAGCAAAAGAAAAATGCTTAGAGCAACAGCTCTACAGAGAAATACTATAGATTTTCTATAGTAGAAATACTATAGAAATACTCGAAAACACTATAGATCTCCAAATGTCAAAATCGTATGGATGGAGAACAGATTAGTTGTTGCCAGGAGCAGGGAGCTGATGGAGAGGGGTGGTGGGGCGACCATGAAAGGGGAGCAGGAGAGAGGGCTCAAGGTGATGGAATAGTTCTCTGCCTTGACTGCAGTAGTGTTCATGTGGATCACCACGTGTAATACAATGACATCAAACTAAGCACACACATTGTGCCAATGCATTTTCTGGGTTTATACCGAACTCTAATTATGAAAGGTGTAACCACTGGGGGACCCTGGGACAGTGTATATGGGACCTCTCTCTATTTTTGCTGCTTCCTGTGTGTGTATAATTATTTCAAAATAAAAAGGGTTTTGTAAAGTGCAAAGTTATACAAGACAAGCTAAATCAGAACTAACTGGCTACAAAAATAATTAATAATAATAATAATAATAATAATAATAAAAGAGGTTAAAGCCAAAAAAAAAATGGACAAAAATTTTTGGCAACACACATGTGTAAAACTTCATAATAATAGCTTGAATGTTAATGACACTGGCAAATGTACCTAGAAAACCATATTTTTTTAATTCTGTAAGGCCGCCATTAATTAGAAAGTGCCTTTGCGAATAAGCATTTGATTCCTGTTCCTCTGTAATGTCATCAATCCCTACTTACTGCCTTGTATCTGTCAGGATAGGCTAGGTTATGTTGCTGTTATAAGCAGACCCCGAATCTCACTGCCCCAAAGCTACAAATATTTCTCTCTCTTTCACGTTACCATAGACACTGGGGTGCCTGGCATCATCTTCCCGACACATCTTGCTGATGGAGAAGCAAGGTTCTCTAGTGCTGCTGGTCATTGTGACAGAGGGAACCAGAGGGGAAGGTCACCAGTGTCTGTGGCCCAGGCAAAGCTTTGGCTTGAAGCCGTTTGTAAGCACTATCACCAATGCCCATCACTAAGCCCTGTGTTAATTTCATCCTCTGTTTGTTTCTGTGCTGACTACTGTTGCTGGGGAAATAGAGTAAACAGGGTCCATCCTTGGAGGTGTGATTGATATCACTTCCAACCAAACCTTAAAATGTAGATGAGGAAGGCCCGTCCCCCAGCATAAATCCAAGGTACTCTTGCCATAAAGAAGGGGGGATTGATTCTAGGGCGTAAGTAACAGACGTTCACTGCAACAAAGAACTATGGTGAATATTACACTGCAGAGGGATAGCTCTTCCAATTGAATAGGAGGCCCTCTACACCTGAGGTGAGGTGTTTACTTACGTTTCCCAGGATAGATCTCAAGTCTGTACATAGTAGGTAACCAAGAAGTCTTTGTTGAAGGGTTGACTGAGTGAAGTAAGGAATGGAAGGAGGGAGGGAAGGGAGGGAGGGAGGAAGGAAGGAAGAAGGGAAGGAAAGAATGGAGGGAGGGGACTTGCCTGGTGGCACAGTGGTTAAGAATCCTCCTGCCAATGCAGGGGACATGGGTTCGAGCCCTGGTCCGGGAAGATCCCACATGCCGTGGAGCAACTAAGCCCGTGCGCCACAACTACTGAGCCCACGCTTTAGAGCCCGTACTCCACAACAAGAGAAGCCACCACAATGAGAAGGCCACATGCCTCAATGGAGACCAACACAGCCCTAAATAAATAAATAAATAAACTTATTTTTTAAAAAAAAAGAATGGTGGGGGGAAGAAGTATAAAAGGGAGGGGAAAACTGACAATAATTCACAACTGAATTAGAATTGCATTTTTATTTGTCTACTTTTTTCATCTTTTATGTCTAATTTTATAAAACAAAAAATATTAAAACAATGTTAGTAGAAAACAGAAAACGTAACAAGAAATACATGTTAAAAATTAATTTCATTTGAAATTAATCCACTAAAACGTATAATTTGTGTGTTACATCATATGTTTAAGGTAATAATTATCAGGATACTATTCATTTAAAAAATGAGGCTTAAATAAGCAAATAAATAAAGCATCACGTTTGCAGGACGGAATACTTTAACCCTTGGATTTTTGCATGCAACAATTGCTCTAATATCACAAATACAATTAAAATAAGTATCAAAGTTAATAACTCAAATACACTTTTTTTTAAAAAATTGGTACCACCCAGTAGAGGCTACCTGCAGAGGAAAAGGTAACAGTGAGACAAGCAGAGAAGAAAAGAACATGAATCTGTGGCCCTTGAAGAGGGTTCGTGAACAACCTAATATCCTTTGATTCGATCCTTTTCTGCTTACACTAGTCAAAAAGGATTCTGTGGTTTGCAAGGAAGAATCTTGTGGGACACAGAGCCTCCGTGAGCTCTGAGAACGCACGGGGCCGGGCCACTCCCAGCGCACCTGGACCACCTTGGTCGTGCACATGCACGTGCTAGTGTCTTACATCCTTGCTTCTCTTTCTTTCCTCCTGAGAAGGAGAATGAAGGAGTCAAGTACATGGAAAGTATACCTTCCAGGCATCAACTGTAAACCCTTTTGTGTTTACAATCATTTAAACCTCAGCTACCACACTGAAGACAGTTTCCAAACTCCAGCCCCATGATGGAGTGTTGTTTTTATAGCTGTGACATGTCAATGCTGGTGCCACGGAGCAAAATATTTATGCAGTGAGTCTTGTTCATGGCTTTTGTGTGGAAGGAACGCTGCCCTTACTTCTTTAAGGGCCATCTCAAAATGCCCAGGAAGGGAATTACGCTGTACTTTAAACAAACACCGTGCTTTACATTTTCAGAGGGGCAAACATATGCATTCGTATGTTTTAAAGGGCAAGCACCAAAGGGACTGTTTTAAATTAAAGAGCCTTTTTATCTCGGATCAGTAAAGCATGCTTTGACTTAGGTGGATTTAACTCAAGTGTGCGATTATAGGGTGATTAGTGTAGAAGCCGACTTTGCACCTCTTTCCATGCCCTAAATGTGCAGAACTCCAGGCAGGTCTCACCCTGTTGTATACATATAATGACTCCCAAAGCATCTTGCAAAAATTATTTGTCCTTCCTAAACTGTTTTCTGACTTTCCATCAGACCTCTCACGAACCTTATTGGCCACCGTTTCTTTCCTTCCCCACCTGGAGAGATCTCGAGAGACTGCTCTTCCTAGAGACCTCTCCAGTCTCCCTCCTCAGGGACCGAGATGTGTGACCACCTGAGTGCTGATAGGCAGAGGTCCCGGGTCCGTCCCACGCAGGCTGGGCTAGCGGCGGGGCATCTGGTCTGGACCTGCGTTGGTGGGCGCTGTGGTGAAGCACCAGACCCACAGCCTCAGGACTGAGGCTCGGCTGAATTCTCACCCTGTACTTGTTGGGAGCTAGAGAGCCATCCCCAAGAGCGCCCCTCCCTGTCCTGCACCCCTGAGATACGGGGCGTGACGGCTCAGGCCCCCGCTCCCAACTCAGGACAGCTGGGAGGGCACCGCAGGTCTAGGGCTCCCAGAAGGGTGGCGAGGCTTTGACCGTGACCGTCTCACTGCCTGACCCTCCCCTCTGCCCAGCGCTGCTGCCTCCTGACCCTCAGAGCTGTTGAGTCACCTGCCAGTGAGCCACTTTTTATGAATCTCTGTCTCCCAGTTTGCTTCCTGGAACATGATGGAATGAATCGCTGACTTGGGTGGTCTGATTTCACATAGAATCTAACCTTATTGGGATGTTTGTGTCTTGGGAATTTAAAACAAGAAACAAAGCAGGAAATAAGGAATCTGTGATGGACCAGAGAGTTTATGAATATAGAGAGAGGCATGGGGACAACTGCATTGAACCACGTTTTAGAAAAATAAGCTGAAGAAGTCATTTGAGAAAAAAGAAAAAGGATGGACTGGATCCACCGAGAGAGACAGTGATGGGAGAAGTCGTGTGTCCCCGAGACATAGAAAGTATCTTCCCCTTTACGTCCCTGGGACTCCAGGATAATATTACATAGTTTTTCAACAAATACCTATGAGATCCTGTAACTACATAACTCCTTCTCTTCACTTGAGTTAGCTTGAATCATTTTTTTAAGAAACTTTTCAACCAAAGTAACTTTGAGTAAAATACTATCCATACGTACATATTGAGTTTAAAATTTTTGCAAAGCTCAGGGCAAAGAGAACATTCCATGCTCTCTTTTGGGGTCAACAATTAACTGAATCAATGATCCTGGTGCAGGTAATTTATGAAGGACCATCTCTCAGGAGAGGCAGTCCAGGAGGGAAGGAAGAGGAGGCAAGAGAGGAAAAAGCCACGCAAAGGGGTGATTTTAGATGACGCCCTGGCTGTAGCCTGAGCTCAAAGGGTAGGAATATACCGTAGAGTTTATTTTGCCACTGGCCACAGATTGCGTGTGTGTGCGTGTGTGTGTTGGTGTGCGTGTGTGTGTGTTGGTGTGCGTGTGTGTGTGCGTGCTTGTCACATGGAGGGACTTCCCCTGGCACCCTGGCTTTCCGTATGTGTGAGTTCAGTGACCAAACATGGCAAGTGCGAGCCTTCAGCAGCAAAATGGGAACTGGGAATGATGCACAAAACTAGGAAAAGGGGTCTGAGGGGTTCTGGGTGGGGCCTCAAGACTGGAGCTGTTTTTCTAGTGAAATAAGACACCAGACACAATTCTCAGCCCTGGAGGGACCTCTCTGTCAGTTTTTTAAAAATATGCCCACAGTTGTTGCTATTCCTTCCTTCAAGAAGTGAAGCCTGGTGTTGCCATGTGTATGGAAAAAGGGACGTTCAGTTCCACAAACATCTTCATAGTCAAGCCAAAAACTATTGGTTTGGCCAAAAAGTTCATTCAGGTTAAAGAAAATAAAATAAAATACACATTTTTCATTTTTACCAAGAACTTCGTTGAACAACATATTCACTAACCGAAAGAACTTTTTGGCCAACCCAACATATTCTCCTAAGCCACCTGGTCCTGGTCTCACCTAACCAGACACCAATCTGGGCTAAGTCACCAAGATGGCAGCCGTGTTTCACCTCATAAACCAACTGTAATGCATTGGTATGGGTGTCTGAGCTGTTCTGGGAAGCTGTGCCGAGAAGGATCTTGAGGCCAGATTCGGTGGGGTGGGAGGAGTGTTGTGATCTCTTAGCAGTGTCTTCCAAGGGGATTGAGCATGACAGGTGTGCCCCGTTCCTTGCACTACCTGGGGAAAACGAGAGGGATGCGTTGGAGGAAGTGTTATCCCTGAGCAAGGGAAGCAAGGGCAGACACAGAAGCCTGGAAAAGTGTCGAGTTCAGAGGACCCGTCTTCAAACCACCCACGTGTTCTTTGGTTCTATGAGTCAGAGTCTTATTCTTTCTGCTATTAGCTTCTCTATCAAAGCTCTTTCCCTTCTGAACTTTCTCCGAACCAAGGCATTCGTTCACATGCAAATCATCTTGTTATCGTTACCATTAAAACTGACAGTCTTAAAATTCAAAAAAAAAAAAAGGGAAGCTTAATTCTCTTTTCTGAGTCTGAGTATGGCTGGAACTGGCCACTGTGTTCTAGAAAATACAACAAGGCGGAAGTGATGGTTTGTGATTTGGGGTTGAGGCCACAAAAGGCAAAAATGACTTCCTGTGGTCATTCTCTCTCTCTCTCTCTCTTCCCCCCGCCTCTCTCTCTCTCCTCTCTCTCTCTCGGATTATTTGCTCCAGGGAAGCCAGCTATCATGTCATGGTCAAGAGAGGCCCCGTGGTGAGGTGCTGATGGCTCCATGAGGCTGGGCTGGGAAGTGAACTCTCCAGGCCGTTCACACTCAGACTCGGCCTGTGTCCTGACCGAAAACTTGGAGACACCTGAAGTCAGAGCCTCCCAGCTAAGACACTCCGGAAGTCCTGATCCCCAGAGACCCCCAGAAACCACAAATGTTCATTGTTTTCAGATGCTAAGCTTTGGGGGAATTTCTTCTACAGGAAGAGATAATACAACCTCTTGGTATCTTCTTGGTAGGTCTGGCTTTCTTTAGGTCAAGGCAATGGCTAGGTCATTTATTTTCAAATAAAATGCAGCAGAGCTGCAAGAATAGGCTGAATATTCAAAAACGCAAATAACTCCAGGTCTTCTCACACCTGACAAGTCAAGAGCCACTTTCTCCTCCAGCTAAACATCCCGGAGCAGGTAATGTCAGGCATTCAGCGCCGTCAGGAAGAGGAGAGAGAGTACAAGGCCACGGAGTTACCTCCAAGCACGTGGAAATGAGAGAGAAGAAGTAAGGTTCGACATCCGGCAGTGTCGCCTCTCTGGTGACAAGACAGCTGGACTTGAACTTGAAAGGTCTGTGTTGGGAGGAGTCCTGCCCTGCTGCTCAGTAACATCCTTTGATAACGTCCTCTGTTCCTCAGTTATCTCCCCTGCAGAATGGGACCCAGAGACCAGGCTGCCAGGCCGCTGTGAGGATTGGAAGGGTCGATGGTTCGCACGGGAATCGGCCAAGGTGTGGTGGCGGGTTTTGTCGACAGCATGACCAGGGGAGCCCTGCCGACTTTTAGTGGAAAGAGCCAAGGGTGACGGCCCTTCCGCAGGGGCAGGAGAGGGCCCTGCAGGGCAGGTGGCAGACCTGGTCCACAGGGATCCCAGCGCCCAGCTCATTCACGTGGAGGGAAAGTCAGCTTATAACGATCTGACCTTAGAACCACTTACATGTTACGTACACTCACAAAGAAGTCTTAACTGATTCATGAAATACTACATTGTTCAGGAAAACAGCTATTGTAAAAATTATACGTAAATATACTTTTTAAAGGAATTTTACCAAGGGTTGTTGGGTATTTTGGAAATCGTGCCCCCTTGGGAACGTCGTTCTAGGTGTGCCTATAACCAATAAAACATCTTTTTTTCTGTCTACATTTGCAGCTGGCACAAACATAGTGGTTCTAACCATTTGAGCAGATAGCAGACTACTCGTTGTATTTTGTACGTGTTGTTACAGATATTCGTTTATTATGCATTTATTTCCTTTTATTTCTGCCTTATACGTTTGGCCACTGCATTGATTTTTTAAAAATATTCCTGTAGAGAGATGTGTTATCCATGCTTTATTTCAGGCGTGTAAAGAGAATATTATAAAGTAATCATATTAGAAGAGTCACTGTATCTACTAAAACTGAGACACAATGATTCTGGCGGGAAAAAAGATTTTAAAACAAGAAAAAGCTATGCGAAGTATCTATTATAAGAAAAAATCTGAAACCCAGAGGACTTTTAAAATTCATTAAATTCCCGAAACCTGACTTGAACGTAGCTTAACGGGTAGAAACACATAACCTGAGCTGACATTTGTTTATTTAGAGAATTTGTTTATTTATTATGTACTTTTTCATACATTTTGCTACAGAAATTTTAAAGCACTTGAGTCTGGTCCGGAATATGTCTCACCAATTTGCCTTCCAAAAATCTAAAATGTTCTGAATTCCAAAACATGACAGGCTTCTCATATTTCAGAAAAGAGATTGTACACGTTGCTAAGGTGCTGCCCGGATTGCTTGTGTAGGTTTTTACCGACAATATGTAATCCTGAATTTAATCCTAACTTGATGATTTAATTAGAGAATATCTAGAGTACCTGACATCTTGAACAAAGCTACTCAACAGCTTGCAGGAATGGAACATATTCAAAAGATAATAATAGATGTAGCTAAACTGTTGGTATATTAAGATCATAAATTAGAAAGGTACATTTTCCATAATTTAATGAGTAAATAAACCACACAGTGTGATTTCAGAGTTTTTCTTTCTGTTTTGTTTTGCCAACCAACTCTCTGTTATGTGTCAGGCCCTGGGGACCAGGCCCTGGGAATAAGACCTAGAAATCATTTCGAGAAGCTTTTAATCTAATAAGGGATGCATCACGAAAACAAAGGCCTGCCCTTGGATATGCTCAAGGAAAACATGGGTCAGGTAGGTCATGAGCTGGTGCATCCTGGAAAAACGAAGGACCAGGTAACTTAAAACACACGATTCTCATCCAGAAAAAAATGTGGACTGCTTTTTTCAGTTTGAATCCTTATTTTTGGAAATAAGCCTTTTTGACATTTTAATACATCCTAAAGAATTCTTTTATGCATCCTAGTTAAAGAAATTCCCTGTTCCAGAAACCATCTATAGTTCAATATTAGAAAAGTAATAAGATGTAAGGTTAAAAGTGGGGATTTTTCAAACGGGCTCTGAGAACGTAAAGGTTCTCAGGGAAGCCAACCATGGTGTGCCTGGTAACGCGACCGACCCCTGTGCTTTGTACATCTCCGCCTGGCTTTCTCGGAGGCCACAGCCAGATCCCTCCTCATGCAGTGGTCCTGAAACACTTCCCCGGGGCTCTCAAGGACGCATCTGCCCTTGGCCTTCCTTTTCCCTCCCAACAGATGTGCTTGTACACATATCTTGTACCCAGGCCTCATTCCTCCATTCAAATTACCCCATGGCTTGTCTCCCTCCAACGTGACTTAGAGCTCTATGGCCACTTGGAACAGAGTTGATTATAAACCAAGATTAGAGGAAGGCGTCTAAAACCCTAGAATGAAGGCTCAGGTGTGTTGAACTTTCACCTTCCTATTGACCATAGAGAGCTGAGATGTGGGTACACAGGTCATCATCTGTGGTCAGAAGAAGCCCCTCCAGGGATGCATGGAAAGGAAGCACCTGCATTAAATGCACCAGACCCCCAGGGTTGAAGGAGGAGATCTGCAGTTCACAGGGAGGAGAGCAAGTATGAGAACATACAACCCTAAGGATAACACTCTAAGAAAAGACAGAGTAAAGACAGCAATCTGAATCCAATTAATAACAAGATAATAATAATAAACTATCATTCTATAACCATATAATTGTTGTAGTAAATACATACATTTTGCATACTTATATACTGATTATGAGAAGAATAATCGTTCGTGTTTACTGTCTGCGTACTAGCATTCCAGGCACTAAGGGTTTCTCGTGAGTGTTCTCATTTAATCCTTAAGCGAATTGGAAAGGTAGGTGTTGTTGCTATTTCTCTCCTCTTCTTAGCTGAGTACTCTGAGATAAAAGAGGTGACAGGAGCTTCCCGAGGTAACCTGGCCGGTACGCGGTGTAGCTCGCTCTAAACCAATTCTCTTTGGTCCTTGAGCCCTAACTATAAACCTCTATGCCTGTGGCCTTTCACGATAAGTCACTGGAAATACCTGCTTGGGATGCAGAAATTACTACAGGAAACATATTTTCAGAAACACAACAATGAGAGAGTAATACACAGACAGATACCAGAAATCACTTTTATGGAAATCAGACAGGAGTGAGCAAGGCAGTGAATGCAATTCCACCCTGAAAGTGCATTAAGAAGGTAGCTTCGTACATGAAATGCAGATTTCAGAGCTCAAAACTGTTTAACAGAGGCTCTTTCCTGCTTCCAGACTTTTCTGAAGGGAAATGAAGCAATCCTATTTCTCATTTGGGTACGAAGGAGCAAAGGAAATTCTCTTAGAAATACAATATTAGCAGTTTGACTCCCTATGGTAATATGTAATAATGAGCTGCTATAATGGAAAAAAAGTATCCATTTTTTTCTAGTTAGAAAGAGTCCCTCCCCAAACTAGAGCACTGAGAATCGGGAGTAAAAGGAGTTAAGTGGGTCCAAAACTTGAAAAATGTCTCTCTTAGGTCTTAGAACGCGCCAGCAGGATTTAAGATAGGATATAAACACATTACAGGAAAGAATGTGAGATCTAGTGGGAGACGACAATATGAAAAATGCCAAAGAGATAAATCTTGGATGCAAAGCGAATCTCAAACACTTGATCTAATCTGTGCGTTTGATCCAGGGCAAAATTTAGTTACTTAAGATAAAACACAGATTCTAGAGGGTTTTGTCAAGGAAACATAAAATATGAATGTTTTACAGCATTAAATTTATTTACTTTGGGTGTTTGCATTTTTTTATTTTGTTAACAGTTTTTCGAGGTGTAATTGATGTACAAGAAAATCGCACAGGTTTAATATCTACAATCTGATGGGATTGAACAGATGTATACGCCGAGGAAACCATCGCCACGATTAAAGTGATAAAGATATACATCAGCTCCAGAAGTTTACTCCTGCCTTCCCGGTTGTTTTTAAAGACGAATACGTTGGAGCATTAAATTTATTTACCTTGGGTATTTAAATATTTAAACTTTTATAATATTCTTGGTTTATGTTCATATTTTAATTTACTTATTGGATTATTTATTCAATGACACATACTCATTAAGTGTCCGACACAGTTCCAAGATGTATTCAGCACTTTTAGAAAACAATGCTCCATATTGAATCCCTTCTTTCTAAACTTCACAGTATGTACCTTTTGCTATCGTGTACACATATATGCAAGCAGTGTGTATATGTGAGCATGTATGTGCACACGTGTGTGTCTGGTCGGGTTCTATGCATGGAAAGTTAATAAATTCACAAGGTCATGATGCAGTTCTTATTCCTCACTGCTGCTTCTGCAAAATACTGAGATTTCCTTGGCATGAAAAACATAACAATGTGTGAGTGCAAAGTTGCCAAGAATTTTGAAGGGAGTTTTTCACAGCCAGCGCCTGTTTCTCATTGTGGTTGAAACCCTCTTTCCCCTCACTCTCTTTGAGGTTTTACAGTTCTTCTCTGTTAAGCTATGATAGACCTTTTAAGTGTAAGTTGTGGGTCTTTAGTATAACTGGCTAGATTAGGTCTATCCATTGCTACAAATGCTACACAAATACAGAATTAATTCCTTGCATGACACAAAAGGCGAAGAAAGCATCCTCAATAAACTAGGGAGAATACAGGTAGTTTTACTCCTGTATTAATGGAACAATGTCATGAAAAGGTCATATCGCCAGATAATTTAATTTACCCGATTTTATTAAAATAAGAGTAAAATGATATAAAGGAACACACAACAGAAATAGACCCACAGACATAGAGAACAGACTTATGGTTACCAAAGGGGAAAGGAGGGGAGGGATAAATTAAGAGTTTGAGATTAACATACACACTACTATATATAAAATAGATAACTAACAAGGACCTACTGTATGGCACAGGAAACTATACTCAATGTTTTGTAATAACCTATAAGGGGAAAGAATCTGAAAAGAATATATATATGTGTGTGTGTGTGTCTGTGTGTGTCTGTATATATATACACACACACATATATATATATAACTGAATACTGCACTGTACACCTGAAACCAACACATTGTAAATCAACTATACTTAAATTTTAAAAAAAGAATGAAGATGTGAACCCTAAAAAATTATTTTCACCCTAAAAAATGTAATAATAAAAATCATCGAGCTGAACAGACAGCAAAATCAACCTAAAGCTCATTTTCTAAGAGACAAAAGGAGGAAATCATGTATCTGGGTTAACACTCTGCATACAAGAAACATGCAGATTATTAAAAATTTAAAATTATTAATAATAATTTTAAATAATATTATTAAAAATTTATTTTAAAAATTAACTTCCAATATAGATGGAATCTTTGTGCAAAAAAGATCCTCAAAAGAGATCAGACATATATACACTAATAAGTATAAAACGGATGACTAATAAGAACCTGCTGTATAAAAAAATAAATAAAATTGAATTCAAAAATTTAAAAAAAAAGAGATCAGACAACTTTATTTTATTTTCTCCTTGCTATTGTGCTGATATCGTGCACAATTCAAGCTGTAGAAAAAGGGGTTCTGCCTATGAGTAGCTTGGACTGATAAAACAGTCAGTAAAAGATACCCTCCCCTTCGAAAAACTACCTGGATTATTTGTTTCATTATTACTACCAATAAATCACACAAGTAAGTTTTGCTATAATTTATTTATAATGGATTTAAGATCCAACCACTATCATATTTCTCATAGGAATAGATTCACCAGCAGACTCAAAGATGCTTACCTAACAACAAAAAGTTATAAATAAAATTTTAATGGAAGGAGAAGATATAACTAAATTTTCATATATCACTGCATTGGAATATGATGAAACCATTCCCTTTAATTATGAAACTTTGATGACATGGGAAAAACGTGCATCATACAATATTACAAGCAAAAAGTAAGGGTGACATGTATTAACATTATGAGACTGAATTTATAAGATGTGAAAAGAATTACGCCCAAAGATACCATTAGGAAAAATAGTTTGTTAATAAAATCTAGCCAACACTTCTAAAATTTTAGAAGGGAAACTCTTCTTGCCATTGTCATGTTCGCTTCACATGTTGAAAAATGAAATATCACCTGTAAATTTTATGATTCAATGGTTTTGAAGGATGTGTGTGTAATTTTTGAAACAAATATGGAACCAAATTCTAACTGGGAAAACATCACATCAGGGACGCAGCTTACTTAGGAGTGAGAAGCCTACTGGGGTCGTGCTCCAGGCAGGAATTCTTTTCCCATGTTACCCTAGTGTAAATCAGGGCTATGTTGCTCGGGCCGTATGCTTTCTCTCTGAGCACCTGGTGAGGGTTACTTTCTTAGGGTTTTGGAGGCTGGGAGGGGAGGGTCTCGACATCTGAACATGTGCATGTTAGGTGGTCGCAGTGCTGGAGGTGAGTCCAAAATCGACCAGAGGTTAATGTGCTTAAGCTTTTGGTGTCCTCTCTGTCATCTTTCCCATAATTTCCCCAAAGAAGGTTCTGTTTTCCTTCTGAGTAATTATCACTGACATACATCTGGCAACTTAATCCATGAGAGTCTTTCTGTAGTTGTGTAAGTCAAATTCACCTTGCACTGAAGCATCCTTGAACTTAAAATGTTAGATGTAGTCAGGCTGAGAGCCTGGTTCCCACAGGCTCTGATTTGTAGGACAGCTTTCACTGGTGCTAAATACAAGTTAACAACTGCAGTGCTGATAAAAGAGACGATCTCTAAGTAAAACATCCCACCTCCCCCTGTGTGGCCTTTTCCAACAGATCAAGTTTACCGCATGCTTTACCCACAGATTCCAGCTTAGCCCTGCCAGTCACTCTTCTGCAGAAACTTAGCAATGTAAAAATCATCACCACATTGCCTTCCAGCTCCCTCGGTGATGTCACTGATTCTTAACCTTTTTTGGATCAAGTCCTCTGACAGTGTATGTGTGTTTACAAACTGTCTACATACAGCTCCGTGAAGTTCACAGGGAATTTTAAGTGCATTCATGGACCTCAGTCTAAGAGCTTTTGCTCTAAGCACTAAAATATATAACCAGATTTCTGTAGTAGACACTTGGAATCGGGACTCTTTCCAGTTGAGAACTCTGTTGATTTTCTGAGAAAATTCTATTACTGAATTCTATTTTCCCACTGATTTACATTGTTATTTCAGAGATGCATATCTAAATAACTTGTTTTTACAGAAAGATATAATAAAATGAACTCAGACACAAGCATCCCTGAGAAACAGGGACTTTCCAATATCACGTGATTAATAAACAGCAAATTCTGCAATTAAAAATAACCGTTGAGATGCAAGATGAGGAAATGTATCTTAATGGAGAAATTCTCCATGGATTCTTTTTAACAGAAATCAAATTTGTTCACTCTTCGCCTTCATACTTCCTAGGAGATCTACCTCAAAACACATGTGGCTAAACACCTCTCACAAGGACTGGAAAGAACTCTGGCAGGTGATGTGGCAACACCGTTCGAATAGCTTTTTGCAGCCTGAGACAGCAGCAGATTGAATAGAATCCTTTGACAAGTTCCAGGAAAGGGACACGTATGCCTCAGAAGAAACGTCAGTGGAGCAAGTGCCTGGGAACACAGGACAGAGTATATTTTTTACTGAAATACCTGTACATGAATACAGAGAATACGGCCAATAAACAAAATGAGGATTGAAATCCTAAAGGACTGGGAAACACAATTTTATGACTATGACAAAAGTGAGCACAATGGGTGAAAAGCACCTGGAAAGGGCAGGGTACACTTTGTTTAAAGAAGCACAAAGGAGAGTACTTGGGTGAGAAAAAAGAATGTCAAAAGGAGAGCATCGCTGGACTCTGTTAAGGATGGCTGTGCCGTCTATGGTTCTGAGAATGTTCCCTCCTGTAGAGCGGTCAGGGAGCACTGAGGCAAAATGCAACGTTGAGGGGCTCTCAGTTCAACAAACATTTACTGACTGTCTCTTCTGTGGTGAGATCAGTACAAGCTGCAAATGCTGTCCATTGAGTGAGACCAGTGCCTCCCTGAGGTTGGCCCCCGACCTGCTAAGGGAGAGAAACTCAGCTATGATGGTCGCTGGTGCCCAGAAGGGACAAACGACTGCTCCACACCTATCGTATACCAGCCACGTGGCATCACACCTTACTCACCTAATCTAGTTCCCAGCAGTGGTCCTCTGATCTCTGCATCACACAGGAGCAAAGGGGGAAATCAAAAATATTAATAAATGGTCTAAGGTCATGTAGGTAGGGGGGGACTGACCCCAAAGCCCTGGCAGAACAACACAACCTCCTGTTGGATAAAGCAAGGGGTGAAGCACACATTTTTGGAAGCAGTAAAAATCTGTGAAGCCGTTGCAGGGCAAGTGGCATTTGAGCTAGGTCTGGAAGGATGAATGGGATTTTGCAATAAGTGAGAAGGGGAAAGGAGTTGAAAGCAGAACAAGGCACCTATGAAGGTAAGGAGCTGAGGCAATGCATGGTGAGAGAAGCAATGGAAGAGCAGGTAGAGTGGACTGTCTGGACCAGGGTCACCAGAAAGCCGTGGGAACTTTATTGCACCAGGTGACAGAGGAGATTTTTGAGAAGGGGACGGATCTGTGTTTTATTTAGTTGCCTCTTTACAGAAATACAACGTCCTTTGTGTTTGGTGGGGGGGGGTGCTGGAAAAGGAATAGAGGTAGTGCAGAGAGAGAAATCATGTGCAAGAGGAAAGCTAAATTAAGAAATTGACAGTAAAGCTTGAAAGACAACGGGAATCTAGGCTGGAGCAGTGGGAGTGGGTCCAGAATGAGCCGGTTCAACGGTGAAACTGACAAGGCTGGGTGGTTGATAAGATGCTGAACAGAGAGGGATACATTCAGGATGCCTCCCAAGGTAAGAACTTGGTAGATACCACTCACTAATTAACAGAAACAAAAAAAGAGGAGGAGTTGTGAGGAGGAGGAGTGGATGAAGTGAATTCCATCTAAGTGGTACCCATAGAACATTCAGGTAGATGGTTTAGGTGACCAAAGCTCAAACTCAGAAAGAAGAGCAGGGTTGGAGGTGGGGGGGTGTGAGAGGACCAGTCCGTGGGGAATTGAAGTCAGGGAAGTGCAGGGGTTGAATCAGGAAAAGCGTATAAAGAACCAAGATGAGTGAACAGGATTCAGCACAGGAGACTGAAGGAGGTCCTGGAGGAGAACTAAGGACAAAGGCATCTTGGGAAACTAGTACAGAAAGAGTAGCAAGAAAGAGAGTGGTGGGTAGCTTCACATCCACTTACTGACGGCCATAGTCATTATAATGATGTACTTTCTTTTAGCACAATATAATAATGCAATATATATTTCTTTTTCAGATGTTGGTTCCGTCTGTTGACCACAGCTCAGTATACACCAACACCTAGAGACCTCTACCATGTCAGTGCTTCTCAAGCTTTACGTGGATGTGACTCACTGAGGAGCTTGTTAAAATACAGATCCCAACCCAGTAGGTCTTCTGTGGAGCCCCGTTTCTGCATTTCTACAAACCCCAGGTGATGCCACTCATGAACGAACCCCACTTGTATTTCAAGGTGCTAGACCAGCTGTTGCAAACCTAGCCTACTTTAACAAGAATGCCACAGCCAGGCCAAAGAAAGTTCTGGTCTCAACAGGCTTTGGGAATCAGGATGCAATTTTAAGACAAGTGGTCTACACACAGAACAGAATATGAAGCCGTGACATCTGAAGTTTGGTATGAATACTGGCAAGCCTCACTTGCAAAAGGCAACTCAGAGACAAAATTGGTAAGTTGTCTTCCAATATGTGAAGGAGAGAGCCTCAGTTTTTACAAAGGTCAAAACCTGGACTGATGGGTGGAATTTACTGGCAAATAGATTTGTTTTTTGAACTGTCTGAAGAAATCCCGACCCAATGAGTACTGTCTTCCCTTGCTGAATGTTTTCAAATGAAGTTTTCTTTTCTCTTTTAGAAATTTTTATTGACGTATAGTTGATTTATAGTATTGTGTTAGTTTCAGGTATAGAGAAAAGTGAATCAGTTATACATACATATGTATCTATTCTTTTTCAGATTCTTCTCCTTATAGGTTATTGCAGAGTATTGAGTAGAGTTATTACAGAGTTGTGGGTAGGTGCTTGTTGGTTATCTATTTTACATATAGTAGTGTGTGTATGTGAATCCCAAACTCCTAGTTTATCCCTCTCCCCGACCTTTCCCCTTTGGTAACCATAAATTTGATTTCTATGTTTGTGAGTCTATTTCTGTTTAGTAAATAAGTTCATTTGCATCATTTTTTTATTAGATTCCAATATAAGTGATATCAAATGAAGTTTTCAATGTAAGAGCAGGTAGAAATCTCAGAGAGCATGTAGTTTAAACTATTCACAGATTTAACATATGACGAAAAGTGGTAGAAGTTTATATGTAACACTCAGGTTATGTTCGAACACTGGTTATTGTATTGAAGACTGACTTCAAAGGCCATTTTTAACTGAATGATCTTTTACATTCATAAGCTTGAGCAATTACGTACAGATCTTCATTCTAGGAACCAATTTTACGGTCAACTTGTTAAGCAAACAAAAAGGAAATTTAGTGGATTTGGGGGGGGTTGGGTTTCTGAGAAATATGAGGAATTTGCATCTATAATAATAACAGGACACTATCCAGGTACTTAACCATGGGTTACACATGATTAAATAGCTGTGAATCATCTCATGGACCAACTGGAACCGTGAGAGGTGACAAGAAAGTAATTTGGATATTGACTTTTAAATTTATTGCTTCAAAATTCATTGAACAAGTATCGTATGTGAGATCTTAGGGTGGTTATTGAGGCTATTGATGAATTTACTTCTATGGCATGACTGCGGGACACAGAGGGCTGCCTGTGAAACCTGAGGAGGAGAAGGCTGGGCCCTTCCCTGTCAAAGCATCTCAGAATCTTTGATCCCAGAGTGTATCAGCTGTAACTGCAGGGTGACAAGTGGGCACATTAAGGACTTTAGGCACCTTCATCATGTCTGATAGAAATAGCGGTAGTCTACAACAAGGTATCAGCTCACACCAGTCAGAATGGCCATCATCACAAAGTCTACAAACAATAAATGCTGGAGAGGATGTGGAGAAAAGGGAACCCTCCTACACTGTTGGTGGGAATGTAAATTGGTGCAGCCACTATGGAGAACAGTATGGAGGTTCCTTAAAAACCTAAAAATAGAATTACCATATGATCCAATAATCCCTCTCCTGGGCATATCTCTGGAGAAAACTCTAATTCGAAAAGACACATGCACCCCAGTGTTCATTGCGGCACTATTTACAATAGCCAAGACATGGAAGCAACCTAAATGCCCATGGACAGATGAATGAATAAAGAAGATGTGGTACAAATACACAATGGAATATTAGCCATAAAAAGGACGAAATAATGCCATTTGCAGTGACATGGATGGACCTAGAGATTGTCATACTGACTGAAGTAAGTCAGACAGAAAATGACAAATATCATATGGTATCGCTTATATATAGAATCTTAAAAAATGGTACAAATAAACTTACTTACAAAACAGAAATACAGTCAAAGATGTAGAAAACATGGGGTTGACATATATACACTAATATGTAAATGGATAACTAATAGAATCTGCTGTATAAGAAAAAATAAGATAAAATTCAAAAAAAAAAAAGAAAACAAACTTATGGTTACCAAGGGATAAGGGGTGGGAGGGATAAATTAGGAATTGGGGATTAACAGATACACACTACCATATGTAAAATAGATAAACAACAAGGACCTACTGTGTAGCACAGGGCATTGTACTCAATATCTTGTGATAGCCTATAAAGGAAAAGAATCTACAAAGAATACATATACATATGAATCACTTTGCTATCACCTGAAACTGACAACATTGTAATCAGCTCTACTTCAATAAAAAAGTGATTATATAAGAACAGAAATAGCAGTAGTCTGGCGATGGAGGCACAGGGCTTCATGACCTGTTTTGATTCCAGGATTTCGCTGAGTACCCACAGTCTATGTTTTCCTAAACAGACATCGGGCGACACCTTTGATCAAGTTCAAGAGTAAAAATGAAGCTTGCTTTACAGAGAGAAGAACACAGGTTTTGTTTATTCACAGGCTAATTTTAAAAGCAGATGCAAGTGCAGGCACAATAGTTGCCTTCTCCCAGGAAGAGAAACCAACTATGGACCTCATAATTGTCTTCAAATGTTTTTACATGTCTGTGTGTAATGCCAAGTAATTATTCCATCATGGCACATTCTCACTTCCTGACTCAATCTCCAGCTGCAAACATCAAGATGAAAAACTTTCCACAAAGGTAATCATTGCAAAGTACTGAAGTAGTTTTGGATAAAAGACAGTTTAGAAACAAATCACTCTGATTTATTACCATGCCAGTTGACGGCGGCAAGACGTATGTCTTGTTAACAACTATTTATTTGCCTTTATTCCACGATGATGACACAATATATTGTCAAAGCAGATATGCCTTATGCAATACAGGAAGAATTTGATTTAGCAAATCCCGTACATTAAGCCATCCAAATATATGATAGCAGTCAAAAATTCATTGGTTGAATTATCACGTCTTCCAGAAGACTTCTAAAGATATTTACCATAGGATTGGTCAATATGAGCCTCTTCATCTTCTGCTTTTTGCTTCTGGTCAGTTTCTTCTCAAGGTGGTCAAGTCCAGTAGCCCCTCAGGCTCCAGGTTTTCCAGGAGCTAAGCTGGAAGTGATGCCAGCTCCCTCCCTCCTGCTTCTGCTCAAATGCTGGCAAATCATGTTTTCAGATCACAGCTTTAGGACTGAAAACAAGGCACATCAAATCTGGTCAATGAATTATTCATGTATTTCCTGCTCTCCTTGTAATAGATTTCGTTCCGGATACATGTGACACATAGTTGCTGATCTCTGAACACTCTGAAATTAAGACTGCCAGTCTGGAAATTTGGAAGATAAGCCCTACCACATATACTATCTTGAAGAAAATAGCATCTGCATTAGGAGATATTAACTTTATTCCTTGTGCAGGTTACTTGGAATGCATCTTATTTTCTGGATTTTGGAGGGAACTGTTCCTTAAATTTGTCTATTGCTTATTATTATTAAATATATAGACATTTTAGTTATACCAGAAACTAGGTTATTTCATATAAATGATATTTTATTTACATCTCTCTATCTGGGATGTCATTGGAGCTAGTTGTCTACTGGTAAGTCCATCAGGTACTTCTTTAAATAACTGTACTAAAATTGATTATTTTTTCCCCTAGGATTTCTTTTAACAGGAAACTCATATAGTGTTTAGTGGGTTGTCATGGGTTTGACTTATATTGGAGGTGTCACTTAAGGAAGTAATACTAAGCTCTTTAAACAGAGTTAAATTTTGTACTTCTTAGTAAAGTATTTACTGATTAAGTGGATTGAAGACCATTACAAAATTTATAATACTTTGTTTTCTTCCTAAACAGGAGATTAAAAAACACTTGTACAGAATTTCAATTTAGCTTAGAAAATAACTGTGTGTTTTTTCTACCTGACTTCTGTGGAAGACCTTGTCTCATAACAAATTAGAATAGTGTAATATCTCAGTCTTTCTAAACAAATGGGCAAAATATCCACCTCCCACCTAGTACTGAGTAGCATTAATAATTTTAAAAATTAAATCTGCAGCAAGATTTAAAGACAGAGCTCAAAAGCTTTCATATTTTATAGAGTCATATAATATTTAGTTTATAAGTATAAAATGGAAATAGCTTATTTCGGTAGCAAAAATTAAATGATCGTTAGAGTCACAATAATTTATGATATTAAAACAGTTTCTAACACCAGGATAATAACAGTCAAGGGGAGCTTAATCTCAGAAACAGAATTCCAACGAAAAGTTCATTTGCTAGTAGCATCCAAGAAAGTGACATATTCCTGCTACATGAATGAGAATTTAAGAGTGAAAGAGGAGTTTATGGTGAGGCTTAGGATAATCTCCATTCCAACCCCTCTTTCCAGATACAGGACTGAGGTAAAATTCTAAGCATCCTCACAAATATGGCTAACTTTAAAGAGAAGCAGTCAGAGGAGGTAGCATTATATTTTCTCTGTTGTGAGTAGAAGGGCAAGGAGCAATGGTTTCTGGGGAGGCAGATGAAACATGGAAATCGGAGAGTGGGGGCTGATGCCCTCAGGCAAAAGGAGAGACTCAAGGTCTTTGCACCGAGTCTTGAATACGATCTGAAACCTTCCTGTCTCCTTTCCCCACTCCATGAAGAGTGAATGCTTCTCCCAGAGTGAATCCCAGCACGAGATATTTTATGAGGGGGCTGAGCAGAATTCTTTCATCAATACCACACTGTTTTGATTACTGTAGCTTTGTAGTATTGTCTGAAGTCTGGGAGGGTTATGCCTCCTGCTTTGTTCTTTTTCCTCAGGATTGCTTTGGCACTTCTGGATCTTTTATGGTTCCATATAAATTTTGGGATCATTTATGCTAGTTCTGTGAAAAATGTCATGGGTAATTTGATAGGGATTTCATTAAATCTGTAGATTGCTTTGGGTAGTATGGCCGTTTTAACAACATTAATTCTTCCAATCGAAGAGCGTGGGATATCTTTCCATTTATTTGAATCGTCTTTAATTTCCTTTTTTAATGTTATGTAGTTCTCAGCATACGCATCTTTCACCTCCTTGGTGAGCTTTATTCCTAAGTATTTTATTTTATATTGTGATGTGATCTTAAAAGGGATTGATTATTTACATTCCCTTTCTGATGCCATCAAAAAGAATGAAATAATGCCATTTGCAGCAACATGGATGGACCTAGAGGTTATCATACTAAGCGAAGTAAGTCAGAAAGAGAAATACAAATAACATATGATGTCACTTATATGTGGAATCGAAAATATGATACAAATCAACATATCTATGAAACAAAAACAAGACTCACACATATAGAGAACAGACATGTGGTCACCAAGGGGGAAGGGGGTAGGGGAGGGATGGACTGGGAGTTTGGGATTAGCAGCTGCAAACTATTATATACAGGATGGATAAACATCAAGGTCCTACTGTAGAGCACAGGGAACTATATTCAATATCCTGTGATAAACCATCATGGAAAAGAATATGGAAAAGAATGTATATCTGTGTATAACTGAATCACTTTGCTGTACAGCAGAAATTAACACATTGTAAATCAACTATACTTACAAAAAAAAAAAAAAATCTGCACATTTCTCCAAATGCTCTCGACCTCCTTCCTCCACAAGAAACAGAACATTAAATAGAATATAATATCTAATCCTCAAACTGTAGTTCTGGTTGGCAAACAAGTTGTAGAAAAGTAAAAAAGGAGTCAAGAATTTACCCTTCCCACACAGAGTAAACAGTATTCTGGACGTAAACTATACATATGTAAATAATCAGAAAAGAATTAAAGGCATGGAGATTATATAAATAACCTAATGTTTTATAAAGAAAGAGGAAGGAAGGAAGGAAGGATGGAGAGTGAGAGAGAGAGAAAGTTTGGAAAGAAAAATAACCTAAAGAACAGAAGAAAATTTCCCAAGATGCTTTAAGTTATAAAAGAGCTTATTAAAAATATAAACATTATTATTAAATGTTTCAATGTTTTGTATTAGTTAAATGTTTATTAAAACATAACATAGGGCTTCCCTGGTGGCGCCGTGGTTGAGAATCTGCCTGCTAATGCAGGGAACACGGGTTCGAGCCCTGGTCTGGGAGGATCCCACATGCCGCGGAGCGGCTGGGCCCGTGAGCCACAATTGCTGAGCCTGCGTGTCTGGAGCCTGTGCTCCGCAACGAGAGAGGCCGCGATAGTGAGAGGCCCGCGCACCGCGATGAAGAGTGGCCCCCGCTTGCCGCAACTAGTGAAAGCCCTCGCACAGAAACGAAGACCCAACATAGCCATAAATTAAAAATAAATAAATAAATAAAAAATTAAAAAAAAAAAAAAAACACATAACATAAATAATAAACTACAGTGAGAATGGTTACTGAAGAGGTGGACCACATTGTCCGAACGCTTATTTCCTCTTCTTAATAGCAAAATGATAGATGCTGACTGAACTAGAAGCAAGTGCTTTGCAAGTGATTCTATGTTTTTAACGTTTTCAATAACATTTTTTCACAACTTTAGTGGGATCGTTTAAGCAGATTCTATCTTGTGTTAATGAAACATTTTCCAAAGTGCATATTTTTCTGTCCCATTTCAATTTTCTGTCTGTAAGTTTCAAGTGAAGGTATACAGGAAAGCTTCACTAAAAAACAGCAAGTATGATATGACCTCCTTTTAAATGAAATACCTGTCAGTCACTCTCGCCAAATAACGTTGCGTAACAAACACCCTCAAGACGCCAGCAGCTTACAGCAAGAATTGTTCGTTTCTCACGCAGGTGCCTGTGGGTTGCCTGGGCTCAGTAGGACTCGACCCCATCGCAGGGACTGGGTTCAGAAAAGCAGCAGGAGCTCCGGGCCAGGGGGCTCTCTGGAGCACACTCTTCTCCTGGTGACGGCAGCAAAGACAGCGAGCCATCTGCGCCAGCACACGGCACCTGTCACAGGTACTTTCCTCCTGTAGGTTAGAGCAAGACATGGCAAAGACCAAATTCAAACGGGAACATATAGCCACGGCAAAGGTATAGACATCAGCCACTACTACTGGGGACACAACTGAGTCCAGTAATCGTACCATACCACCCATTCATTTATCTATACACTGACAGGCATAGATAGAAATGGTGCGGGCTAGGGTGATAGAATTTTAGATTTTTTTTTTTTTTACTTTATTCCTTGTTTTTTTTTTTTTTTTTTTTTTGAAGGGGGGCTTTATTTCTTTTTTTTTTTTTTTTTTTAATTTTATAGCTACTTTATTTATTTATTTATTTATTTATTTTTGGCTGTGTTGGGTCTTCGGTTCGTGCGAGGGCTTTCTCTAGTTACGGCAAGCGGGGGCCACTCTTCATCGCGGTGCGGGGACCGCTCTTCATCGCGGTGTGCGGGCCCTTCACTATCGCGGCCCCTCCCGCTGCGGGGCACAGGCTCCAGACGCGCAGGCTCAGTAGTTGTGGCTCACGGGCCCAGCCGCTCCGCGGCATGTGGGATCTTCCCAGACCAGGGCTCGAACCCGTGTCCCCTGCACTAGCAGGCAGATTCTCAACCACTGCGCCACCAGGGAAGCCCCGGGGCTTTATTTCTTAAATGCTGCAGTATATAATTTTTAAAAATACTGCACTTGTAATTAAAAAAATAACTTCATTGAGATATAATTTGAACACAAAAATTTCACCCTTTTGAAGTGTGTAACTCAGTGGTTTTTAGTATATTCAAATAACTATCACCACTATCAAATTTCAGAATATTTTCATCACTCCAAAGAGAAAACCTGTACTCACCAATAGTAACTGCCCTTTTACCCCCTTCCACCAGCCACTGGCAAAACACTAGTCCACTTTCTTTCTGTATAGATCTGTCAATCCTGGATATTGCATATAGATGGAATTATACATTCTATGGCCTTTTGTGAATGGCTTCTTCTCCCTAGCATAATGTTTTCAGGGTTCATCCAAGCTGTAGCCTGTATCAGTACTTCTTTGCTTTTTATTGCCTAATAATATTCCATTGTATGGATACACAACATTTTGTTTATCCGTTTATTAGTGGATGGACATTTGGGTGGTTTCTATTTTTTGACTATTATGAAAGATGTTGTTATGAACTGTCTTGTGCAAGACTTTCAATTTTCTTGAGTATATACCCAGGAGTGGAGTTACTGAGTCATAGATTAGGTTTGGGTTTAAGGTTTTGAAGAATTGTGTCACTGTTTTCTGAAGTGGCCACACAATTTTACAATTTGACCAGCAATATACAAAGCTCCAATTTCTCCACGTCCTCGCCAACACCTATTACTGTCTGTCTTTTTGATTCTTGCCTTTCCAGGGGGTGTAAAGTGGTTATCTCACGATTTTAATTTGCATGTCCCTAATGACAAATAAAGTTAGCTATCTTTCTATGTGCTTCTTGGCCATTTGTGTATATATATATATATTTTTGAGAAATGTGTATTCAAGCCCTTTGCTCATTTTTCTATTGAATTAATTATCTTTTTATTGTTGAGTTGTGAGAGTTCTTTATACATTTTAAATGTAAGACCCTAATAAGATATATAAATTGCAAACATTTTTTCACATTACGTGGTTTTTCTTTTCATATTCTTTACGATGTCCTTTGAAGCACAAAAGTTTTTAATTTAATAATGCCCAGTTTATTTTTTTGTCACATGTGCTTTTGGCATCATATCTGAGACAAGATCACCTAATCTAAGGCCCTGAGAATTTTCTCCTATATGTCTTTCTTAAGAGTGTCACATTTCAACTCTTACATTTAGGTCTTTGATTCATTTTGAGTTAATTTCCGTATATGGTGTGGGGTAAGGGTCCAAATTTATTCTTTTGCATGTGGATACCCAGTGGTCCTAGCACCATTTGTTGAAAAAAGAATACCCTTTCACCATTGTATTGTCTTGGCAGCCTGGCCAAAATCAATTGACCATAAATATAAGGGTTTATTTCTGGACTCTCAATTTTCTGCATGTCTAAATGTATTAGACTTACACTATTTCTATAGCTTTGTAGTAAGTTTCAAAGTTGGGAAGTGTGAGTCCTCTAAATTTGTAGTTCTTTTTCAAGATTTCTTAGCTATTTTGGGTCCCTTGCATCTTCATATGCATTTTAGGATCAGCTTTCCTATTTGTTAAAAAAAAAAAAAGCTAGCTGGGATTGCATTTATAATCTTTTAAAATAATGAAGTTATTAATCTTAAAAGCTATATTTCCTACCAAAACACTAAATTTCTTCCTAAAATTTTATATAGATTTAAAGTGAATAAAAATTACTATAATGCCTTAGGAGTTACTAAAGAAATTGGATTTGGTGTAGGTGGCTGTTCAAATGCTTTCTGAAGCAGAGTGCAAAAGTGTATAATGAACATTTTAATACACATAGGAAGAAATTATTGAAATAGATGAGTGCAGAACCATTGGTCCGTAGAGAGTGCTAGCACACGAAACAGAAAGACTCACAGACATAGAGAACAGACTTGCGGTTGCCAAGGGGGAGGGGGTGGGGGAGGGATGGATCGGGAGTTTGGGGTCAGCAGATGCAAACTACTATATATAAGATGGATAAACAACAAGGTCCTACCGTAGAGCACAGGGAGCTATGTTCAATATCCTGGGCTAAACCATAATGGAAAAGAATATGAAAAAGAATGTATTGATACATGTATGTAAACTGAATCACTCTGCAGTACAGCAGAAACCAACACACCATTGTAAATCAACTATACTTCAATAAAATAAATTAAAAATAAACAGTTGGAAATGCTGGATTGAACACAGTTCCACCGATCACTGCTCTTAGATTTCAGAGCCTCTTGACTATGCTAATGAGAGTTGCCAACTGCCCAGAGGGAGAGGCAGTGTAGACCTTCCAGGGGAGCAGTTGGGCTGTATCTAATCAGCCTCCGGGGGGCTGCAACAAAACTATGAAAATACGTCAATAAGACAGAGCATGTATTTTCACTCTTTATTTGTCCTCCACGTGGTTGGGCGCAGGGTAGGACTGCCAGGTGGAAAAGTGCCGGAAAGGGTACTGCCTTGGAAGAAGAGTCTGGGACCTAGATGGCTCCCGGGCAAGTTCAAAGGCAGGGATCAGGCGTTGAAGATACCAGCCTGCATAGAGATCTACCTCTGGAACTGAGGCCGCCACCTGGAGGAGTGCCGTGTAAACTGTGGATCCACATGCCACATGGACCTGGGCTCAGCCCCTCTAGTGTCAGCCGTTGGAAATGAAGACAAGAGTGGAAAGGTACAGGATCCCCGCCCACTGTCAGTTTCATACTACCATATAAGCTATCATCAGGCATTTCATTTACCACACGCAACTCCAAGCCATCTGCAATTTAATTTACCAGCAATTACTATCAAGATGACTGGGAAAAAGAAAACTACTGCTCAAAAGCACTGGAGTCCAGGGGCAGGAAAGTCACACCAGAAATGGTCACTTTTCTGCCTGTCTTTTGAATTGATACCAGCTTTTGCATAATAAAAATCATGGTCACACACAAGTCTGTCGCTTTTGTTTTCTTGGCATTTAAGAGACAAATCTTGCAAACACACACTCAGTTTCTCCCCGAAACAGCTGCATTCTTTTATTTGGTGATTCAATACATTTTTAATTCAAATAGTCACCACTTAACCTAGGCACAATATTAAGCATTTTACAAGCAAAGGATCTGACTGATTTTCTTTTTAATTGCCAAAGAGTATAATAAGTGAATCGGTTAAAGGATATACTTCTGTACATAAAAATATTCATGTATTTATACAAGTGTATGGAACAGAGTTTAAAGACAATCTAACCAGAACATCACAATAAATAGGATGTGGTCCTACAGAACAGCCAAGCATGCTTTGTCAGGAGGCTGTCAAGTCTCTTTTTTCAAGGTGCTTTATGTTCTACTGAGCTAGGCTCACACTTCCCAAAATAACGGTTAAGGGTTAGTAATTCTTGGATCTGGACGTCTACGGGAATATGCTGCTTCTCGCTGGCGTCTCCAATAAGAGGAGTGGAAGATGACATATTTATTTATTTTCCAAGACTCTTTGCAACTTATCAAATTCTATCCATTTCCCATGTCAATATTTTAAAATGCAGACTGATCTAAGCTCTAGCACCATACAAGAAGGAAATACATGTATTTCTGTCAGAGCAACAATATTTTATATCATCTTTGTCCCTCTGGCTATAACCATTCTGTTTAGAAAAATTTACCAAGCTAAAAATAGTTGATCTAGGTTGTCATAAAAAAGAATATTAAATACCTTTGGTAAAAATAGATATATTTAACAAGATTAGAAAAGCAAACAGTTATAATGTCAAAAGGAGACTATAAAAATGTACACAATAACACAAATAAACCAACTTATAAAGTGAAGATAAGGCCACTCTTCTTCTCAGGTTTGTCTGTTCCAAACCGTGGATGGAGGTCTGTTCTTCTAAATGGTAGAAATCTGAGTAAGAAATAGGGAAAATCCAGTCTTTCCTATCAGCGTGACACAAGTTTAATTCATGGCAACACAGTTCTTTTTTAAAACCCACGTTGGTAGAACTTAGAACACTCTGGCTTATGCATGTGAATATGAGAAACAATCCCAGATTTCTGTGATTGTAGGCCCAGAGCAGGGGGCTTTAGAGTTAAGCAAGGCGACAGAACCAGGGGCTTAGGGGCAGTGTCTCCTGTGCTGACATGAACCTAGGCCACATCCAGACAAGAGACACAGACGCAGCCAAGGGCGCACGTGGGGACTTTGCCACCAACTAGGAATCTACAAGGTTCATTCCTTTCCCCGGCGAGGACTTTTCTCCTGTCGTGGGGCCTCTCCTCCAAAGGGCCGTTGCACAACCCCTAATTCTGCGTGGTGTCTCCTCTCTCAGAACACGCTGTAAATCCTGAAGATGAAAGGGCCCTGGAACCAACAGCCAGCCGGGATTGCGGATGGAGATAAGGCACGAGTTCTGTCGCAGTGGCAGCCCCGAGCCACCGCGAGGCGTTATCCCCCGGGGCTCCCCCTGCAAACGCAGTCACACTCCTCGTGGTGCTCCAGGGCCACGTCCGTGAGCGACTTATGCAGCCCTCGGACGCCCGTCTTGGGTCTCAACTGAAGGACCTGAAAGGGAACGATGGAAACCACCTTTAAAATCAGGCCACGTCTGCAACTTCTGATTTCACGGACAAGGTCAATTTCAGACCAGCATCTCGGGGCCCAACAGCGACCTACACATTTTGATTTTTAACCACTGAAGGCAGGATGAACATATTCCCCCAGCCCTCAAAGAAATCACAAATGATCGTCATCACTGTATGAAAGGAAGGACCTTTTAATACCAACAATTTGGAAGGAGGCTGCTGAGAATAGAGAACTATCCTTACACAGAGAACGGACTTGCGGTTGCCAAGGCGGAGGGGGTGGGGAAGGGGTGGCGTGGGAGCTCGGGGTCAGCAGAGGCCAACTATTACGTATAGAACGCATAAACACCAAGGTCCTACGCAGAGCACAGGGAACTATATTCAGTATCCCAGGATAAACCATCACGGAAAAGAATATGAAAAAGAACGTATATATGTGTATAACTGAATCACTTTGCTGTACAGCAGAAATTAGCACAATGTTGTGAATCAACTACACTTCAATAAAATAAATTTAAAAAAAAAGAACCGTCCTTAAATGGAAAGACCCACCATGCCATGCCCTCTTTCCTTTACGCACCTCACTGTATTAGACAGAATTTCACCTTGGTTAGGTGTCTTGGGACCACTAACGCGCAATTCATTTTTCTGTTTGTTGGTTTCTTTCACTCATTCATTTATTCACACACTTAGCAAATATTTATCCTTGAAGCAAGGCAGGCAAGGACTGCGATGCCGTGAAGAGAAACATGGTCTGCAGCTGAGTCTGAGTCAATTATGCCGCTCATTAATGCCCTTGGCTAAAGGTCAAGTCCTCCATCAACTTGATGAGACGGATTACATGTACTTCATAGACATCAGCCTCGGTCACAGCTAACTTTCTGCAGCTGGGTCCTAGTGCACTGTAGACGGTTTGGCAATAATAACAAGAATGTCTCTATTAAGTGAAGTTATTTGCAGTTTGGATGGTTGAGATTCTTAGCCAGAAATACAGCACAACAGACACTGATACTAAACACACCCTTTTCACACCGTGACGGAAGGACACGGCTATGTATTCTATAAGAGACTATCTGACGTATCTGATAAGAACTAACTACTCAATGGGTATTATTACATTTTAGGTCTTATGACAGAAGTGGTAAAGTTTTAGAAATTATGTGGCTTTGGCTTATGAACAAAGCCCAGAGCACAGAATAATATGAAGTTGTCCAGTTTCTCTGCTCTCTGGGTCTGACACGGATAACTTCATAGAGCAACTTCTAAAAGATACTGTTGCTGGAAATATTCATTAATCCAAAAAGGCAAAGGTCAGGTTTTATTACTGTCTTACTTGAAGATTTAAAAAAGAAAAACAGAGAATGGTCCCTCATTTGGAGTATGTGGTCATATTGAAGGTTAATTAGCTAACATTTTTTGAATGCTTACGGGGTGCCAGGCGCCTTAATAATGTTTTTACATACTTTAACTCACAAGAATTCTATGAAGTAATTTACAATTATTACCCCTATTTTACATGTGAGTGAACAGAAGCTTAGAGAGAATGAGTGACACCGCCAGTATCTGTACTTCTGCCAAACAGAAATGATTCAAGTTGCAGTGATGGATACTAATTTCATCAAGACTCAGAATATTACTAGTCATACACTCTATTTATTTAGTAACTTTCTTCCTAGAGAGATAAACTGCAGAATCTTATGATAATGATGAGAAACAGTAAACTTTTAAAGATTTTCTATTACATTTACAATTCCAGAATAAAAATTCCTAAGACTATTATATTAATGTGAAACTGAGCCCAATGAGTATTGAATATAGATCATGCGTTGGTACTGATTTCCTGTTTTTGACCAACATAAGGCGGTGTCAAAACCAACTTCTCTTAAGATGCTGGCGCTATACCTTATTAGCACACTCTCGCTACAAATGGCTTCTGGAATGAGGTTGGGTGGAGATACATTGTGATACTGGCATAGACAATGTCTTTAATTCCTATGTCCACTTGTATACATTTTCCCAGTTGGCAGGGGAAAAATAACTATGAAAGGTAATGGTTAGAGAGGCCGCCATATACAGTCCCGACAGTCAATGACACCAGGCTGCAATCCTACAGTCTTTCCTTCCTCTGCAGTGCTTATGCAACATGCGTTCACCAAATAAACATCCCTTCCCCATGACCCATCTTCATCCACTGATACCTGTGGATATTTACAAATAGCAAAAGAATCTCATAATGTTCCAGTGGTGTTAAGGTCTCGTAGGTGGTGTGGAGGGGTGGGTGATAATTAGTGTTTTCCCTCTTAATTCCCTTTGAAAGGTTGGACTTTGGGAGACAAAGAGAGACTTGGAAGATGACCAGGAGGTCCTAGAAAATGTTAAAGAAGAGAATTTGGCTTTTAGGACATAGCTTACGACACAGAAAAGAAACAAGGTAGAAGCACATCTCACAAAAATGTTGAGGAAGAGGTTCAAACTAAAATTACGAGTCCATGAAAAAAAAATCCAGGGAAAAGCTAAAACCAGAGACTGCAGACAGAATAGATCAGGCACAGAAAGACCCACCAAGGAACGATGCCCAAAATTCTGGGCGGCACAGAACCTTGAGTGATGGGGCTCACTACTCTAATACGGTAATTGAGTGGTATATTTATTTCTCCCAAACAAACAGATCTAAGCAAGAAAACACTAAGTGTTAAGGAAAGAAGTGAAACTAAATATACGAGGATATAAACAAGGTGAAACTCATCATGCTGATTAAGAATGGAAAAAAGAAGCAAATATGTTTCTTTTGTCAGAGTCTCCTATAGATCTTTTGGCCAGAAAGGGAATATGTTCCTACCTCTGGGCAAATTCATTAAATCTTTATCGATCATTTGCCACACTTTAATGAGGCTAGGCACAGGGAGGAAGTAAAGATGAGTGAGACAATCGCTAGCATATACTGAGGGCTTGAAATGTGCCAGACCTCGTTCTAAGCCTTATTCATAATTAGGCACGAGGGGTGACAGCCCACTTCACAGATGGAGAGATCGAGGCCCAGGTCACACAGCTAACAAACGTCAGATTCAAACCTGGATGCCCGGCCTGGGAGTCCCTGCTCTTGAGTGCTACACTGTCATGGGATCTTTACTCTTCATTCTCAATGTGGGAGAAACAAATACAAATAAATAATAATTATGAAATAATAAAAGTTATAGAGATATCTTTAAAGTCCTACACATGCACAGAGGAGGAACGAGTTATGCTGGGATTGGCAGGAAACTCAAAAGTGTTTCAAGGAAGAGGTAACATCTAAGTTTATACGTATGTAAAGCTCGTGTCTTGCTTTTCTGAGAATTCCTATTTGGGAGATGGGGAAATTAAGAAAAAACATTTTTTGTTTTTGGCTAAAATGGCTTCCAATAAAGAGTATCTGGTGACTGATACAAAGAATCAATCTTAATGATACTATTATGCTATAATATTATACCAAAACACTACTACAGTAATATCATTATGTTATATTTTATGAGACTTTTAAGTCTGTAAACTTATTTTGGATACAATGGTTGAACAAAACTCAAGGAAAATGCTAAAGGAAAGCAAAAGAGGGAATAACTCAGTTATATTTGTAGTGGTACAAATGGATACACGTCAGCTTAATGTGCAGGGAAGCTGGTATAATAGAGCTGGATGGAAGAGAGAAAAATTAAAACTCCTAAGCTCTATCTTTGCTTCTGCCTTCTCCATGAAGTGGGATAATCTTTAAACTGAAAATTGGAGCAATGTTCATCAAAAAGAATTAAAGCCCAAGATGGGCTTAACTTTGAATGAGTTAAATCTCTAGATCCAGATTAATGGTTTTTGATGACTTAAGAACTATTTTGAATTATGTTTTCAAAAAATTTCACTTATTTAGGAGTAGTACTAGACTCAGAACTTACTTCCAAAATATAAGACTGAGAAAAATCTAGGCCTCAGAAATCATGAATTACACCAAACAAGTAATCCTTTTTTCATAGGGTAATTTGATGGTTAACAAAATAACTAGCACAGAAAATTTTATAATTCCCATAGAAGAGAACTGAGATGATTGGATTGGAGATATCTATGAGAAATGTGGAATAGGTAACCATATATATTTCTGCACACACACATTAGAGATATTTGTGGGAAACTTGCACTACATGGTCGTACAATTAGATAAGCATTAAGCATCCAAAGTTGTTAAGTGTGGACATGCAGGTTAATACATATAATCAACCCCACCTGAAGACTGGAGAGGCTAAATCAATACCATTCTGGAAGAAGGTCAGTGAGTGTCCAAGCACTGACCATGGCCTTTCCCTGCACAAGAACTTTATCTCAGACTTTAAAACAGAGACTGCACATTCTGGGGCAACTTTCTGGAGAACCCTAAAACTAATGGTATTTGAAAAGAAATTTACAAGTATAGGATGGGGGAGGATACACTTGATCTGAGGACTGATCCAGCTGCCCCAGAAGCATGATACCAACTCAGCATCTGATAAGCTTGTTTAGAAAAGCTCTGGATTTTACAGGTCGTAGCAAGGTGAGTCATAAACCCAAGACTTGTTGGCTAAATCAGGTCCCCAAATACACTTTGCTTAGTAAGTCCCTGCTTTAGAAAGTTCAAAATGAAATGATTTTAGGTGGGGAAAGATCACCCCAGCTTAACTCCTACTCTCACCCTATTCTTTTACATTATGCCAACCAACTCTAAGATCTGCCAATCCTTTAAGGCATTTTAACTTTAACGCACTTTAGAGCTGTCACTGAGCAGGACCCTGTGAGGCCCTCCCAGAGCAGACCTCCTGGCCCGCCCGGCCGCATGTCCTCTGCCTGTCTTTTGTCTGTAGAAAAACTCTAGTCATTTAATCAGAGAAATGAGAAAACACAGAAAGAAAGGAAAACAGTACGGCAAGACAAAATAATAACAGTTTAGTCATTAGGCAAAGTCAAGGACCTTTAGGTCCTCCTCACGGGCTACAGATGATATTCTGAGTCAGGTCCCTTGAGCTGTTTTGCAGATACCAAAACCTCCACCAGGGGGAAGAAGTTACCTGCATGCTGCCCACAAGCATGTAGACCCCAGACCCGTTGGAGCCAGGAGGTTGATGATGTGGACTCCCGATGACCTCATCACCAACCAATCAGAAGAGTGTCCACGAGCTGATCACACACCTCACCCTGTCTTTAAAAACCTGTCCCTGAAAGCCTTTGAGGAGTTGGGGTCTTTTAAGCACTAGCTGCCTGGACTCCTTGTTTGGCACCTGCAATGAATACTGCACTTTCCTTCACCACGACCTGGCTCAGCAGCTTTACTGCCCCGGCAAGCAGACCTGAGTCTGGTTCGGTAACAAAACTACCATGTTAAGGGTTTTTCCTTGACTAGACTCCCAGTTCTCAGAGTAGCAACAAGCCGTCCTCTGGGCAGAGTGGAGCTGGGGCTCCCGCAAGCTCGCGAGGACCTCCTCCTGAACAGGAGTGCAGGCCGTTCCCAGCACAAGGATCTTTAGACGCATGTGGTGTAGAAACGAAAGTGGAGCCTGAGAATGGCAGCCAACAGTCCTACTTTTAACCCAGACTGCCAGTTTTGGATGTCATCTTCTAAAAATTGCCATCTGACAATTGTCAGAGAATAACACCTTTAGGAAAAACCCGAGAGATTATCATAGTTTGCAGATATTTTACAAAGGTTAAGTGTCCTGTGGATGGTTGCAAGTTAATGGTCGATCTAGGATGGAAACAGGGACCTTGTCTGGAACCCACTGCTTTTCTCCCACTTAATCAACTGCCAACACAATACCGGGGAAGAGCCAGGCAGCCAGGTCACGTGAGTGCAGCTTATGACACTACCTGCTCAGATTACCCCACAGATGAGGGTTTCACCGACGTCTTCACTCACAGGAAAAATCATTTCATTTATTAAGTGGGTATTTAGTTTGTGTTATTCTTTTATTTAGCAGAAAAAAATGAAAATGAATGAAGCCATATCCAAATGAAGTCAGGAGGTAGATTTTGGTTTGGTTTTGTGAAAATTAAAGTTGGTAAAAGACATTTTGTAAAAATTGAAGGTGAGCCATCAAGAAGGGATTGCTTCTGGATGTACGAAAGCTAGGTGCTTCTGGGGAGGACTGGAGGGGGGTGGGTATCACCGGGGATAATGACAATTTGAAATGTATAAGCTCTAAGGTCCCCAAGGCTCTGAAAAACAATAATTACTAACATTTAATATTGTATTTTCCTTAATTCCATGGACTAAAGGGAAGGATGAAGACTCCATAAAAAGCTTAACATACTATTTGGGGCACCATGAATAAGAGGAAGCTATAAATGATGAAGTAACAGGAAGTATAATTATGAATGTGTCCCTTGGAATTTATGTGCCCGAATTGCCCCAAATGGAAAAATAAATATTAAAGATCTTTATTTTCTCCAAAATAGACCATAATTTACCTCCAAGTTTGGCTTTAAAATATTTTCCCTTCATATTTTGAAGAGGTGAAAAGTTTCACCCATTTTCCCCCCTGGAAAAACACAGTTCCTTTTTTGTATGAGACAGAAAACCTCCACTGAGTACCCATGATGTTCTGTCAGAGGACAAGCTTTCTAAATCCTTGATGACTGGTTTCCTGAGTTCAAGGTCCTAATTAAAAAACAGGGACTTCCCTGGTGGCGCAGTGGTTAAGAATCCGCCTGCCAATGCAGGGGACACGGGTTTGAGCCCTGGTCCGGGAAGATCCCACATGCCACGGAGCAACGAAGCTCGTGCGCCACAACTACTGAGCCTGCGCTCTGGAGCCCACAAGCCACAACTACTGAGCCCACGTGCCACAACTACTGAGCCTGCACTCTAGAGCCCGTGAGCCACAACTACTGAACCTGCGCTCTAGAGCTCACGAGCCACAACTATTGAGCCCGCGCGCCACAACTACTGAAGCCCGCACGCCTAGAGCCCGTGCTCCGCAACAAGAGAAGCCACTGCAATGAGAAGCCCGCGCACCGCAACGAAGAGTAGACCCTGCTCGCCGCAACTAGAGAAAGCCCGCGTGCAGCAACGAAGACCCAATGCAGCCAAAAATAAATAAAGAAAATAAATAAATTTAAAATAATAATAATAATAATAAATGAAAACTTGAGCTCTTTGGTAAACCCTGGTTTTGTCTGGTCTGGTTTTCGGGAAGACGACATCTCCTTTCTAAACCAAAATCCACTTCAGAGAGGCTGGCCTGTCACCTTTCGGGAAGGGGAAGGCTGTCCGTACCTCGTGATACTTCTTGGTGACTTTGCTGGGGACACACTGACACTCGCTGCAGCTGTGCAGGCAGCAGGCGCAGTTCCCGCCGCAGCGCTTCACCAGGAGGCAGCCCGGCCAGAAGACGGTGTCGGTCCTCTTGAGCTCCTCCCGGATGGACACGGAGAAGTTGCGAGGCGTGCAGCTATAGAGCCGCACCTCTTCCTTGAGCAGGTTCAGGCCCAGCACTGCACGGCACACAGGGGAGCAGAGGAAGAGGGGGTCACGCTCTGAGCCTTGCGATCTCACCAAGCACCCTCGCGCTCGCTCTCGCACACAGAAATCCAGCCCATCTCACGAACAATCGCCCCAACAGGAACCCTGATTATTTAACTGGGTCTTAGGGCGACGCAGCTCGCAGGCTGGACTTTCCCTTCTATGGCAAACAGAGCTTCCTTGTGACCCAGGGACGGATGAAGGGATGGCATTGTGCAGTGTTGAGGATGGAGCCTACAGAAGAGTTACCAGCTATAAACAGGAAACTTTCTAGAGAAAAAGGGGGCTACACCTTTTAACCTTTGGAAAAAAGTAAACAAGGGGGGCGTGGGAGGGAAGAATAGAATGTAAGACGAAAGCTTTGATGAAAAAACAGATGCGATTTTTAGAAGGATGACAAGCTCCCGCAATGAATGAAGAACAACGTACAGACACTTGTCGACAGAACCTTCTATAATCTTCCTGGCAACAAGAATCATAGAGTGTGAAAAGGAAATGAAGTAAATGAATTTCTGAGGACGGCTGAGTGGACCAGGATTGGGAAAAGGACACGTTTTAAAGGCGCAGAAGTTGTTGGAAAGCACTGCTTCTGGCCCGTTGAGAAATTTTTGGACTTGGAAATTGAGCTTAACTAGACTCCTTTTCTACTCTCCTGAAGGGCAGAAGAAATGTCTAATTTATAACCACTGGCTCTATTCTTTTAGTAACTTAGTTAACTATGCTGTGTTTTATTCTTTAAGAGAGTACCTACATGTGAAGACTAAACCAAATAGCCTTTCATTAGATTGTTGCAGTACATTCTAAAGAACCATTGTTTTTAACTACAAAACGACACCGCCTCAGTTAAATTATATCAAAATAACACATCATGTTTAACATGAGCTTATATATAACATATGAAGTAGCTGATAATTATTAGGATAAGCAATTCTAATAGGATTTTAATTTCTGCTTTATAGCTTTGCCTTTTTTCCCCTAGAAATATTCAAATACAAGCAATTCCAGTAAAAGTGAAGTTTTGAATAACATATAATTCATCAGAGCTTTTTTCCTTCAAACGCAAAGTTTTTATTAAAATTTAGGAATACTATCTAAAATATACTAAATCTGGTTAAATACCTTTTCAGTAATATTGGCAACATTATATATAATATTTTCTGGTTAAAGATAGCTTCAGATAATAATAATCACTACATAACCCAGTCTTAAAAATTAAGACATTTTAAAATACTTTTAAAGTGACAAGGTAATTAGGAATCAAATGCTTGTTTTCTTAGCTCGGTTATTCTTGGGTATGTGGCCAAGTTTTTCTAAAATGTCAAAGGAAGCCAATGTAAGTATTTTCAAGAAATATATTACAGCTTATGCAAATGCAATTGTCAATTATAAGCACACATAAACCATATGGTTGACTAAAACCTTGGTTAAGTAAGGGAAACACGGAGGAAATGCTAATTCAATAAGTTCATTTCAACATCTTATTCAGCTAGAAATTATTTTTTCCAACTCAAGAGAAAATCACGGTTTTATTTGAGTATCTAAAGATTTCCCTTTCATCTGAAAAATGACCCTGTGACAGTAAAGCTTTTAAATATTTAAGAGGAAAAGAGTTCATTCTTTCGAGGGCCATTAAAGAGAAGCTTATCTCTAATAAAATTAATGAGATAATTAGGTTAAATGATGTCACGTATTTTACCTCATTTCATTTTGCCGAACCCTAACCTATGTCTATATACGTACACACAGCTCTTTCACTGTCAAAGCTGTATATGAGCTTCTTTGAATCTTGTCGCTAGAAGTTAACATCTAGGCAAGGAGAGAGAAAACCTAAACCAGGCACACACATACAAAGGCCAGTTGCCAAAGTTTTTAATGCTTATTTAAGATTTATACTTCTTTAGAATGTGAATGAAGCTCTTAGCTTTCAAAGGATATTCATCTACCTTAAAGAGTTTTAAACATACTATTTCATGAAACTAGAAAATGAGTCTGTATATGTTTGCTTTAAAATGTTTACTTAACCACAATAAAAGGTTAGATGGATTTCCCAAGTGAACCAAGTTATGATACCTGCTACAATGTGAAAATTTAAACAGACTTTCAACTTAGCTTCCACTCATCGATCATGTTTGACACAAAAGTCAAAAGCCCTTTTTAAGTACTAGTTAAGCCTGACTTAAAAAATACGGGTTTTTCTTTTCTGTAGTAGTAAGGTATGAATGAACACGCTGAACCAGAGGAAGAAAGGGAAAATAAAGAAAAGGAAAGACATTAATACAGTCCCCTCTGGGCTAAAAATACAAGTAAGGACTTTACACTTAGCATATGTTATTTGAAATTTATGCTTCCTGCTTCTAGGGCTTCAAATCATCTAAGCATCATTAGAATAAGTCATGTGACTATGATTGGTGTCACAAATTCTCCAAACATTGGGTAGAACATCTTAGTCAAAAAACAAAGAGAGAGAGAGAGATCATGCACCAACACATACGTTTTAATAACTTAACTGTAATACTGTGGACGTTTCCCTCTGCAAAATATTTGTAAAGTAAACTTAGCCTTCAGATGCTTTATTTCCTTTTCATAACAAGCTCCTAAGACAGTACATGCATTAGCTTGTCTTCCTAAAGAATGACGATTTGAAGCCTGTCGTCAATAAAAATTGTTTTTCTAATGCCTATTTTCTTGTTCGGATTCATAAATATTGCAAGTTTTCCTAAAAAGAATAACACTGATTGAAAAAAATTATGATCACGTTTTACTTTGTCAGTGTTCATTCTTTTCAGACACTCAGCCCAAGGATATTCTATTAACGTAATGCAATCTGAGGGTGGTCTTTCTAAGATGAATGTGGTAACGCTGTGATATGTTTATTCTGTGGAAAATCTATCTCAATCTCTAATTAGAAGCTTTTAAATGTTTTACTCCTCCTCCCTTTGTAGAAAGACTCTTGGGAGGGGAGTTGGTTTTGTCTATAGAGATGTTATCCCACACCTGCATTTTAGTTTATGTAGAGTTCCAAAAATATACACTGCTTTGCTCACACTTACTGTATGCTTAAAAAGTTAATAGTTTTGGCAAACTGCAAAGGGCTTCAATTTGGAAAGTGTTAAATGAATATTTGAAAGATCTGGTTCAGCGCTGGGCCTTTTAAATTACACCCTAGCCTCCGGCCAAATCTTCACTGAGCACCGCGTGAGAGGTACAGGCATAAAGGCAGGGATAGAGGGGAGATTTTCAGGCTCGTATCCCAAGATCGGCTGTCAAAAAACTAGATCTGAGCTCAACCCGGTTGACTCCCTCTGCTTCTTACAGATCCACAGGATAATCTACCTCAAATTTGCTAACAAAGGCTCTATTCAGGGGCGTTTCAGCCAGCCTTGCAAATCTTCATCTTCCCCTTCCTAAGTGGGAGGGAAGGGAAGTGTTGTTGTTGGTGAGTTATTTATCACGATCACGTCCTATAAATATGTAACCGTTTTCAGCATCTGGACAAGATTCAGCTGCCTCTGGACGTGAACAGCGATTTCCAGTATCGCTGAGAGGAAACCAGGGCTGCTGGTCCAGCAGAATACCGTGCTGGGCAAGTCCGAACATGATCCTCTGAGATGTAAGTCCTGATCAGAAGGGCTGCAAGAGAGGGCAGGAATCGGGTTTCTTTCTGACCAGTCTGATGCAATCTGCCCCTGTGAGTCGCTCAAATTAACTAAACACTCTGCTTTCTACAGACTTTCTGCCCTCCATTCTCTAAAGGAACCCTGGGTAGATTTCAAAGTTTCTGACAGACTGAAACAGATTGTCTGAGGGCTTTATAACTACCCAGTTACGTTTTCATTTGCGTTTGAGAGGGATGCTTTCCAAGTTTAGGGTGACTAGGAAAGTTACCTGACCTGAGAACAGATTCAGCTAACATTATTTCCAATCTCTTGACCATGTGGAATTAAGTTTAATTATCAACACTTTCACTCTTGAAGGGAGATGTGCTCATAGGATCAAAAGTGATCATTTCAGAAGCATCTTTACATAGAAAAAATTATCATGGTGTGAGCTCCTTTAGAGCATTATTTTCTTACAGTGACTTCTATCTTGGAAACTACAGTTCTGTGTTCTGGGGAGCCACTGTTATTTTTCATATTATTTAGAAAAGTTTCTAGGCTTAGGAAATGGAAATTGATATAATCCTGACTCATGGGGGCATGGTGGATACAGATTTTAATAGAGCTTTCCCCTTTTCTAGCCCTAAACCAGGCTTAGCAGCTACGATAATCTCCCTTGAATCTCTGAATCAATATACCCCAAATATTAAGTTTGAATAAGCAATGTTTCTTGTGAAATGTAGCACGGGACTTCATCAAAATGATATTTTTGAATTAAAGAAATAACAGGAATTTTCAGCAAAAGCATCTCTTTTAATCTTCCAAACCCTCCTTTTATATGTATTCTTATTTAATATGTAAATATGCTCAAATGTTAAGAGGGTGGATTATTTAAACTTGTCGGGGAAGAATTTTAAACCCTCCTCATTAGAAGGTATGGCAGAAGAATCGGAAACATCAGCTGCTAAGAAACTTAAATGAGGTTCTAACCTGAAGAGAGAGCTTACCTCTGGATTTTCTTCCAAACACAAAAGCCTTGCCCAGCAGTTGCCAGGTGGGCCTGTATAGATCTTCTAAGTCCAGCTGCCATCTATCTGGTTCAAGATACCGAATCAGATCTTCCAAGGTGCTAAAGGCAGTGACAGCATTGTTAAGCAGGTCCAGTGGCAAAGCTGCAGCGGGTAGCATGGAAGGACTCACAGTTTCTGTGAACTGCTGAAAGTAAAACGAATCCAGTGTCAGACGGCAACCGTTTTAAAAACGACGTGCTCCTTCTGGACTCACGCACGAGGTTAGGTAGGCAGACTAAGGCCGAAAACACCTGGAAGTGAAATTGTATTCAACCCCAGTGAGCAGTAAACTACTCTGCAAAGACTTCATGCAGATGAACTTGGACGGAGTTTCTGTGGGAAAAGATTTCCAATGGGCAAGACATTCACTTTCGTTACCACAAACCATGGTAGGTGTGGGTATCTGTTGTTTACACGAAACAGAAGATGTCTCCGTAGTTCAGTTATGGACTTAACAACGGAAGCCGTAACCGAGTTTACCAAATTTTTCTTTTGTTTTCAACTTTTCATCCTCCTCATTCTGGAAAATCACCTGGGAGTTATACAAATGTGTGTCAGAGGAATTAAAAATTTAATGTAAAGTAATTAACCCATAAAGAATAAGAAAAAACATATAAGTGAAAAGCTAAAGCCTTTGACGTTGGAGAAGAACTTGTTAATCAAGATAGAAAACACCCAAACCATAAAAGAGAACTTTGATAAATTTGCCTCAATTTTTTGTAATAAGCAGAGTTAAAATACAGACACTGGGAGAACACCTCGGCAAACCATATACCTGTCACAGGACAGAGTATACGGAAAAAAACCACCTCAATAGAAAATGGACAAATTCCAGACAAGAAGCTTGAATGGCCACTAGACATATGAAAACATGCTAAAATTCATTAGTTATCAGAGAAATGCAAAAGAAAGTGAGATATTTCACGTACAAAAAAAGAGATACTATTTCACTTACAGGAGATGGGCGAGCATTGAAAGGAAAGGATTGCCAAGGATGTGGGTAAATTGGAATTTTTCTGGTCTGCCTGCAGAAGTGAGTATATATTGGTATCACTGTAGTTAATGTAACTGATGTACACAGGATGCTAAAGTTGAAGATGGATATGTCCCACGTCCCTGTAATTCACTTTTGAGGTTATATCCTTTTATTTGTGCACGCGGAAATATGTGCACATGAATATCAATTCATCACAGTGTTGAAAGGGAGAAAAACTGCAAACCACCTAAATGCTCATGTAAAGAGCAATGGATGAAAATACACCATTTTAAAAGGCAAGCACCAGAAGGAGGTAATAATTTCAGGAAAAGTTCATTAAGAAGCACCCTCCTCCCCTCCCCAATTTTTAAAGTGGACTAAAAGTGGGGAGTGGTAGATTAGAACTGAAATCAAAACAGGCAAAATAATACAGGAACAAATGCTCCACTTAATATTTTTAATTTATCTATTTGTTTATCTGCAGAAGAAGAAGAAAAAGGAATAGTATGGAATAAAACATTTATGTTGACAGATGTTTATTATAGTAATGTTTATAATAACAAAAAGTTGGTCACAATCTAAATTTACAATAGTGGAATAGTTAATGACCCTGCAGTCATAAACTGAAATAGTGGGACAGGCATTAAAAACGAGGCCCTCTAGCAAGATGTGGAGCAACCTAAATGTCCATCGACAGATGAATGAATAAAGAAGACATGGTACATGTATACGGTGGAATACTACTCAGCCATAAACAAGAAGGAAATAATGCCATTTGCGGCAACATGGACGGACCTAGAGATTGTCATAGTGAGTGAGGTAAGTCAGACAGAGAAAGACGAATACCATATGACATCACTTATATGTGGAATCTAAAATATGACACAAATGAACTTACTTACAAAAGAGAAACAGACTCACAGACATAGAGAACAAACTTAGGATTACCAAAGTGGAAAGCGGGGCAGGGGGGGAGGATAAATGAGGAGTTTGGGATTAACAGATACAGGATATTAGATATAAAATAGATTAACCAACAAGGACCTACTGTATAGCACAGGGAACTCTATTCAATACCCTGTATTAAGCTATAATGGAAAATAATCTGAAAAAAGAAGATGTATATATATGTATTACTGAATCACTTTGCTGTGCAACAGAAATTAACACAACACTGTAAATCAACTATACAGCAATAAAAAAAATGAGGTCTTCTAGGATTTTTTTATTAAAAAAGAAATGCCTAATATGTAGTAAATGACAAGAAATCCAAGCTATGTAAACACAGCATTATTATACCATGATTTCAACATCCATACATACATTGAAACAAAACAAAGAAAAATCAAAAGCGCCTAAAATGTGGAGTGTTCGTCTATAGTTTTAATGAGAATGGGTGATTTTCAGTTTCTTCCTTATACCTACCCATATTTTCAGCATTTTCTATAGTAAGTAGGGATTCTTTCCAGCGATCAGGTAAAAACGATAACATTTGCTATAATTAGAAAAAACTATCCTATCAGCTCTTCCTTTTCATCCTCATTACTCAGATACAGGGCAGACCCTGAAAACGATGGGCTACATTTAGCAGTCTCTAACTTTGTCTCCCTGCCTTGACTCTTTCTTATTCCTTTTATTCTATGCTGCATAGTCCTGGGTTAATCTACCTAAAATAAGTTATCGCTGCTCACGGGATGAATTTGGACAGACGCCTGGAGTGATTTCTCATCTGGAAGATAAAATCCAAATTCCTCACCCTGCACTAAGGACCCGCACCACCTGACCTTCGCTCACCTTTCGCATCTAATCTTCCACTCATCACAGACGGGCACATTCTGTGCCCATCAATCTAGTCTCCTCACTGGCTGCTACACATGCCATATTCCTCTGACCTTGACCTTGCACTCCTCCCCATGCTAATGTTGCTGCCCCGCTCCCATGGGCAAAACTCTCCGTCTTGTGAGCCACATGATAAATCTTCACCATTTTTAACAGCCTTCCTTGAAACCCGATGCATCCATGAAACCTTCCCGAGTAACAGGGCCACTGCTTCCCCAAACACCTCAATTGGGTCAATTTGGAAAAGACCCTCTCCAGGCTATCCTGTGGACACATGGCTTGAAAAGCAGAGGATACTCCGCCAAATCAGAAAAAAAGGGCGTCCATTCTCTGGGGCAGACCCAGCCCCTGCTGGGACTCATAGCTTTGTGGGTCCCGAGCCCCTCTTGCCCACGGTGGTGGTGGGGTTTATAGAGGATAATCAGCAGAAATGAATGTGGCAGCTTTGGTCAACACTGATTTCATTCTTATTTTAAAGATCTACTTTCAATAATGTCAAGATTCTGGCTAAAATATTAGCACTAAGATGTTTTTCCATTGTTCTATCCAACTTTTAAGAGTAGAAAGCACATTTAATATATTCCTCTTTACTACCAGAATGTTTTTAATTGTCCAAGAAATGCAATATTGCTTTGATAGAGAGTACTATTGTGACTGATGAGTACAGTATGGATATAAATAAGCAATTCTCTAATAAAAGTGTTCATTACTAATTTAACCAATTTGGTGAATATTGATTAAATTTATAATGTGAAAAACTTGATGCAACGGTTTTGCATATTTTTAAACTATAAGCCAAAATGTGTATGTTTATGTAAAGTGAAAAGAGTCAGTATTACTCAAAGGATAACTGAGTTATGACTGTGATGATACAAAACAAATCAAACGTGTCAATCTGCACACAGAGGGTAAGAGTAGAGAAAGCCTATACAAAAAGTATACAGTATTCATTAAAGTGTCAGAGTGTAGATGTATAGTGTAGGCATGATATAAAATTGTTATTTATGCTCTGGGGTTGGCTTATTTTGCTTCCAAGTCTGTTGGAAATGTATAGAGCATTCCTTCAAGAACAATGAAAAGTTCCAACTGAAATGAGGACCCCTGAGATAAAGTTTAATGTAGTTACACAGAAAAAGAAAAACAAAATAAGTCTGTAATGTTGGACAAACAGAATATGCCCATCTTGGGTTCAATGAAGTATCAGAATATCAATCCCCTCGAATGACAAAGGGGAAAAAAACAACTTGGCAAATGTTACTGCATGCAGATAATTGGTTGATGTTATAAATCTCCACACTTCTACATATTTAAATTAAAATAAGACAATGCTTAAAAAAGATAACCTCATACACACAGGCGCACACACAGCAGTTCCCACCCAAAAGAAACAGGAGGCGAGAATTAACTCACTTCCTCTGGATTCAAAGATTCAATCCCGGGACAGAACAGAGGAAGCAGTGCTTTTCTTTTTTAAGGGCTTCCTCATGACTGTCACCCACCCACTGGTTCAAGGAACAATCAAATTGTTCACTTTTGAAGTTCTGCTTTTCTAAGTTGTCTAAAGGGATTTTTCAGAGAAAAGGGGGGCAGTGGAAAAAAAAAAGTTAGAGGGAAAAATATCTTCTACTTTTTTTTAAGCTTTAGTTTCTCCTCTAACTAAGAACTCCTCTTTCTGGTACAAGCCTAGAGGCTTTGCTCTCATATTTAGTGTCTAGAAAATTCTACCAATATCTTTGCTGTGTAAAAGTACTTACGATTGGGCTAAGTGCCTCGAATTGAATTGGATTTGCCTATTCCCCACTCCCCAGCTCTCTCAGTCGCCACGAAAATAGATGCTTATCACTAAGCCACGGGTTGTGTTGGCTATTTAGTGGGTGCCAATGTTCAGAAACAAAAAGCAGAGTTTCTTGGCTTCTGTGATGTACATAGCTAATTAAATCAATACCCCTACTTCAGTAAGCCAGAGAAAAGCTTTTCTGCTATTCTCTTCGGTGTAGCAGCAATAACCTGGGTGGATAACCTAATCCTAGTCTAGACTCTTTTGGCTATATGACTTTGTAAGGACAGATCCTGAAAGAGGAGAAAAGAGCTCTGAAATCTCTATGCAATGAGTTGTCCTGTCAAACCATTTCTAGAATGTCAGGACCATGTGTAATGATCCTATACAAGATGAGGTCTTTGTAATTCCTTGGTGAGGGTCGTTCTGAGTGGCAGCATGACACGAGCAAACAGCCCTGACCAGGAGTCGGGGAGCCTGCACTTACCCCTGAAGCTACTACATCAGGAGAGGGAATTTCAGCAAATACTGTAACCCATGTGAGCCTCAGTTTTCCCCTCTGTGAAGCATGGCTGCTTGAACCCAGTGACCTTTAAGATTCTTTCCAGCTTTTACATTGAAGAATTCCATGTAATTGTGGGATACAAGAGGGCCCGTTTTCTCCACACCCTTGCCAGCACCTGCTATCTCTTGTCTTCTTGATGACGGCCATCCTAACAGGTGTGAGGAGATACCTCACTGTGGTTTTGACCTGCATTTCCCTGACGATGAGCGATGTTGGGCATCTTTTCATGTACTGTTGGCCATTTGTACACCTTCTTTGGAAAAATGTTTGTTAAGTTCCTCTGCCCATTTCATAATTGGATTTTTGTTTGGTTTGGTTGGTTATTGAGTTGTATGAGTTCTTTATACATTTTGGATATCAACCCTTGTCCAGTACTTGGTTTGCAAACATTTTGTCCCATTTCACAGGTTGCCTTTTCATTTTGTTGAGTGCTTCTTTTGATGTGCAGAAGCTTTTTTAGTTTGATCAAGTCCTACTTGTTTGATTTTTGCTTTGGTTGCTGTGCTTTTGGTGTCGTTTCCAAAAAATCCTTATGAACCGTTAGTGGGAAGGTAACTTTGTCTAGCCACTATGGAAAACAGTATGGAAGGTCAGCAAAAAATGAAAAATAGAGCTACCATCTGATCCAGCAATCCCAGTTCTGGGCTTGTAAGAAGAAGAAATTTGTAAGAAGAGGTCCTTGAAAAAAGAGGAAATTTGGACACAGATACGCACAGAGGAAAGACCACGTGAAGACACACGGAGAAGGTGTTCCTCTACAAGCCAAGGAGAGAGGCCTCAGAAGAAGTCAATCCTGCTGACACCTTGATCTCCAACTTGCAGCCTCCAGAACCGTGAGAAAATGAATTTTGTTGTTCAAGCCACCCAGCCTGTGGTACTTTGTAGCAGCAGCCCCGGCAAACTAAAACATGCTGTCATGGAATTCCCAACTTCATATCGACCAGAGCGGCAAACGAAGGTTAATATTATACGGTGTCCATTAAGTCATTTAACAAACATTTATTAAAAAGCCCATCATGTGGGTGCTGTGAGAAAAACCGACCAAAATTCTTGCCCTTGGGAAGCTTAACCTTTACAAACCAAGTATTTTGTTTCACAGGAGAGACTTTTTCCCTTTGCCAAAACAAAGCCAAACTGAGAATTTGCTATTACGAATCACATAAGCAACTCAGCAAGGATCAAACAAATCCTGGTGAGTGTGGACCCTAAAAAGGGAACTTAATATGAAAGAATAACTGAAAAACAAACATATTTCTACTTTTATTACTGAAACATAATGGGCAGCCCATGTGTTTGGACAAAGTAAGGGCCACGGTGAATCGGTGTTACAAGCTCAAGACAGCAAGTAAGTTTCTCTGTTGACTTCTCCAGGTTCATTTAAAAAATCAACATCTTAGTGGTTTTGTATTTTCTTACGGCTACTTAGATACCTTCTGCATTAATTATCATCTTCTTTTTTAGAAAAAGAAAAGCGGACTTCCTATTTGGAAGAGTACTATCCGAACTGCTTATAATTCCACAATAAATACCCAGCTTGAGAAAACCGCAGCTTGTCTTTCTATTAGTATTTCTGTGGTGAGTGCAAATTTAGAAATATAACATTGACAATGAACCTTCCCTGGACAAATACACACACACCAATGTTTACCTTGAGTAGCATAGCAACTGCTGCAAAATGTTTAGGGCCTACGGAGATTTATGCTGCAGCTTTCCGAGCCAAGGCATACAGGACATTTCAAACTGATAAGGGGGCTTTACTTCATTCATACCTAACAGAAGGGTTAGGAATGCGGATTAGGTTTTACTGTTGTAGTTATTAAAAACAAAAGAACAACAAAGTAATCATCCAGGTGTGGGAAGAGAAGAAAAAAGAAAAGTTCAGCCTTGCAGCCTTGCTTTACATCACTTTGAAAGGTGTCTCCAGTCTCCGTTACACCATGTCAAGCTGATATATTGAATATAGGGCTGCCTTTTAAAGAGCTTAAGAAGCAGACGGGGCCTGCAGACAAAAATTTCTGCCAGGAACGACTGACGGGCAGTGCCGCAAAGACACAAGAATGCTCTGGAACAATTCATTTAAACACCCTTCTTCCTCCTTTCCCCCTGCTCTTATCTGAATCTGTCCCAAAAGTTATCTGGGTTATGTTTTTAAATGATTTTAAAGCCAGCAAAGAAAATCAGATGCTTGCATTCCTACTGCAGAACAGATGTTTTAATACTGTGTGGGTGAGGCAGATTATATATTTAAGTGAGAAATCCTAGGGAAAGTGGCCAAGTGTATTCATGTCGTGTCTCAACACTGAGCAGCGCTTACTCAAGAGAGCATGGCAATGGAATAAACCTTGATTTGTCTACACAGCTGATCCCAGCGACCGACCGTCCAGGCTGAAAAGGGAACCATGTTTACCCTCCAGCACTTAAAAGCTGTCACGTCAAGGCTCAAAACTGAAGCTGACCTTCCCGGAGTTTCAGGGTTTCAGGCAAACCCTGAGTAGCAGCTGTGTTCTGTCTGGGCCCAAATATGGGAAAAGAGATGGCTAGCTTTGTTAAAATTAAAAAAAAAAAAAAAAAAGCCGAATGGTTATGTTATAAGCACAGTTTCTTACTAAATTAGTGGATGAGACTCTTACCGGCCCAGTGTTCCTATCGGTGCGAAACTTGAGAACCGCTGCCATCTGACTAGACTTACAAATTACAGCACCATTACCCCAACTCCTCCCCACCTAAAGTTCCTGGTCTGAGGTCACCCCAGTTAAAGGGTGGGAGGTCTCCTGGAAGCCAGCGCTTTCCCGAGACAGCTGACTGCGGGCTGGTGAATCAGAGTCAACACACAGAGTTTTCCACTTCCTAGGTAAAACTGTCAATTAGCAGTAATGAACCAGCCTGAAAGCTAGGATTCCATGGGGCAACTAAATAACACGGCACCGAGGACTTTTTCCACAATGGCATCTGCGGGCGAAGCCAAAATGAAGGGTTCTTTCCTACTGAGATTTTTAAAAGGATTCCTCTGAATCAAAAAATGTGACAGGCCCTAAAAAGCTGAGCCAACATCTACAGCTACTATAGCGTTTGACGACAAAGCACCACGCGACTTTTCCCCTAATCTTGTTATACTGAATGCTTGCGGATTTGCTTGGTTTCAGTGCTCAAGAAAGGACCCACAGGAAGGCACTTCACAGGAAAGAGAAGGTGAGCTAAGAACTGTTAGAAGAAAAACACGCCTTCCCCGAAACACTAGAATTAACGTGCACCTCAAACCGTAATCCTTAAGGCTCTTTCTTACAGAAATTTCTCTTGCAGCTCCATATTTATTCAATGCATCATTTAACAGCCATTAAGGGAAATTTTCGGAATGCTTTGTGGGGATCTAGCTGAGAAATGGCGCCTGTATTGGCTGATATTTTCAATTATCTGTTCAATAAGCTTAATAGTCAGGTAAGACCCTCAACCTCATTCAGATTTTATATGGGTGGAAGACTTTATTTTGGGCAAGAAACAATAGTATAAGTTATTTATTTTAATTTTTATAAATTTATTTATTTATTTATGGCTGTGTTGGGTCTTCGTTTCTGTGCGAGAGCTTTCTCTAGCTGCGGCAAGCAGGGGCCACTCTTCACCGCGGTGCGCGGGCCTCTCACTATCGCGGCCTCTCTTGTTGCGGAGCACAGGCTCCAGACGCGCAGGCTCAGTAGTTGTGGCGCACGGGCCTAGTTGCTCCGCTGCATGTGGGATCTTCCCAGACCAGGGCTCGAACCCATGTCTCCTGCACCGGCAGGCAGATTCTCAACCACTGCGCCACCAGGGAAGCCCCAAGTTATTTATTTTAAAATGGCCTGCCAATATAATGAGTGTGAGCTAGTAGCTGAAACTGGGCGTAGTAATAAAAAATCCCTCAGAAAGTTACTTTGAGGGGAAAAATGAGATAATCTAATGGAAATAATCAGTGTGTACGTAAAGTATGAAGGTCCCCGGTGACACCCCACCCCTCAAGGCTGAATCTAAGAGTCCATTTTCTGTCTCCATGACGACACCAGGCTCTGCAGACTTGCTTCCCACTTGGAGAGATGCTTCTCCTTAGCTGTGCTTGCTGGGTCCACCCCACCTCCAGTCTGTCCAAGCTTGGACCTCATCTATCTTCTGTCTGCGTTCCTTCCTTTAGTGACCTCAGAGTTTCGAGGCACTCCCTCCAACTTACACACTACCACCATCCTCCTCTCTGTAACCTGTACCCTGTGCTTCCTCAGTAGATGGACCCCATCGTGTGGAGTTGTTCTTCACTCCTCTCCTGTGCCTTCACCCCGCATCCCACCTTATCTCGGCTCTACCACCAGACTAGGGTTAGAATCTGTGATCATCTGATTTACAGTAAGAAATATGGATTTGGTCTTCATCCTGTTTCTTCAGAGTTCCTAAAATCCTTGGAATTGCCGAAGTGATGAGAGCAATAAGGGTGTCTTTTGTGGTGTTAATGAGATGACTCTTGGCCGCACCTAAGGATGGGGGCTGGTTGCCAGGAGAACCAACCAGGTGAGAGGGGTTTGAACTTTCAAGTCTCTGGTCACCCCTTCTGCCCCCGTATTCCCCCCCCCCCCACCCGCCATGCCCCTTCAAGGAGGCAAGAGGAGCAGGTGGGTGAATCTAATGCCAATGGCCAATGATTTGACCAATCAAGCCTATGTAATGAAGCCTCCATGAAAACCCAAAAGGACGGGGTTCAGAGAGCTTCTGGGTTGGTGAACACGTGGAGATTTGGGGAGAGTCGTTCCTGGATGGGGCACAGAAGCCTGGAGCCCTTTCCCCATATCCCACCCTGCACATCCATCTGCCTGTTCTGAGGGAGATCCTTTTATAATAAGCTGATAATCTGGTAAGTAAAATACTTCTCTGAGTTCTCTGAGCCATTCCAGCAAATTAATGGAATCTGAGGAGGGGGCCATGGGTCAGAGCACAGGTAACAACCTGGATTCATGACTGTCAGCCGGAATCGGAGGGGATTGTTGGAACCTCCCATTTGTAGCTGGTGGGTCAGAAGCCCAGGTAACAGCCGGGGCTTGTGCCTGGTCTCTGAGGCTGGGAGGGAAGCAGTCTTGTAGGACTGAGCTCTGTTACCCTGAGGGGTCTGAGTTGAGTGGAAGGTGGTTCCCCCAGCTGGTGTTGGGACATTGCTGCCAACACTGAACTTGGTCTCGGGACACCCCGAAGAGGATCTGAGCGCTTTTCACCACTTCCACTGCTACCATCCTATCATCCAAGCCACCACCTGCAATAGCCTTCTAGCTGGCCTCTCTGTTTTCTTTTGTCTTTCCCTTTGTTGACTGAATTTACACAGTTCTACGCCAGATGGTCCGTAGGGTATAGTAAAAATACTAATTTTTAAGTTTTACTTTTCCAGAAATATATATATCTTCTTTTAAACATTATACTTTTGCAAAACAGCCTTGTTTGAAAGATGCTATAGATTATTCACAGTGGAGCCCAACGGGAGAGGTCTGTACAGATTCCATGAACCTCTGTACACTCCTTACGCCTCCTGAAATCTGCTCCTCCCCTCCCTCCCCTGGCATCCTTCCTTCCATCGGGTGGAAGGCACTCCCCAGCCCTCCTGCAGAGAGCAGATGATGGAAAAGATGGTCTCTTCTTCAAAGTAGGGGAGCCATACCCACCGGCCGAAGAAAATGGAGCATTTGCATAAATTACACAATGAACACTTCATTTATGTGTTTCTCTGTAGGGATCAATGTTTCAAGCAGGGATGATACTACCTACCTCAGAAAATTGTTTAAGAATTAAGTAAAACAGTATCACTAAAAATTTTAATTAACAATTAAGCCTTGTACAGACTTAGGAATTATCATACACATTTTTAACTGTACATTTCGTCATCTCCACTATGTCAGTTTTACTCAAGATAAACAATTATCTTTAAAAGTTTAGTTCCTGGGGACTTCCCTGGTGGCTCAGTGGTTAAGAATCCACCTGCCAATGCAGGGGACACAGGTTCAAGCCCTGGTCCGGGAAGATCCCACAGGCCGCAGAACAACGAAGCCCGTGCACCGCAACTACTGAGCCTGCGCTCTAGAGCCCACGAGCCACAACTACTGAGCCTGCGAGCCACAACTACTGAAGCCCACGTGCCACAACTACTGAAGCCCGTGCGCCTAGAGCTCATGCTCCGCAATAAGAGAAGCCACCACAGTGAGAAGTCCGCGCACCGCAAGGAAGAGTAGCCCCCGCTCGCCACAACTAGAGAAAGCCTGCACGCGGCAACAAAGACCCAATGCAGCCAAAAATCAATCAATCAATCAATAAATCAATAATTATAAAATTTAGTTCCTGATTTATGTTCTTTTGTGCTGTATGGAGTGACATTTGCTATTTAGTCCATGTTCATTTATACCCCACCCAACATTCCTATAACACTGACACAGCTTGCCCTGCACCACAGGGAAACCCCTTGTTCAAACTTCTTTCTCTCCTAAAACAGATTTATATTCAGTAGCTGTTCTGGGGAGTGAAATGGGCATTTTAGAACAACAAGTTCAGTAAATGCAAGTTTAGGTATGTTCATGGCCATGAAAAACTCTATGCTGAGAAACTTGAAAAAAAAATAATAATAATGTTCGTAACTAACATCTCTAGTTTTCAGTTTTCTGAATTCATAGTCCTTGCCTAAAAAGTCTTTAAAGGAAATGAGACAAATAGAAACCTCACCAAAAGCGCAGGATTTCACTAGGCAGGCCCACTGTGTAACTGTATCTTACCTACAGTGTATGGCATTGTATTAAAACAAACTTTTATAAAGTAACTAGTCAGCATGCAGTGTTCATGTCAGCCATGGAGGAACATGAAGAACAATTATTTTATCGAGTGTGAAGTCATTGTCTTTCGCAATTTTAATCGCTCCATGACATTCCTATTATGCTACAAAGTTTTCAATGACTGTCCACACATCCCAACATCTCCAAAAAATAAAAGTATAAGCAGTTATATGTTCTTTCATCATGTTCTTTAGCGCTGGTCACTGCACTAAAATGAAATTGTGTCACATGGTCAGCATTCTGGGCAGGTCAAAAAAAAAAATCACACAAGGCGAAAAAAAAAATTTTGTGAAAAGTTGTTACCATCATCCCCAAATACACCTGAGATGTCTTTTCCTTCTGTTGATATAAGCAAGACATGGCTTTGAAAACAGGGGCAGATGAAAGTAACATCGTTCTGCAAACTGGACGACTTAGGTGCTCACAGGAAGTGATGGAGACGAACAGCCACTGAGCTTCTGATGGGCAAACCTACGCTCGTGGGTAAGGACTGCAGCAGCGTTTAAACACTAAGTGCCAAGAGAGCAATTGACTCTGCCTGAACAAATCAGGGGAGACTACAAAGAAGAGATGAAAGTTAACCTAGAGCTTAGAGAACGAGAAAGCGCTTAGATGAGAAGGAGGGGCACTTCGGATATTTACAAAGAACCTGAACTGGGAAACAGAAAGGTGTTGGGCTAAAAGGAAGAGGAAGGGCAGCAGAGGCATTGCCATCGGGTGGGAGAGCAGGTGGTGGAGGGTGGAGAGACAGACTGAGATCTGGTAGCTGATGGAGAAGAGGGAAAGGGGGGAAAGGGTCCTGCATGACCTCAAGTACTTCCAGCTTCAGAGAGTGGGCTGCCCATGACGTACCTATCCAGGGTGCACAAAACAGGTAAGGATGGAAGAAAGAAAGCGTTCAGGTTGGGGCATTTGACGGCGAGCAGTGGTGGGGTGTGGACACGATCACCCCCCCCTGACATCACACATGCAGGACTGGCCATCGATGGAAACTGACAGTTATTCACAGGTATATGCTGGTTACAGCCATGGACTAAGAGTGCAAGAAAAATGAGAAGACTACCAAGGGGAGGACATCGGGATTTCCCAGCACTGAGCTGTGACGCTGAGGCGGGGGAGCTGGCACTGGTTCCCAGGATATAGGAGTCACAGGGGCTGAAGGGGCCCTGACGTACCCGTGGTTCTGCAGCGAGAGAAGAGAGATTTGACAAGTGAGATGGGCAACATTAAAGTGATGGAAGGCCAAGGAGAGGGATGTTAAGAGGCCACTGTAGTCACTAAATAGGTGGCCTTCTGTGTCCTTGGATTTACTGACCTTTCACTGAAGTAGGTAAGGAAGAGAGAGGGCCTTCCAGGGAAAGGGGCATCGATGCAGGAAGTGAGGAGAACTGGATTCAGTTGGACAGTGAGAAAAAAGAAGAATAAAGAATAGTGGATTTATGGGAAGGTTGATTAGAAGAGGGCTTAACAGAATATGGGGAGAAATCTGTGTGTATTTCCAATCAGAATACAAGAGGCCTAATGAAGAAGAGCAACTTGAAGACAGAGGAATTCATATCCACTGCAGGTAGAGAGAGGGCAAGAATATCCTTCCCATAAACCACAGGGAAACAGAGTAAAATGTCACAGCATCTCTGAAGGACAATTTGATGGTATTTTCTAAGATCTTGTAAGTTTATATTCAGAAATTTATCCTAAGGAAATAATCAGAGGTACAATTCAAGGATTTTTTTTGTAGCAATATGATTAGAGAAGAGTAAAATTAAAATGAAATAAAAACTTCAATGTTCATCAACGGAAGACTGTTAAAAATGGGATTATACTGTATGTATGACCAACGGTCCGTCATACTGCCAGTACTTTTCAGTGTACATAGAACAATGTAGAAATGGGCTCTAACAGCGTAGGGATAAGATTGCCCCTGTGAGCTAAACTATAAAGCAAACAACAATTGACATCACACGTAGGCTGAGAGAGACAGGCAGCCTGAGATCTCCTTCGTTGCTCCCTAATTTAAGATTAATAAATATCTAAAAGTAGACTCTCTGGGGACTTCCCTGGTGATCCAGTGGTTAAGAATCCGCCTTCCAATGCAGGGGGTGCGGGTTCGATCCCTGATCAGGGAACTAAGATCCCACATGCCGCGGGGCAACTAAGCCCGTGCGCTGCAACTACTGAGCTCGCACATTCTGGAGCCCGCACTCCGCAATGAAAGATCCCACATGCCGCAACTAAGATCCGACGCAGCCAAGTAAAGAAAGAAAGAAATAAAAAGAATCCTTAAAAAAAAGTAGACTCTCCGGTCATCACCCTGATAAGCAGGGCACCTCCTGGATGTTTATCTTCCTGAACGGGAGCAGGAAGGGAAAGGAAGGGGGTTACTGGACAGCTTTGTCTGTAAGTGAGAGTGGCTGAGAGTGTGATTCTAAAAAGTGCAACAATCACACGGATACAGAAGGTAAAGCTCTTCCAACCAGAGTCAACTAACGGGGTTACTAAAACAACCAGTAGATTTCTGCACTAGAATTTCTAGACTACTCAGGAGAGGCCAAGTCACAGTTGAGTTTATTAAAGTTCAAGGCAAATGTACAGATATCCTCCCACATTGTTTTCTTTGTCTTGTCCTTACCCCGCCCCTCTGCTCTGCCGTCCTTTGCCCTAAGCATCCTGCGCTCTGGAACCATCTTTACACCCCTCACCCCTACCTTGCTCCCTAAAAATCCTCATTGTTTCAGCTGACTTCAGAGAGAGGACTGAGGGACTAAAACATGTAAAAGTGTTAGTAAAAGCAAACACTTTTACTCTATTAAAAGTAGATACATCCACAATTAATAGCATCTTAATTATGCAATTAAGATAATACATATACTCATTCAATTATTTTTATTCGCTAATTTGGGCAGCCCTAGTTGGAGAGTTTCAAGCAAAGGCGTGTTATTACTTGATTATGTTTGAAAAGAGTCATACCCACTGCTGTGCTGAAAGCAGACTTCAGGAAGGCACTTAGCAGGTAATGCCAGTAAAATCCGAATGGAAACGTTGAGAAGGCACGTGGATGTACAAAAAAGGGTTTTAGCTGAGACACAGGGGCTGGATGTTTACATTTCGGAGCCAATGGCTTCTGGATTGTATGAAAAGCCACGCGATGGGCTGAGCTTGCCGAATGAGTGAGTTTTGATGAGGAAGAGGTAAGTATCATAGCTTCCAAGCCTGGATAGAGAGGTCCTGATTAAAGAAAGGGCATGACCCTAGGGATACTCCCATAATTCCATGTCCAAGGAGGAAGGAGGAAGCAGTAGAGGGAACTGAGTTAGGAGGAAACTGGAACGGGTGTTAACGCGCTAGAAAGCAGGAGAAAAAGTGTTCAGCGGGAAAAGATAAAGGATCAGCTGTGTCCAACACTGATGACAGGTCTGATCAGAGAATCGGACACTCGATTTAGCAATGCCTGTACGACAGCATTTTGTATGGGGCACTCCAGCACCCTCAGATTTTGGTCCCCGAGGGGGTCCTGGAAGAAATCGCCCTGGACCCTGAGGGACGACTGCTGGCGTTCTTTGGAGACGTTTCAGGTGTGATTTTGGTAGAGGGCGGGGTGAAAAACTTGAGGATGGTGGGTTTAGCAGAGAATAAACACAGAGACTGCAAACACAAAGGTAGTTGAGAGGAGCTGCTGACCGGAGCACAGACGACAGGACTGGGAGTGGGAGGGGGATGTGGGATCGGGAGAAGGACTTCTTTCTAATATAGGAGAAATAACAGCCTACTTGTGTGCTGAGGGACGTGGGCCAATAAAAGGTCAAAAATATTAAGATGGTGCAAGAGAGAGAGGGGGGTGCCGGAGCCCCCCGAGAAGACGCAGACGAGAGGGAGGGGTCAGGCAGGCACGGGCTCCCCAAGGTCCCCCCGAAGCTGCAGGAAGGAGGGCCAGGTGGGTAAAGGGCACGATGAGAGCTCGTGATTGCTGGTATTCTCCTCGTGAAACAGGAAGCAAAAGCATCTCCTGAGAGCGAGGACGGAGGAAAAGATGCTCAAGCTTTTAAAAGAAGATACTGTCCAGTGGAGTCGTGGAGAGTGGGACGCAGGACGGACAAAGAAGGTGTAGAACGATTGCCCAGCAACACAAGAGAAATGTGTGAATCTAACCTAAATGCAGAGATTATCGTACTGAGTGAAGTCACTCAGAAAGAGAAAGACAAATACCACATGACATCACTCATATGTGGAACCTAAAATATGACACAAATGAACTTATCTGCGAAACAGAAACAGACTTACACAGAGAACAGACTTGTGGTTGCCAAGGGGGAGGAGGGTGGGGGAGGGATGGAGTGGGAGTCGGGAATTCGCAGATGCAGACTAGTATATATAGGATGGATGACCACCAAGGTCCTACTGTAGAGCACAGGAAACTACATTCAATATCCTGTGATAAACCATAATAGAAAAGAATATGAAAAAAATACATACACGTATAGCTGAAGCACTTTGCTGTACAGCAGAAATTAACAAAACATTGTGAATTAACTATACTTCAATAGAATATTAAAATAAAATAAAATAAAAGCACCATCAGTCAGAATGACAACAGGGTTTCCTTCCTGGACTCCGTGAAGGGCGTGGGGCATGATCTTGTGGTTGGGTGTTTCCAGAGCTTTCTTAGGTCAGATGCATTCGCCGAAAGTCACCAGTAAGGGGTCAAAGTAGGCACACACTGGGCTGATACGGGTGGAGACCAGCCCGGAGCAAACACTGAGCAGAGAGGGCACAAAGAAACGGTTAACTCAGGGAAGAACGTCGCGGGTCCAGAATCACTGCCCCGTCCCAGGTGCCCTGAGCTTCAGAATGCTGTCGCTGAGGCCCTTTAAGAACTTGACTAAGATTCAACAAGAGTCGAAGCTTATCTGTTTTAGAGATTTTTAAAGACAAACTGATACAAGAAGTTTTTATGAAAACATACATTTCAGTATCAGAAGCTCAGCCGGGCCCAGACTCCTTAATTGAATTAAGCATCTGGCTAATTCAGTCATCACTGTGAATTCAACGTTACCTCTTATTCAATGTGAAAAAATGCTGAAATTCAATTTCTAATTTTAATCACTTTCTAACCAATTCACTTCAAAGAAGGGTATCTGGTTAAAAGTATTAACTTCATGGCGAGCTTGAAACTTTGAACATAAGCAGTATAATTCGAGATAAATCAGCTTTAAAGACTTTCACTTGAGTCTGATCACATGAATATTCATGCAGTGAACACGATGCCACTTTTTTTTTTTTCCTGTGTTTCACAAATGGTTACTTTAAAACGATTTATCTTTCTAAATGTCTTTCCTAGTCACTGATGTGGAAATGCTTTCCTGCTTCTGATGATTTTATGCAGAATATATGGAAATAATTACACAGTGGTCCCAGCAAACCTGTGGTTTAGATGCGCTGATCAGCTGTCGTTTCAGCTTGTGCTACTGCAACTCACAGTCTAGGAAGTGGTTAGTTTTGTTCTGGGGTTGAAAGTATAGAATTATATATTTGTTGACGCTGGGCTAACCTCTTTCTTTGATATTCAGAGCATGGCATAATCCTGTATCCAGAAACTGAGTGAAGCAGTTTCTCAGAGAACTTTGGAAATACTTGGGTTTTACTGAGTGCACTACTGCCACCTGAAAGCACTGATTTCCTGTGCTAGCCAAGCTGGATGAAGTCGGTCAGATGTGAGGTTTTCCCTCTAACCCAACACAGAGTGCAGACAGAAAAATGTAGGAATCTTAAACAGCAGTCCAGAAAAGAAGTTTTTCTGATTTCACTAAAGAGTAATGTACAAAATAAGGGTAAGGCCCATACTTCTTCACAATGATGTACACAATGGCGTTTAAAAATATTTATATAAAATTTTACGTAAGACAAGAGACTCAGAGAAACCAAAAGTATCTACATGGGATGGGGGTACAAAGGTTGGTTATGAGTACAAAATACATTACAATCACCAGAAGGCTGTGGGCTTTTTGCAAGCTCTTCATGGACATAAGTACACACACACGCACACCATCTAGAACCACTGACATTTTTCCTCACTGAAAATTAGGTCACTTGAGGCATGACTAACAAAACAGAGGAACTGAAGAAGCTGAGGCTTTATAGCATCTGGAGCAGTGAATATAGGAGACATCACTTAAGACTGGAAAAGATATTTTGAGGCAACACAGCATCATGGAAAGAACATGGAATTCTGAATCCAAAAATCTAGGCACGGACCTGGATCCACCCTGTATTATTTGTGGGTGTGATCACTAGCAAATTATTTATTTTCTCTGTGTTTTAGAGTATTTGTCTATGTGCCAGGGATAATAATAATACATCAGCTACCTAATTTACTGGGTTGTTTTGAAGCGCAAATCAGATAATGTGCATAAGTATATTTCATAAGCTAACAGGTGATTATGCATTACTAGTGATGGAGAAAGTCATAAAATTATTGCATGCAGTTTCAAAGGAAAGATTAGGACCAGTAAGAGGGAGTTAAGAGAACAAAGAATTTTGCTTAATATAAAAAAGAAATTTCTAAAAACAATACTGTTTAAAAGCAGAGTGGCCTCAACAGCTTAAAAGACAATGAATTCATAAGTTTTGCGCCAAAGTCACAAAGTCATTTTGTTTGGGAAACAAAAAATTTTTGAACCAGATGGAAGTTATGCAAAATTAATATATAGGGGTCTTCCAAGTTTGAAACTCTATGAACTTGGTTAGACTAAAAATATTCAAATATTAATAATACAAAGAATCTTTGCCCTAAGTCGGCCACCAGGAGCCACTGCTTTGTGTCCTGCAAATCCTACCCACCCCAAACTTTCTAAATAAAAATACTAAGTTCAAGAAGTAAGCACAGGAATTTGCGCCAATTATTCATTGAGATTTTAAAAATCACAGTTACCTGTGTTAAAATAAACATGTTAATGCATGTAAAAGTATTGTGTGACTGGAAACTTGCATGATATTAACCTCCGTATAGATACCATGGTGCTTTACTAAGAAATGAGCAATCCAGTTAATTAACAGGGTAGGAACTTGGACATTTTTATATTACTTCATATAGCCTGAATCTTTTTTCCTGTCTCGCTTTTAAACTTTAGTTCCTACGTAAGCGTCAGTCTCACACCTTGAAAGTGACAGTGATTTCTTGGGCACACCACCAAGGTTTTTCCCAGGATCAGCATTCTGAACGCGCCCAGGGCTATGCCTCCCTGGCTTCACGCTCCAGGACTTGCTTTATTTGCAACAGAATACAGAGGCTGGCATCTTTCCAGCCAGTGCTACTCACGACGGTGCTACTGGCTATCATGGGAACACCTGCCTGCCACCAGAACACCCCTGAAAGATGATATTTATCACTCATTCATCCGCTTAAAATTTTGGAGTGCTTTCTATGAGCCAGGTACCCTGCTAGGAAGTGAGACTACAATAGCGACTAAGACAGTTGTGCAGGGCAAGGCATTTAGATGAACTGTAGTGATCCCTGCAAAAAAAAAAAGTATAATTATTATGGTTTACATTCAATTTGTGATACCGTAAAAATTAATAAACAGAAACCTCAGGGTATATGCCCAGTAGTGGGATTGCTGGGTCATATGGTAGTTCTATTTTTAGTTTTTTAAGGAAGAGAGAAAACCATAATTCAAAAGAGTCATGTACCAAAATGTTCATTGCAGCTCTATTTACAATAGCCAGGACATGGAAGCAACCTAAGTGTCCATCATTGGATGAATGGATAAAGAAGATGTGGCACATATATACAATGGAATATTACTCAGCCATAAAAAGAAACGAAATGGAATTATCTGTAGTGAGGTGGATGGAGTTAGCGTCTGTCATACAGAGTGAAGTAAGTCAGAAAGAGAAAAACAAATACGGTATGCTAACCCATATATATGGAATCTAAGGAAGAAAAAAAAAAGGTCATGAGAACCTAGTGGCAAGATGGGAATAAAGACACAGACTTACTAGAGAATGGACTTGAGGATATGGGGAGGGGGAAGGGTAAGATGTGACAAAGTGAGAGAGTGGCATGGACATATATACACTACCAAACGTAAAATAGATAGCTAGTGGGAAGCAGCCGCATAGCACAGGGATATCAGCTCGGTGCTTTGTGACCACCTAGAGAGGTGGGATAGGGAGGGTGGGAGGAAGAGAGATGCAAGAGGGAAGAGATATGGGAACATATGTATATGTATAACTGATTCACTTTGTTATAAAGCAGAAACTAACACATCATTGTAAAGCAATTATACTCCAATAAAGATGTTAAAAAAACAGAAAAAAAAAGAAACCTCAATTAAAATAGAGTCACAAGGCCTGAAGAGGGAAGTCTCATGCCCTATAACTAGCCTAGCCCAGCAAAAAGAAGAGGACTCCCCGGCTCGCCTGGCAAGAGCTCAGCCAATGAAAAGCCAAGACACTTCGGAACTCTCGGCTCGTCCAATGGTCTCTGGGCTTACTACAGCCCTCCCAGCTTCCTGTCCCCTCTTTAAAAGAGGTCTACCCTCCTTGCTGTGCAGGGACCTGCGCGTGTGCCTTGCCAAGGTTGCAGAACCCCAGTTGCAATTCTTTGATCATCCCAAATACATCCATTTTTGCTGCAGAACTAAGGAAGTCTCATGCCCTACAACTAGCCTAGCCCCACAGGAAGAAAAAATCTATTTGTTTTAGATCAACAAAACATTTATAAGGAACTTTGAAATTTAAAAATGACCACATTGAGTTTGAGGTGCCTTTAAAACATCCAAGCCAAGAGGCCTCGAAAATGAATTTTCTTTTTTATCAAGAGTATAGTAACAACAGCTTTAGGAAAGCAAAAAGCAAAACAGGAAATAATGTGAAAAATGAAACAAAATGACCTAATAAGTAAGGGTTAGTTAAAATAAGGCTTGAGTTCTAAAGAATTGACTCACATGTTGACTGGGGGAAAATCCACTAAATACAAAGCAGTGCCAACAAAGATTTTATAGCAGTTAAATAAATCTTAAAAACAAAGGTTTACGTATTAATTATTTAGCTTTAATTATTAACTATTATGTAATGCCCAACAGAATTGTTCTAAAAGTAGTAAAGTATGTTAGTAGCAGTAACTTTACACAGATGCAATACAAAGGCAAGTCTTAAAACATATTAAAAATGTGCATTCACTACGTGGTACATATAGCTATGGTAGCAACAATGTAATACCCTGTCTGTCTTGGGCCTGAAAGCCTAATCTCCATTTGGCCATCAACTTTCAAATCTATTCTAGGAAGGCCTGGAAACTTTGATACGCCTAATGAAACCCTCCCGTTTATTATTCATAGAGATCAAAAGGGGTATGTGAAAAGCAGTTTCACCATGGTTAACATCTGTAAATATTTCCTCTCAATCCCAAGGGTCAAGAAAAAAAGTCTAGCATCTTTGCCCATACTTAAAACAAATGTGACAAGAGACTGAAATTCTTAATGTTCTCAAAAGTAGAGCATTGATAGGAAAATGATTCAGTAAGTATTAATATCTGTATGATTTAGATATGGATAAAAGATTGAAAAAATACAGATTTCATTGGAGCCATAATCCAAATATATAAAGAAAAACACCATTGTTATGAATACAACTTACTCAGAGTAAGAATAAAATGGCAACGTTGTGGGATGCTTGAGACAATTTGGAATTGAATTAAGACCTAAAAGTCATACTCCATGCAAAATATTTTGCTTTAATTATTTAGCATTACATAGGACATTGTTCTAAAAGTAATAAAAGATGTTAGTAGCAGTCACCTTACACAGATGCAAGACAAAGGTAAAAACTACAGAGCAGAAGATTTAAAAACAAAAACCAACACATCAAAATTAGAAAAACTCAGATGAGCAGGGAAACAGAAGAGCACACACGAGCAGAGAAATATTTTGAAACTAAAGCATCTTCCAAGCAGAATGTCTCAACTGAGTGACAAGTTATTTTTACCAAAAGCGCTTTATCTTCAAGCAGAAGTGTCATTAATACACAGAGAGTAAATACCATGAAAGGCCCCATTTCATGTCATGTGCACAGCTCAGGAAGCCCAGAGACCTGTCTAAACCATGAAAAACGGTGCTTTCCAAAACCTTTCATCTGCGTTTCCAGTTGGACCGTGGACGGCACAGAGAACTAATTCAAGCCCCATCTTCATGAGTCGGCCCTGAGACAGCTTCCCATCCCAGCTCCAGCCTCTGCTCTGGTGTCACTGAAAACTCACAGAGAACTGCAGCGTGTGCAAGAAGCCATGTCCTTCCCCCGTGCTGATGGCCGTCGGCACCAAACAGTCGCGGGGGGCAGGTGGGCCCCGGACTGCTGATTCAGAAACTGCTAAGTGAACCCTAAATTCCTGCACTTGAAGATGGATGAGCTCTTCAAAAGCCAAGCGCGGAAGCAAACTAAACCAATAGTGCATCGTCGCCAACAAGCTGTGCATTTAAATACCGTAGACTACAGGCAGGCATTCAATCCATAGTTCCTATCGTCACTCAGGTGTCAGTACAATTCGGAGAAGTCACCATCAAGCACAATCTCCCAAAGGAGTAACTTTTCAACGGGTCAACACTGATGAAAGACCTTGAGTCTCCGTTTCCCAAAATCCATGGTACGTTTTGCAGGGGATCATGGAAAGCGTTCTTTAACATCAATTTTGGGGATTTTAAGAATGAATTCTTACATATTTTAGCATAATATGGTACTTTCCCAGGAAGGTGAGTAAAATGGTCCAAAGCCCTACTCTTCCATCTACAAATGATGCATCTTTTACAATCGAGGCCAGATTTCTCCAACTCAAGTTGTGACGTGTTTAGTGGGTTGTGAAACTGATTTAGTACATTTAACTAGCATTCTTTAAAAAAAAGAAATGGAAGGCCAAAAAGTCGGGTTACCTTACAGAAGAGTTGAAAAACAAAACGAAACAACAACAACAAAAAAAAAATGGCATTTTCCCAAGTGAGGAAAGGGTGAGAAAGTATAGACAAAATTCTGAAATACTAACTTTGAAAATAACAAAAGTCAAGCAGTTGTTTAGGATAAGGAGCATTTAGGAAGAGGAAAGAAAGAGAGAAAGAGAGAAAGAGAGAAAGAGAAAGAAAGAAAGAAAGAAAGAAAGAAAGAAAGAAAGAAAGAAAGAAAGAAAGAAAGAAAGAAAGAAAGAAAGAAAGGAAGAAAGAAAGGAAGAAAGGAAGGAAGAAAGGAAAAGAAAGGAAGGAAGGAAGGAAGAAAGAGAGAGAGAGAAAGAAGGAAGGAAGGAAGGAAAGAAAGAAAGAAAGAAAGAGAAAAAGAAAGAAGGAAGGAAGGAAGGAAAGAAAGAAAAAGAAGGAAAGAAAAAGACAGTAAGAAAGAAAAAGGAAGGAAGGAGGGAGGGAGGAAAAGGAAAGCCTGATCCCCCTTTACTTTGGTAAATATCTAATATTTTTCATAAGCTATTTTACGTTTTCAGTAAGATAAAAACATCTCTTCCTAAATCTTCGTCGGGAGTTCTCTATAAAGGATATCTCACTAGTCGGAAACTCACTCCTTCAAACTAAGTAACTTCCAGATGCCATGCTCTTCTCTGCAGCTTGAAAAACAGCAAAGCTAAATCACAGGAAAAATTACGGAAGAGAATAAAAATGCGTTAAATGTCTAATTTGTGCCAGGCGTGTTGTTCCCACTCTGACAGCCATACGAAGACACAGTTACCACCTACATTTCTACTGGCCACACTCATTTACTTTACAATTTCCCAATGACACGCTATCAGGCAGTGTCAATATCAAAACTGAACAAAGGATGAGAGTCCTTATCGTAACTGACCTTCACTCAACTGGCCTCCTGGTTTAGGTAGCTTTCCTGTCACGCAAAGCACGCTGACCGATGACGTCCACAACTAAATGAACGCTCCTGGCATCTTTTCTGCTCTTTCCAGTTGGATTCTACACCTACCAAGAGACAGCTGTATTGTTCCCCAAACTACTTCTATCAGTAGTACCTGTTACTGTAATGCTCCTTATTTAAATATTATGTAACCCAATCAAACAGAGCAGTTGTCTCTTTGCAAACTTAGGTAATTGGGAAGGATTCCATCCAAAATGAGTTACTATACAAAGTTGCTATTCAAGTAGGTATGAGAGAGAAAACGAACATTTAGGAGGGAAAAACCACACAACAGCTTAGTGGAATTCTGCACTTAGATTGCATTGAAAGCTACCTTTGACTTCTCATTTTTTACTTAAAGACATACAAACTGAAAGTCAATATTAAGGCATTACACCTATGATTTTTGAAAGAAATACAACGTTTCCAAGTAGCATATCCCTACTTAAATAAAAGGTCTTGGCTTAAATAAAAAGTAGTTAAGTTAAAATTAAATGTTTACAGGATAAACAGCAAGGTCCTACTGTATAGCACAGGAAACTATATTCAATGTCCTGTGATAAACCATCATGGAAAAGAACAGGAAAAAGAATATGAAGAAGTTATATATCTATATCTACATATCTATATGTATAACTGAATTACTTTGCTGTACACCAGAAACTAACAGAACATTGTAAATCAACTATACTTCAATAAAATAAATTTTTAAGAATTTAAAAATTTAGAAAATTAAATGCTTACAGAATATGTGTATCATTGTTAGGACTCTCCTGAGCTCTCTATCAACTAATGGACGAGCTATCAGCCCCCAACGCATTCAGGAGCTGCATTCCACAGAATTCCAAAATTTAAAAATACCTGGAAAATATCACATGTTACTATATTTTGCTTTCGTAATAGTTTAACTTTTACATATAGTACAGTTACATTTACTATGTAAATACTCCCACATACCATACCTGTTGGAACCGCATTATACAGATTTCGCATGAGAAGAGACCTAGTAGCACTGAAGTCATCAATCTCTTCTGGAGAGATGAAGGGCTTTTAAAGCAATCAGTTCTGAATCTTGACATCAGTTTAAAGCTATAGATTATATCTTGAGCTCTCAGCATCCTAAAACTTCATTAATCTCTGTCTCAGAGGCAGCAGACCCTTATTCATGGATTTATTTATAGTGACTATTTACGTTTCATACATTCACTCTGAATCCCACATCCAGAGGGGTGATTTGTGGTATTACTTTTGATTTTATAAGCTTTAATCTATGATAGATGTTCCACTCTACAATGCTGGAAAAACGGTTCTGCACCACACTACAGAGTTTCAGATGAAGATCATAAGATCACCTAGTTCAGAACAGAAATTCTTCTCATGACCGAAGCTGACGTTCTGAAGCCATTTCGTGATACAAAAATATGTGCTCTTTCTTGATTGAGCCATTTTAAAAACTGTCTATTAATCAAATGTCCTTTTAGCTTTTATATCTAAAAGTCTTTTCATATAGCACTTTCACGTAATACCTACTACAGTGTTGTGTATTTTCAGTCAAAAATTCCTTCTTGAGGTCGGTGGGCTGTAACAGTGTCACTTGCTAAGTTATGATATTGTTCCATGTACCGTCATGCACGAAGCTACCCTTGGGGAAAACCAGGTGAAGGGTGTACAGGACCTTTCTTACAGATGAATGTCAACGTACAATTATCTCAAAATAAAATGTTAAAAAAGTTCTTATCGAGCAAAAGTTGATTAGGGGATATCACGTACTATGGTTGAAATTCATGGTTTGACTATCATTTTTTCCTGTTTATTTGCTCTGAACCTTAGGCAAGCTGCATTCTTTCTGGGCATGCTTCCTCGCAGTTGAAATGGGAATCATTTCCCATAGTTATTATAAAGAATAAGTGAGGGAATTCCCTGGTGGTCCAGTGGTTAGGACTCCGTGCTTTCACTGCCGGGGCCTGGCTTCCTTCCCTGGTTGGGGAACTAAGATCCCTCAAGCTATGGTGCACAGCCAAAAAAAAGAAACGAGATGACATATATCAAGAATCCAATACAGTAGCAGATGTTACAGAAATGGTTCGTACTATGATTATTCATGTCGGTAGACTGGAGTTTTTTAAATCAGCTTGATACAAAATTACAGTTAAAATACAAAATTCCATTTATCTTCAAGTTAAATGACTGAACCCTTTTACTTAAGCTAAATTGCCGCACCTCACAATATAAAGAAGTGAAAACCAGACGCATGAGGGCCCCAACGGAAGGTCCAAGACGGTGCTTTCAAAGAGTTAAATTTCCTTAAACTGCTCCAGCGTGGAATGATGCCACACCATTTATGCCATTTATGGCAAGCCAGGGGCAACAGTGAAGACTTTTTATGTAACAAGGAATTCTATCGGAAGAGAAAACGTCACCTGAGGATAAACGAAAAGCATGATCTCAAGATTTGGGGAGACCAATTTAAATACACAGTAGGAACGCACAATTCTCAATCAGTATCATCACCATTATAGACTTAGTCAAACGTACCCTTCTTGACATCGAGTCACAAAATACGAAACTTTTTTGGAGTTCCACGAGGTGACTGAGCGGCATGCAAACATTAAATTCAGGGCAAAGTCAGCTCCCTGAAGAAGACCAAGTCTGAAAGGGATCCCCCGACTTTAAAACAAAACACTGCAGGCCTGGGTGGATTCGGGAGTTCTTTTTATTACTTTTACCAGTAATGGGATTAGAATACCACAAAGCATCACTCATCATCTTCCAAAAAGAAAGGAAAATATTTCTGTCAGAATGTTTGAGATGACTTCTAAAGAATCTCATCCAAAAGACGTGTCATATATTTTCACATTGCCTCACTCGAGCACTGAAAGTCAAGTTTTGGCATGCAGTGTCTTTCTGTTTCTGGAACAATTCTGTGTATTTCACATGTCTTCTCCTAAAACGACTAATTATACTTAATGCTATTTCATTAACTTATACCCGGCGGGAAAATGCCTTTTTTTTCAAGCTGTATCAGAATGTTATTCTTCTGGAAAAAGGCATTTCCTCTTTAGCGACCCTGTGAAATTTAAAAGCACAATTTCAGAGACGGTATTAAGACACTTGCACAGGCTGACCTGGAGCTATCCAAGCTTACTTCCTATTCCTATCTCAGATTTTATTTTAGAGTCTTAAGATAATTGCCACTTCAATGCCTTTTCTATTATTCTTCCAGAGGAAAAAAAGAAAAGTTTTTAATAGACATCTTAGCTTTCTTAAGCAAACCTGCTTTGGGAGTACTTAAAATAATTCACATAGTATTTTAAGGCAGATGACAGCCTTAATCCAGCTTCTGAATAACTACCTGCAGTGGAGAAACACAGGGAAAGGTACGAGGCAGGTATTTCCATAATAGAGGAAGTTTTACTTCCACTAAAGTAAAGTAAATAGTGTTAGTTTTACTCACACTAAAACAAAAGCTGACTTACTTTCTAAAAAACTTTTTATGTTATATTGGAGTCTAGTTGATTAACAACGTTGTGTTAGTTTCAGGTGTACAGCAAAGTGATTCAGTCATACATATATATGTATCTATTCTTTTTCAAATTATTTTCTCATTTAGGTGATTACAGAATATTGAGCAGAGCTCCCTGTGCTATACAGTAGGTCCCATTTTGAATATAGCAGTGTGTACAGTGTGTACTTCAATTTATCTTATTGAAGTATAGCTGATTTACAATGTTGTGTTAATTCCTGTTGTACAGCAAAGTGATTCAGTTATGCACATATATTCATTCTTCTTCATATTCTTTTCCATTATCATTTAAAAACGGACTCACCTCTCTAAAGTGGAAACACCTAGCCAGATGCAGGACCTCTGTTCTGGGGCCAAGACACCAAGACATTTAGGTCCCTGAATTTCCTCTCTGTTCACCGGGCCTTTGGTGGCCTTCAAGTAACCACCCCGCAAACAGCTGCGAAATGGCATTCCCTATGCATATTAGTGCTTACATGAGCGTTTCCTCTTCCATTCATTTTAAATCTTATCAAATGTCTGCTATATTTCAGACACTGTGCACAGATTGCAAAATTTCAAACTAAAAATGCTCTGGGTCTTTTTTATTTCAGTGGGATTCACTGAGTAGTAGGTGCTTCATAGGAGACTTTCAGTGGAGTCTCGTTCACCTTGTTATGCTTGTTTTCCAACTTCATTTTCCTATTTCTTTGTATCAATTTTAGCCTTCAAAGTTTCCTTCATGATGAAATTCTGAAAAATTCCTTGGAGCTGAAAAGATTGCTAGGGTACTTACAGGCAACTGTAATTTTTCAATAGCAATTGAATTTGATGGATAAGTGAAATTATTAACTCCATAGGCATTTTCACCTTTTTTTTTTTTTGTAACATTGCCTTTACTTTGAAAGTGACTTTTAAAGGAGCTTATATGTCTTGCTTGCATTTTAAAGGTGTCTGTGTGGAGAAAGTACAATAACCCTCAATATTGATTACCACTATCATTTTTACAACATTGGCAAATTCTAATTTAGGTCACCAGCTTCTCAAAGTTCCTAAACAAGCCATGACATCGTAATCAGCAGGAATAAAACTTAGGTGTTTAAACAGGAAAACATTTGCTCTTCCCTCCTCAGTGATCTTCCTAATATATTTCCCAAACCAGCGCAGAAGCAGCCTGGCTTTAACTAGAGTGAGGAAAACCCTACTTAACATCCTCACTTCTCTGAGTCATAATCTGTAAAATGGTGGTAATACCACAGTATGGGGATTCAATGACATAAAAGCACCAGCCGCCAACATGTGTTCATTCTCTTCTGCCTGATTCAGCTTCCTCCAAGATGACATCCTTGAGAACCTCCTTTCCAAAATATGTTTAAAATATACTTGACTTTCAAAAATTAACCTCTGCACAGGGAACTACACTTGATATTTTATAAGAATAAGGGAAAAGAATCTGAAAAAGAATACACACACACACACACGTATAACTGAATCACTGCGCTGTACACCTGAAACTAGCACAACATTGTAAATCAACTATACTGCAATTAAAAAAAAAAAATCAACCTCTTCAGAAGTACATAACACTAATCACACTGACCCTTTAGTTTTGTTCTAAGACTGTCAGAGGATGTAAAAATTGAAGGTTATATGATATATAAAATCAGGTTCATGTGGTTTTAAAGTAATCTTAAATAAATATCAATACAAGTATGTCATCTTAGTTAAAGGAATAGGTAAGAACTTTAAAGTTCTGGGTTTAATGTTTGAAGCATTCAAATACTTTAACAGCATAACTCAAATAAGTGAATATTTGAAGACTCTTCTTAAGGATAGCATTTCCTCAAACGTACGGGTCCTATGAGCTGTTTGGTTAAAACTGACACGTCTAAAGAATGAATCACGTCTTCTTTGTCCATTCATCTCTCGTTGGACACTTAGGTTGCTTCCATATCCTGGCTATTGTAAATAGTGCTGCAATGAATGTGTCCTTTTGAATTACGGTTTTCTCAGGGTATATGCCCAGTAGTGGGATTGCTGGGTCATATGGGAGTTCTATTTTTAGTTTTTTAAGGAACGTCCATACTGTTCTCCATAATGGCTGTATCAGTTTACATTCCCACCAACAGTGCAAGAGGGTTCCCTTTTCTCCACACCCTCTCCAGCATTTATTGTTTGTAGATTTTTTGATGATGGCCATTCTGACCGGTGTGAGGTGATATCTCATTGTAGTTTTGATTTGCATTTCTCTAATGATTAGTGATGTGGAGTACCTTTTCAAGTGCCTCTTGGCCATCTGTATGTGTTCTTTGGAGAAATGTCTATTTAGGACGAATTGGGCAATTAGGATTGACATATGTACACTACCATGTGTAAAATCGACAGCTAGTGGGAACCTGCTGTAGAGCACAGGGAGCTCAGCTCGGTGCTCTGTGGTGAACTAGATGGGTGGGATGGTGGGGGGAGGGAGGTCCAAGAGGGAGGGGATATGTGTGTATGCGTATAGCTGATTCACTTCACTGTACAGCAGAAACTAACACAACGTTGTAAAGCAACTATATTCCAATTAAAAAAAGAAAAAGAATGAATCACGGTTGGTGTCCTAGTGGTTACTATTAGACAGGACACTAATACTGAAACATAGTCCAGGAAAAGGTAAATAGCTGAACAAGTCCTCTCTGCCTGTCCAACTTTAAAAAGGTAAACATAATATTAGCATAATCATGCAAAGCGACTTCTATGTGGGCTTATTTTATCTGGCCTGGGGGGATAACCGAGAGTCATTCTGTAATAGGGAAGAAGATATCTGACTCCATATTGGATCTGTTTCTTTTACTTTAATCTTTGTGTTTTGTTGCTTTTGCTACAAGTTAAGAATGTTGCCTACAGCCTGAAATATACAGGACAGCCCATTCTCAAGGCTCTGACCTTTAAGGGCATAACACTTTTCATTCATCTGAGACAAAAAGTTGCAGAACAGAGAATAGCATTCATCTGGTTGGAGGTTTATAGAAACATCATGACCTGACCTACATGCACAGCTGCAAGGACAAAGGATGCCGCCACCAATAAGTCCCCAACAACCAACCACGCCCCTCCCTGACCTGGCCTTTAAAATGCTTTGCTGAAGCCCTTGGGGGAGTTCAGGGACTTTTGGGCACCAGCCACCCGTCTCCTCGCATGGCCCTGCGATAAACTTTTCTCTGCTCCAAACACCAATGTTTTGGTTTGTTTTGTCTCACTGTGCATTGGGCCCAAACACTTGTGTTTGGTAACAATTCCTGAAAACCAGTTACAGAGCATGGCACCTGGCACACAGTGTGTCTTCCATAGCGTGCAGAGTTTCTGAATATTTTCTTAAGCAAATAACACCTTAGTCTTTAATAAGGACATTGCTATATAAATAAAAGAAAAAAATGAAAAGATGGTGATTTTAGCTCTGTTCCAAAGGTATTTTTTAAATGCATAATCGTTAAGGCCAAAGAAAACTGGAAAGGAGCCGACTGCGGTAACATTCTGAAAGCAACACGCAGGTGGACGTGTCGTCCTTGCATCGGGGGACCTGCAGGAGACAAAGCCAAGAAGCAACCTGACTGACACAGCAGAACCACGCAAAGGCTCTGGCATGGGGGGCGTCAGGTACCTGTGGACGTGGTCACGACAGGGAGGTGGCACATAGGGGGACGGGCTGGAGATCGTGAAGCCGTCAGACACCCCGGAACCACTTCCCCGCTGGGGCAGAAAGGGACATAGTCCCTGCTCGGACTTGTACCCTGAACAGGATAAAACTGAGCATTTATGGCCTGGGGAAGCCAAGCATGGAAGGGAGCAGCGATGTTATTCTGAACGTGGGGTGAGGAGGAGGCGGAATAAAAACCTTTATACTTAACGCTGTTGACTCTCAGCTCTGAGTCCGCAGAGCTGGGAGCCAGGATCACACCCTCAGCTGAGAGGCGAGGAGAATCGGGGACTTTTCAGGGGGACTGACCCGCCTTTACTCACACGGCAGTAAACACCCTAATCAGCAAGCCCATCACATGCACAGAATGCCCAGTCAGCTTCGAAGGGGCCAACTCACATTCTAGACTGCGCTAAGAATTCAAGTTTGAGGGTTAGAGCAAGGCATCTTCAGTTATGCGAGGTCACAAAATCTTCCCTGTGATACTCCTTTTTCTCAGTAAACTCAAGGGAGTTTTACTGCCTTCCCAAATAAGGAAGTAAACTAAGAGAGAGGAAGACAAACGATGGTACAAACAAGGGATCTAATTCAAGACAACCGCAAAGGGGATGCTCAGGGCAGGGATGGAGGGGGACCCCAAGGATGATGGCTGTGCAGCAGGTGAAGGGCAACCAGCCCAGAGGGAAGCAGACCGACTGTTTCTGCAGGGATTTCTTCCCAAAGATGAAATGATTAGGAAACCTAATGCATCTGAGTGCACTGAGAGGAGATTCACACAATCTGAGGAATGATTGGGGGATGAATCAGTGATAAATATACAGAAAGCTCAGCGCACCGCAAAATGACACAGCTCCAGGGAGAATAAAACAAAACAGACAGCAGGAAAGGAAATGTAGTCACAGCATACTTCATGGCTCAGCTGTGAGAAATGGCTGCATGGCCACCAGGATGCACGGGGTGCATTTGGATCTTGATATAATTAGGATCTAACGGAGGACGGGGGGATGGATGGGAAGGGGTCTGTGAAGGCAAGAGGGTGAAAAAGAGTGAAGGTCTCACCTCCCAGAGCATGACGTCAATGACGTCCACAGACGATTCTTAAAACCAAAGAAGCCAGAAGTAGCGACAAAAGCCTTTGACCTGAAGGTCTGAAGGTCAATTCTAAGAGCATCAGTTAAAAGAAGCAGAAGTACCTGCCGCCAAAGGACAACAGTCGGGGCAGGGGAAGGGGGCAGCAGGGGGCAACTGCTATGTCTGTAACTAGCCTAAGAAAAAGAGTCGCCTTTCAAAGCTATGTGCAAGTGTAACTCTGACAAAAATTAAAATTACATGTTAAAAAAACAGAGTGAGGAGAATGAAAGAACACTTCTTGATGGCTGGAACTGTTTTGTTTTACTGACATTGTCTCACGACATCCATCACAACCAACAACAGAAGAATACGTTGTCCGGAATGGTGCCTCCCTGCTGGCCCTTGGCCACCCGTGAATTACCAGACAAGCTAGTGTTGACCCAGAAAAGATGGCGGGTGGTCATGTATCCTACCTAGTTCCACGGGGAACAAACACTGACAATTGACAGAATTGATAGGCTTTAATCTACAGCTTAGAAAAGTCGGTACAATAAAGGCAAGTACTACAAACTGAAATCATAAAAAAGTAAAATAAAATTCTCATTGGAATAATTTGAAAAAAAATCTGAAATCTATCCATCTAAAAGTAAGTCCCACTCTTTTCTGCAGTCCTGAAAAATAGAGAACGCATGGGCATGTTAGCTATAAAATACAAAAGCAGAGTCTCCAATCTGTTCCATAAAATATTCATGCTAGCTTGAATATAAAAAATATTTCCCCAACATCTTTAGTAAAACTCTCTGTATCCTGCTCAGTTTATAGTTTAGAGAAATTTCTTCCCCCTAATTCAATGTGAGAACGTCTTGGAGCATAATATATAAGCACATTTGATGAAAATACAGATAACTGGGAACCACTCCAGAACTACAGAATCATAATCTCTGACATCTGAAAACATACATTTTAATAAGCTCTTGAGAGGTATTTATCATACAGTTGTTATCGAATTTATACTAGGTAACTCCCAGGGTTTTTGTTTGCTTGTTTAGTTTTTTTCTCTTTCATCTAAGAGTTATGACATCCTCTGCTCTCAACAATCGCCTCTCTTCCTTCTCAAAATCTTTCCAAACCACTGATGATAGGACATACTGACACACTGTATTTGTATAGGTATACAGTATGTATCTCTTCTCCAGAACAAGCAAGGTTCTCGGAAACACAGGACAATGCCATATACACCTCTGAATTCTCCCATAACAAAATACCTCATCACATATTCTTCAACAAATGTTGAAAGAATTAACAGGAACATGGATGGGGATATTGAAGAAAACGTATTTCTTTTATCGTTTTAAATTGTAACAAACTTATTTCTAGAGAGCAGTTCTCTCCATTGGGTTTAGGTTGTTGTATTAACCCTAAACTTCCAAAACTTTGTGGCTTTTGATGTAAAATATGAATCAAACTTCAAACTTTTAATTCACCTAAATTCTAATTTACAGCCCACTTGCACATCAACTTAAAATGATCTGCCTGCCTTTTACCATTCTCGCAGTTGTAACAACTGCCTTTTGTCTTTCCAACTACAAATCATTCTATCTGTGAAATTCCTTCTTAGATAGCTAGGAATTAACTGGAACAAAAAGAATCAGCAGAAATGGAAGAGAGCCCATGCCCTTCACGTGAAAGGGAGCTCTGTGTCCATGGAGTAGAGGGTGGGTAGAAAAATATATTTAACAGCTCTTAGGCAAGTAAGAGTTTAGTCTCTGCAGCAATTGTATAATTTCTTTGATGCAAGAAAATACTGTCACCTCAAGACTCCCTGCATAAATATACAAGTACATTGTATATTTTAATAAAAATCAAATCATTCCAACGTGTTTCAGACTCCAGTATAGACATACAATACTTGAAATACTTCTTCTATTCTCTGCTACAGAAAAAATTCTAAGAACACATTTTTCTCTTAATTCTCTCTTAAGGTAAATAGAATTTTATTCTGAAAGGTTTAAACCTAATTTTTTCCCTGTTCAAATCGGTTTAATACAATAACACAGGAATGCAATGCAGTTTGTTATGAAGATTTGCGATTTTTAAAAATCCTGAATACATTCTGACACTTTCTTTCCTAAGGCATCTGTGTTAGGATATTGTTCTGAGTATTTTTATTCCAGCCCCGCTGCTCTTTTCCCAAAGAAAGTGAACCAATGAATTTGATGCCTTGTTTGAGAGTTAGCTGGAATTTTTCCTAACCTGAACATAAAAGCAAATCTGGCCTTCTGGTAAGACATTCCTTGACAAGATAGTAACAGTGATAAACCTACTGGCATATCCAGAAGGGAAGGAAACCCCCCGTCCTTTCTGCCCCGGAGCCAATGTTCACTGAGTTGCTTTGTTCTCTGCATCCTGCATAATTAATAACTCTTTGGCGATCAGTCATGCATTCCTCAGTGGCACCTCGGGCTTCCAGTGTCCTCTGAGCCTGCCCCACGGAAGCCCCGGCTCCTGCACGGCCGCCCCTTCACTCCCCACGCGTCCTTCACAAGAAGGCCGCTCAGGAGAACACACGGTGGGGTCACAAAGTGGCCGCCATACTTACCCTCTCTCTCATGCTTTCCTGTCCGGGGATGATTTTACTAATAAGAATAAAAAATATGTGCTATCCAACAGGTGCCAGCGATTATGCATATTGAAAAAGCAACACAGGGAACTAGATTCAATATTCCGTGATAAACCATAATGGAAAAGAATATATTAAAAAAATATATATATATGTGTGTGTGTAACTGAATCACTTTGCTGTAGAGCAGTAATTAACACAACATTGTAAATCAACTGTATGTCAATTAAAAATGTAAAAAGATTAAAAAAATAATTTTGGATATTTAAAAAAAGAAACATTAAAATCATACAAATAATAGAACAAATGTGGAGGTAACTTAAGATGAGCTGCATGGGATTGTTGGGTATTAAGGGAGCCTTCAGTTCATTCAACCCCGCACTCTCCCCTTTTCAGGCAATAAAGTAAAGAAGATCGAAATACACTGAGTCAAGTGGTACGGTAGCGCTAACATCTATTTCTTTTCATCTAAACTGATCCAGTCATTAAACTGAAAATGAGAGCAAATAAATTGTTGAAAATATTATTACTACTTCTGATCAGAAAGCTTAGATTAAAGCTCTTTAAAAATATAATATTCAATAAAACCATCCTGAAAGAAAGCGGCAGTAGTTTAATCACCCTTCAAAATGTTAACCAGTTTGGAGAAAAAGAAAATCCTCAAATCTTATAACCATTTAAAAAAGTATGGATTACAAGTAATATTATACTCAAGAAGGAGAGTTCTCTATATAAAGAATAAAACCACTAAAAATATCAGATCTGGATTTGTGCAGTTTATTTCAAAAATAGGTATGGTTTTGTGAACTAACTGCCTGACAAAAATACGCAGTATATTTTACATTAAGGTTGAGATTTTTTAAAAAATAAAACACTTTTAACAACGTTTTTTGATATGAGAAAAGATGTTATTTTTCAGCCTTTGTAGGTTTCTTAACGTTTTAAAATGATGGTGCTTATGCTACGGTACCCAGAGTGAAACACACATACTCTATTATAAATGACTCCAAAATTAAACAAGAAATTTTCTTTTCTTTCTAAGAGATCTGAAATGTGCGCTGGCGCTCACTGTGTGTGGTCGCCAAACAGAAACAGGCTTGCACTGTTTTATTTCAGTTTTGCTTCATTTCTTCCCAAACAATCTCTCACTGCTAATCTACCAGGCCTTTTTTTCCTCTTCTGGCATAAAGGAAACAAAAATCAAAGACATTATTAACTCCTTATGCCCCATCAGAAAGCTGGATATATATCGTTTGGCATCCATTTGCCTGGATTTCTTTTCCATTATGTATTAATGGAGCATGATTGGGGAATATACATTTCCATAAATAATTCTTGAAAACAGCATGAAAATTCTTTAAGTTTTAATTAACGTAGTCAATCTGGTACTATTTTTTTAAAAGCTACGAAAAACTAGCTCTAATTTCAGGTAAACATCCTATGCTACTTTTTTTTCTAAACTAACACTTAGTCTAAAATATCAACTTAAAAGAGCAAAATGGAAAGATAAATGTTATTCATGTCTTAGTCTAAGGTACCTGGGAATCAAGAAAATGGTACTGAAAACATAATATTACAAAGGAAAGCATATCTCTATATAAAACACATATGAACTATATTAGATCAGCATCACTTTGTTCGAAATAGTAAGGGATCCCTTGTTTAACTATACGCTCTCTCATTCACTGGTGGAGGGAAAAAGAGTGGGTAAATCATCTTTCAAAGGCGAACCCAATTTTTAATGGCAACACGTGTAACAAAAACTATTTCTGAGAATTTTAACTAATGCATTAAAACTCTCCTGCTAAGATGTATGGTAATCAGAACCACAGAGTCTTAAAGGTTGACTGGAATCAAATTTTCATTCAAGCTCCCAAAGACGGCTGCGGAGTTCACTCTCTTATTTGTTAAATATAAAGGATATTAAAATAAACTTTCTCTATAACTGTCCCAGAAAAAAATGTGATTAAACTCAACATTTTTTTTCTATGTATCGATAGATGCAAAATACTCATTCCGATCATTATAAAAAAGCAGGTAAGGATGATTAGACCCATCAATGTGTACGACGCCATAAGTAGGGACTAATTTCTTTACCCCGGGGTGGGGGGACTGTTCCAGTCCCCAACAACAACAACAAAAAGAAAAAAAAAAGAAAGAAAAGAAGAGATTCCAGTTCCATTCTTTCTTTAAGGAGGACAAGAATGTATCCTTGGCAGTACAGCCTGATACACCAGGACCAGGAGGGTATGTCGTGTCATTACTGCGATTCTTCAGTTTTCTGGTTTATGAATCATTACTACTCTGTCACATACAGTAAGTGACATAGCTCCATGGGGGGCTCACACACCCCCCCCCGCCAGGGGCGATGGCAGGTGAGGTAACACTGAACAGCTGCACAGCGACAGACCTCAAGGCAGGAAGTTCACAGTCTACTCAGGGCCTGGGCTGCGTAGCATCTTATCATTACAAAATTAAGAAGCCATCGGGCACTGGCCCCTCAGTCCTACTGTGCAGCAGGGGGTTTGCAGTCACGGAGACCATGGCCTCTGGGGAGCTGGGTGTGTTAATTATGAAGTTCATCTCTGGGATAAAAGAAAAAAAATAAAGTGTGAGTGAGGATCCAGGGGCTTGGAGGGGCACTTGCCCCCGAGCAAGTGCCGCAGAACTTTAAAGCCTCCTCTCCAAAAGGCAAACTTTCTTCCCTGAGGCTTTCCTTCGCTGGTGCACAGATAAGACTGATGGATGACGCCCTGCTGGCAGGGATGCTGGGGGAGAGGGTCAGGCAGGGAGGGGTGCCCTTGAGCAACGTACACTGATAACTCAGAACACTCCGGGAGGCTAGAGAGCAAAATCACTCACTGATTTTCACTCACCGACTCGGGGCAGTTGTTGAGAGCGGAATGAGTGTGGGCTGCATGGAGAGAGCCACTGCTACATGGGATCAGGGCAAAGGGTAAGTGAGGGAATGGCAGGTAAGCTGTCAAAGTAAACTCACACCCTGAAGAGTCAAAGCTTGTGAGACAGTACAATTCATGTATCAATGATCACTCCAGAAAGCCATCTGGCAAGATTAACATCACCAGGTCACACGTGTTAAGCAAGGCAGGAACCTACTGTCCTCTTCTCTTGCTTCTTCTGGCCCCAGCCTGATGGTTTCCTAAGCATAATGCAAACTGTTTCCCCAGGCAGCCATCACAGGGCAACTAGTTACCAAGAAGTTAGTTACCAAGAAAGACACGTTCAGCAGAGCCCAGGAGAGTGTCAATCCAAAGTCCATATTGACAATTTATCCAACTATTTCAGTAACGATCTAAAAACGTACTGAACTTAATTTTGATGACGCAAACAGAAATACCCTCTTCACCCAAAGTCTCCCAGATACAGTTTCTGGTCTTAGTCACAGTGAATCCCTGGTAACAGGTCAAACCCCGGGGGCAGGGTCTTTCCCAGTCCAGAGGATGGGTGGTACTTACAGCAGATCCTTATGGGTCTTTTATCTCATCTCCAGGCTCAGGAATCTGACACACACATACATATGGAAACACAAGTGTCAGTGAATCCGCTGTTAGTTCAGCTGGGGTGACTGAGTTGTGTGGTCAACTCAGTATTCAACTACTTATTGAAAAACTATAATGGGGCCAGAACTAAGCGAGGCACTGTACATGTCCTGTGTTTTTGTCTTTACATATTTTATTTCTTCCACACCACTCCGTGGGTTACACAACCAGACAGCCTATGAGATCATAAAATCAGAGGAAGGCAACACTTGGTGTCAGCATATATATGTTTCTGCTTTCATGTCTTATTCTGTGGGATGATAATAGATTGCTATTAATATAATGTGAAGACACTAGTTCATTTAAAATACTGCACAAATAGCTTCTCAGTTTCAAGTTTATTTTTGTCACAGGTTTGGGATAAATCAAACCTTCGCTATGATACAAGACCTACCATTATGTTTTTCAGTAAAATTTGATTGTTTCATATTTAAATATTTAAGAACATTAGATGTGCTAAATCCAAACTGGAAAATATGGACTGTATAACTTTGTGAAAGTGTAGCCATAGCTCACTAGGGCATTTTACACTTAAATATTAAACTCATAAATTCTGTGAAGCAGGGTACTGTGAAAGGGTGATAAACAGATTCTTAGTGGCTTCATTCAAACAAATAGTCACAGTATCAAAAGGTTTTTAAATAAGTTCATCCTTGTCTAATATTAACACTTTTCTAGGTGAAATTATTAAAATTGATTAAATTTAAATTAAAAATGTTAAACAGTTAAATGAAGAAAAATTTTGGAAATTAACAAAGGACATGGTAGAGAATCTATACTGGGCAAAGTATTTCATAATGGAATAGAGATACAGATATCTCAAATAATCTATAACAGGAAATTGATCAAGACTCACAATGTAAATTCACAGCATATTTTAGAGATACCTCCCTTAACTTCAAGTGTACACAGTAAATGATTCTGTTCATAAATAAATAAATTATCATTTTTCCAACTTCAGTTTACATTCTGTTGTTTCTTTTCAGCTGTATCTCAATACTTAAATTTCATAATTTAGTCAGTTGCTTAAATACTATTCCACGGAATTGAGTTTGGGCAATCAAAAAAGGGAAATTTCTGCTTAACGTTACAATATGAATAATATATAATTATTCACAATATTTAAAAAGTATTATATAATAAAATATAATAATATTATAATAATAGATAATATGTGAATAATGTATAATTATTCATAATATTTATATGTTAATATATAATTACTCATATTTATATATTAACATAATATATAATTATTATAATTATATATATTCTAATTGTAATTATAATTATACTAATTATATAATAATATATAAAGTTAAATATTGATCCCATATTTTCTAATTGGCCTCATGAATTGTTACTGTGCTGGACGCATTATTTTTATACCTGGTTAGAATATACATGTTAATTAATGCATGTAGCCCACACCATTTCATGTTCCCAGTGTGCATACTGGTTTGCTTAATCTGTCAAAATCATTAATGATATCAGTTTTATATTCTTTTAAATGGTGATACTGATCATATTTGAAAAGTATACTAGGTGACACCATATTTGTATAAATAGTTCTGAATTACCATTATAAGCAGAATGTGATAAACAGCCAGAAGGTTTTCAATATTTTTGTTGCAGCGCAACAAATAGATACAAGTGTTTGAAATAATACATAAAATAAAGGGAATAAACAATTGCAATACAAATAAAAATGGATTTCCTAAATCCCTGTGAGAATTTCGAAACTTCCTCTTTGGGGTACAAAGGCCATAACATTACTTAATCAGGACAAATATTAAGAAAAGTAGGAAAACTGAGATAACTACTTTTTAAAATATATTTTACTAAAACACTGATTTGAAAAGAATAGTTAATAAGTTTACCTTTCCCCCCAAAAAAGATAAAATGACACATCTAAAAAATCAACTTTTGGTGGGTACAGAAAAGAAAGATGACACCTTAATGGGGGAAAAATTAAAACATCACATAAAAGCGTGGACTTTTAAGGCGATAGAGACACTAATAATCTACAGTGAATAAATTATAGTTATAGTAATAACCATAGTGACATTTATGAAAAAAAAAAATCAAGCTAAGGAAAGGTTTTTGGTTCTTGGTTTTCCTAAATCTCTTGTTTAAAAGGAGAAAAACAAGTGACCAAACAACTGATCCAGATAAATAAGGGCATCTCTAAGTGGTACTTACTGGCATGACAATGTTATAGTGGATGCAGAACCCGGGTTCCGAAGGAAAATATTCATCAGACACAAACCGTATCCTGATCTGATTGCCTTTAGAAATCTGCTTTCCCGGCACAGTGCCAGACCCACACCAGCGCCCTAATACGGCTCCATCGCTGGGTTCCTCAACCTCTACAAAATCATACCTGCAAGAGACCAACACAAAAGAGACATCAAAGCATGGTCTGTTATTTTAGGAATTCAAAGTCCATGTGCATGGAGACAATGAGTCCCTGCGGACCACAGCTGTGAGTTCATCCCAAATTTAACTGCATGAATAGAATAAAGTCTTCCAAAGAAGAGACACAACTGAAAATGCATTCCCAATGAAAGAAATACAAGTCTTCTATTCTAAGCCGTCCAGTTTTACTGGTAACGAACTCCAAATTCATTTAAAGAGCCATGTCAAAACTTAAATATTTTGTACACAGCGACCATATCTGACATTCATGAATTATTCAATTTAATCTCCATTTGGATATGACAGTTTTGCTCCAATCTTAATTTCCATGATCACTGCCCATCACTTTCCGGCGGTCACTCCTTCACCCCCGTCGGGCTCCTTGGCTCCCTTTCCTCATCTGTGTTCCAAGCTTTTCTAGAGCCACTTTTTTTATAGACACGTCCTCCAAATCCCACTCTGTACTGCGCTGCCTCTGTGAGACCTTTCTGGCTGTTCTCAGCTCACTGCCATCTTTCTCTTCCTGATAAACACATACTTTTAACTACGTCTATGCAAGTGATCCATCGTGTTAGCTAGGCTGTTAAACCCTTGAAGAAAGGAATCAATTCTTACATACTTCTGGTTTACACTGTGCTACACACAGTATCTGAAACCTATGGAATGAATGATTAATACTTTTCTAACCAATGTTAACTTGGGTTTGAAAGTTTCAATCAGTGGCACTCATGGAGAGCAGGGCTGTCCCTTGAGAGAATTGTGAGAAGCGTGTAGAGGCATTTTACACCGTCTCAGTGAGGGGGGGGGGTGAGGAGGGCAAGGGCCGTGGACACCCGACAAGGGACAGTCCCAAAAATGGTGTTTGCTCCACGCCCTCCAGGCCTTTCAAACAGTTCGCTGGACACTCACGTAGGCAACATTTCTGCTATCGTCCATCTGAGTCTGGAACATAATACTGTCACACAGAAACACAAACATGTTTTGCAGATTTAGTTTAAGCCAAATTTTCTAGAAATAGAACTATCATGTTAAGTCGAAGGAAGTTTCTGTACTTTGGAACAACAGCTACTACTTTGGAAAATCAAATCACTAACAGGAACATTGCTTATACTCTTTGCATCACAGTCAAAACCAGAAAACATCCCCATTTAGTCTGAGTCTGCTGCTTAAAAGATACAAACATCTGACTACTTCATTTTCCGTTTCTTGTAATGGTGCATGTGTATTTTAATATAAATTACTGTTAGTATTTCGGCTTTACAGAGCATGTAGGCCATTATATTTATTTTTTAAACAACTGCACATATAAATAGATGATCGCTGTTATGAATTGCGTTTCACAGTCGTAAAGAGGACATTGCCAAACTTTTCTTAAGGGAGGTCTGACATGGATGAAAATAACTGGTTGATTTTTTAAAACATCTAAATTCAGTAGATACCAGACAACTAAAATTAATATACTTTGTAAAGTATAGAACTTACAGAAGAAAAAAACTGATGAAAAAGGACAAAGTGCGTAAGGAACCAATTGTACTTATGCATTTTTGTCCTCAAGCTGTAGCCAGAACTCTCCTACGGTGTGTAACTTAACCTGTTCCAGCCTCCTTTTTCTTGTCCTTAAAATGAGAATGCTACCTGACTCACAGGGATGTTTTAAGAGAGGGCAGGCGGGCAGCACACGCGCGGCGCCTAGACGTCCTGGCACAGAGCTCCCACTCAACAGTTTGCCCTTCCTCTCTACCCAGCACCCCTTCGCTCCCACCCGGCACCTACTTTAATGTGACCCTGCGCGTGTGAAAGCAACAAATAAGAAAACTCAGATACCAGAGGAGAGCATATTTCTGCTCGATCACGCAACTAAATTATAAATGCACAAGGCAGCCAGTGCAACCTTCCCAGGAGTCTTGCTGTGCAGGGGGACCAGGAAGGGGGGCGGGGGAGGAGGATTTGGGTAAAACAGACTGAGTGGGTATTTCAGACATTACGCGGTATAAAAGTTGATAGCTAGCATTTTAAATCAAAGAGTAATTTTTATATCGAGATTGTTTACAGGTGGAACGAAGTTGCTTTTCGCAGAGTATGCTTGTTCTGTGTTTGGGAGGTGAAGCTATCTGATACGGGTTACCATCAGGACCAGTTTGCAGACAGCTGATTTCAGGCCTGGTCAGTCATCCCACGAGCATCTGTGAAGCACTGTCTTGGCACAAAGTGCTGGGCTAGATTCTCAGGATACAGAGATGAAACCATGGCTTCTATGGGCTCAGGGTTCATTAAACACTGCTGAGTGCTCTAATGCGAGTGCTTAGGAAAAAGGGGCAGTGCGGAACGCTGGCAAGGCGAGGGAAACCCGACACAGCGAGATGAGGGTCCGCTTACAAAGGAGCATGTGGGCTGCCAGTGAGTCCTGACTGACCAGGGGGGCGGGGAGAGTGGAAATGCATTCTAGCGAGAAGCACAATCTCGAGGATGTAACAGAGGAAACCAGGGGCCTGGGGTGGTCCCTTGTGAACAGAAGATGGAGCTCAAGCTGGAAGAACAGGTGTAGGTACGAAGACCTTGAAATTTCAGAGTCAGATGTTAGAAAAGTAGTTTGGAGACCAATGTTCCAAATAGGCAAGCACAGTTTGAATAGGTTCTACCCTTCCTTAAAATATTTGTCAACATTTAATTAATCAATTAAGTTTTTAGGTGCTACCTGTATTTTATTATTTTTTATTGAACTATAGTTAATTTATAACGTTGTATTAGTTTCAAGTGTACAGCAAAGTGATTCAGTTATACATCTACACATATATATATTTTTTCAGATTCTTTTCTGTTATAGGTCATTACAAGATACTGAATAGAGTTCCCTGGACTGTACAGGAGGTCCTTACTGTCTATGTATTTTTTATGTAGTACCGTGTATCTGTTAATTCCAAACTCTTAGTTTACCTCCCACCATCCCCCCTGCCCCCCCTTTCCCCTTTGTGAACCGTAAGTTTGTTATGTCTGTGAGTCTATTTCTGTTTTGTAAATATGTTCATTTATATTATTTTTTTTCAGATTCCACATATAAGTGATATCATATGATATTTGTCTTTCCCTGTCTGTAAATCAACATTTTAAAAAGTCAAATTGCACAGAAAAATCTGGATTTCAGGCCCTTTTAAAACACATGTGAACATCTGGTCGTACTGAATGTTATTAGCCCTGGTGTTACTCCCTGCGTTACTCAGACCTGCAGACTGGCGTCAGCCGCGGGAGAGGAGGGGTCTTCGTGCTCCTCATGGCCTCACCCGAGCAGCTGGGTGCCAGGCACAGAGAGTGTTTACTGCACGAGGTCAGTACGGCCTTCACTCCTTCACGGAAACCGAGGCTGGGCCAGGTGGAAAGGGCTTGAGATGAGACATCCTCCTTCCAGTCTTTAAAAATCCTTGTCTGTTTCCTATGCTGCTTTATTTATTTTTTCTTAATAACCAGGTCTTCATTTATTTCCATCACTTGCCCACGTGGGCATCTGGGTTTGCTTCCCTCGCGGACCGTGGGGCTCCGACAGGAGGCTTCAATGGGGCAGCAGCCTAGACCCAGCATCACAACACATGTGAGGATGCCAGGAAAAAATGGCATCTCAAGTGCGGGCAGAAAGAAAGCCCTTTCAACAAAAACATCCTGAAGAGGCGCCCTCAGGGAAGCAGGATGGCGCAGAGCGAAGGAAGGAGGGAGGGACAATGTCCACCCAAGCAGAAGTGGGCCGCCGTCACTGCCAGAGAAAGACCAAAGAAGATGAAAGCCAAGAAGCGTCCCGTGGGCCTGGCAGTTATGAAGTCATTTTCAATCAGCTGGTTGGGTGAACACAGAGTGTCAAAAACTTTCTTCAGATCATTTTAAAAAAATGTTATTTTCTAATTTTTAAAAACTGAAGTCAATTTGATTTACAATGTTGCGTTAGTTTCAGGTCTACAGCAAAGTGACCCAGTTAAACTTATATATGTTCTTTTTCAGATTCTTTTCCCTTAGAGGTTATTACAAGATATTGAGTAGAGTTCCCTGTGCTGTACAGCAGGCCCTTGTTGGTTATCTCTTTTATATACAGTAGTGTGTATATGTTAATCCCAAACTCCTAACTTATTCCCTCCTCCAGACCATTTTCAAAGTAACTATTATAATCTTTCTAATAGAAACGTCTCAAGAGAAAAGAATACCATTTGCAAGGAACCTAAAACAACTCACATAACTATTTTATTACACAGAATTTCCTTTTGATTTCTGTTAAAAAAAGAAACACCAGGGACTTCCCTGGCTGTCCAGTGGTTAAGACTCCACACTTCCACTACAGGGGGCACAGGTTCAATCCCTGGTCTGGGAACTAAGATCCCGCATGCCGCCGGCGTGGCCAAAGAAAAGAAACACCGTATGTGTTAATCCGATGTGTAAGCTCTTTGTAAGTATTTAAAAGGTGTTTTTAGGGGCTTCCCTGGTGGCGCAGTGGTGAGGAATCTGCCTGCCAATGCAGGGGACACGGGTTTGAGCCCTGGTCCGGGAAGATCCCACATGCCGCGGAGCAACTAAGCCCGCGAGCCACAACTACTGAGCCCGCGTGCCACAACTACTGAAGCCCGTGTGCTTACAGCCTGTGCTCCACAACAAGAAAAGCCACCACAATGAGAAGCCCGTGCACTGCAATGAAGACCCAACGCAGCCAAAAATATTAAAAAAAAAATTAAAATATAAAAATAAAAAGAAAGATCTTACTGGCCTTAATTCAGCAACTCACGACAGCACACAATTTAGAAAAAAAAATAATAAAAACAAAAGGAGTTTTTAAGCACACTCAGAAATATCTAGATTATCAGTGTTAATGTATTAAGGAACAAATAAGTCTTAAACTTTGCCATATCTAACTTGTATCCTGAGACAAAAATCACTGTCCTGCAGATAAGAGGAGAGTGACAAGTACATTATTACTTGTTTCATGAAGATTTGCTACTGAATTTGACGCCATAAAAAAACAAACAAACCGCATAACCCTAATCTTTATAACAATTTTTGGATTTGCAGTTAGATAGCTGGTAATTAATTCTCACAAGCTCATACAAGTCTGGTGCATACACAAATTTATCATCGTGTTTTAAAGACCTACATAGTTTTTCATTCCATGAAGTTAAATGAAATGAACATCTAAAAAGTGCTCTGTTCTTTGCCTTTCAGAAGTAGAACTTAAGTTATACTACTAATTGTTTCATAGTAAATTTGGCATTTTAGGATTTTTTTTCAAAAGCAGTGTTGTTATGATAATATAATGCTAATTTCATCCAATTATTCCACATTAATTTTGTGAATCAAAACAGTAAATCCTCTTGCTAAAAATAACATTCTTATATTTAAATCATGTTCAAGTCGTCTAAAACAGACCGAGTAACAATCTACCTGGGACATATGACCATGCCTCACGGCTGCTTCCTAACCTTCAAAACAGAAACAAAACAAAACAAAAACCACTGCCACTTGATTCCATATTTTCCTCCAACTTGTTTATAGAGTGTGGTTGGAAAAAGACTAAAGCATTCAATCCAATTATCTTCCCTAATACTTTGAAATTTTTCTTTTTTCTCATAGAATGCCATGTAGAGAATATGGGACTCATTGCGTAAGTTGGTTGGCTGACACACTACAACACAGCTCAAAACATCAAGAAGAAAAGGAAGAGAGAAAACAATGATAAAAGATTATCTGCAGGCCTCAGCCAAATGAACGGGAGAAAATAAAACCAAGCAACATTTGACCCATAAAAGTGAAATTACAAAACAGAATCATCCTCAGATTCAGAAACCTACACATGCCCAGGTGACTTTTCTGGAGACACGGTAATCCTATGTAACACACTCTCAGGTATTAATTTCCCACATGCACAATTGCTCACATCAGTATTTAAGGGATTTACTAAACCTATTTTAGGGGCCAATCAAACATCACTTTCTCACGGAAACATGATACAGTACACACAGCCCTAAGTGGTTTATAATGAGCACTCCCTTTCTCTATCATACCCCTGGGGACCCACGGAGGATTTATGTTCTTTTATGTTTAACAAACAAGTCTGGTACTGTAGACAAAATTTTCGTTCTCACATGGGAATTTAAAAACTGAAGATAGGAGAGCTGCTGAGGACTAAACCAAAGAAATAAATTCACTTGTAAACACAATTGTCCGACACCCAGCTTCCTTCCACGAAAATAAACCAACCCTGCAAAACAGGCTGTTTCTAGTTCACACTAACTAAAACCCTGTCAATTAAATCTACCCAGAGAATGATCGAACCCGAGGGTGGTGTGAAACTCTACCAACAGATAGACATGCATCTTCAGAAGGCCTCATTCTGCAAGTGTCGACGGGAGCCTGGGCTTGCTGGGGAAGGTAATAAACTTAACAAGATGACAGTTATCCAGCAGTGCTCGCTGGCTTACACTTCGGTTTAACAGAAGACAACCCAGACACAGAGTAAAAGTTTTAAATCCCTATTTGGGCACCAGAATGGTCATCCATACTTTACCTTATAATGAAAATAAATTTTAATAATTATGCGTGTTGGTGGGAATGCAAATTGATACAGCCACTATGGAGAACAGTATGGAGGCTCCTTAAAAAACTAAAAATAGAGCTACCATATGACCCAGCAATCCCACTCCTGGGCTTCTATCCAGAGAAAACTGTAATTCGAAAGGATGCATGCACCCCAATGTTCATTGCAGCACTATTTACAATAGCCAGGACATAGAAGCAACCTAAGTGTCCACTGACAGATGAATGGATAAAGAAGATGTGATACATACATTCAATGGAATATTATTCAGCCATAAAAAGGAACAAAATAATGCTATTTGCATAGACGTGGATGGACCTAGAGACTGTCACACAGAGTGAAGTAAGTCAGAAAGAAAAAAACAAATATATGATATCATTTATATGTGGAATATAGAAAAATGGTACAGATTAACTTATTGGCAAAGCAGAAACAGAGACGCAGACGTAGAGAACAAACATATGGATACCAAGGGGGGAAGTGGGGTGGTGGTGGAATGAATTGGGAGATTGGGATGGACATATATACACTATTGATACTATAAATAGAATAGACCACTACGGAGAACCTACTGTATAGCAAAGGGAACTCTACTCAGTGCTCTGTGGTGACCTAAATGGGAAGAAAATCCAAAAAAGGGGATGTATGTATACGTATAGCTGGTTCACTTTGCTGTACAGAAGAGGCTAACACAACACTGTAAAGCAACTCTACTCCAATAACAATTTTTAAAAAATTATACACGTTACACATAGTCATCGCTCTTTATACATTCCTTTGATCCTCACAAAAATCTTAAAAGGTTAATACTGTTATTTTGCCCATTTTACAGATTATAAAATAGGGAAAAGCTAAGTAACCAGCCAAGGTCACATAGAAGCTAAGTGTAGAGCGAAGGCTTCAGTTTTGGGAGCTGAACTCCAAAGCCCATGCTCTCAAGAGCGAAGCCGTACTGCCTATTATATTTAAAATATGCCTACTTAATTATATTTCCTCTATTCTGAGGCTCAACAGTATAGAATTTATGTGTCTTTGTTCAGATTGGCCAAATGAACTTGTTCAGCGGCTGGAGAACCATTAACAGTCATTCAAATGAATTGATCAGTCAGCTTGATAATTTGGGCGTATACATTTACGGGTATTGATTTTAATTGGCTCAGGACTGTTTACTTTTAGGCACTCAAAATTCGTTATGGAGAACTTTAAGCCTACATAGGAAATGAGTAAGTCAAACCAAAGAGCACGCTTCAGAGGGAGGACAACATACGATGGAGTAATTCTCAGGAAAATATGAGATTTCTACGTGTAAAAAATGGGGATGTTTACTGTACGTGGTAGGAAGTGAAGAGTTTTAAATTATCTTATTACTAAAGAAAAATGCTGCAAATATATAAGCCATGAACTCAATCTACAAAGCTAGAAAAATTAAAAAAAAAAAAAGAAAACCAAGAGAGTATAAAGTGAAAAAAAGTGAAGACTAAAACTCTAAAAGATATATTCAAATACCAAATTAGGATTCAGAATTAAAACCAAGAGCTGGTTCTCAGAAAGAGGTTGGGGGAGAGAGAGAGGGGGTCAAGAATTTCCATGCATAGGAGTAAGGAAGAAGTAATCTTAAAAATGGATTTCACACCTGTAAGTATGTTTTAGGCAACACTATTGCCAATTAAATCTGAAAAGTTAAATGACATGGATGCCTTACTAGGAAAAGGTAAATTACAAAGGTTGACTAAACAAGTGGAAAAAGTGAACAGACATAACTCTAGAAGAAACTGAAAAGACTGTCAAACATTTATCAATAAAAAAAGATGCAATGGCATGGGATTTATAGAAGAGTTCTGTTTGATATTAAAGGAATGTATAATTTCAATGTTATGTAAGCAATTGTAAAAAAAAAATGGAACAGGGCCAGATATTCACTCAATTAATAATAATAAAAGCTAGCCTAAATCTTACAAATACAGTTAACAATACTGTATCATATACTTGAAAGTTGCTAAGAGAATGGCTCTTAAATGTTCTCACCACAAAAAAGAAGTAGAATGACGTGATATGAAGGGGCTGTTAGCTAATGTACAGTGCTAATCATACTGCAATATGTAAGTGTTTCAAATCAACAGGTTGTACATCTTAAACTTACACAATGTTACATGTCAATTATATCTCAATAAAGCTGGAAAAAATAAAAATTTCTAATAATTGAAAAAAAGTACTGTGTCCAAGTTTTTTGAAATGGCAATATCAAACATGTAAAATGAAGACCAAGTTCACTCATAAATGGAGGGAAATGCAAAAATTCTAAATAAAATTTAATCAAATATCGTTCATTAGTGGGTTAAAAGCATACTTCTTGACAGAATATGGATTTGCATCATGAACTTGAGGATTAATGTAATGATGACCTTTTAGAATATTCAAAGGAGAAAAACTATATGTTCTTATTAATAAACGCTGAAAAAACATAATAAAGTCAATTATACTTAGATAAAAACGGAGTCAACTAACTGAAGAGCAGGAAACTTCCAAATCATGGTAAAATTACACAACAGAAATTAACTGCAAGTGTTACACTAAATAAAATCAAAGTCATTCTCATTAACGTTAGAACAAAGACAGGATTGGCCATTCTCGCTACTATTTCCAGCATTTTGGGGGGAAGCTCAAGCTAATTTAATAAGAGAGGAAAGCAAATAAATGTAATAGAAGCAGGAGAAAAACGATCCTTAGTTGATAACAGATCCCTTAAGAACAGACAGTAGTCGGATAAGCACAGAAACTGGAAAAGCTTCGCCATCATCCAGGTGGGTGGCTTGCGCATGGGGGGAGGTAGGGGTAAAGAATGGGCTCCAGGCTGTGAATAGTCTGAAGAGCTGATAGGAGATGGTCTGGGTGTGAGAGAAAAACAGGTATCAAAGACGATTTCAAAGTTTTTGGCTTTTAAAAACCACCTGGAACTAAAATAGAATTTAGTAAAGTGACTAACTGTGAGATCAGTATACAAGCATCAATAGTTTTTCCTTATGACAGTAAAAAAAAACAGAAAAAGTTAGAAACCGAATAGGGAAAAATGTCTTTCAGCGAACTATAAAAATGTGCAGTAATAAACGTAACAAATAAAATATAAACACTCTATGAAGAAAGGCAAACAATATTACTGAACGACAAAAAGGCATGCGTTTACGATAACTTTTACCAAAATCCTAAGTCTTCTAGAGTATCTGTGCAAAATAATAACCACAATAATAAAGCAAACAATATGGAGTACATACTGTATGCAGATACTTTATAAATATTAAGTGATTCAATCTTCAAACACAATCCTATCTGTAGCTCCTATTATTATACCCATATTAGAGATGGGAAACAGGTATAAAGAGGTAACAAAGCAAGTCATGCAGCGAAGAGTAATAGGGAGGCAGGTCCTTGCTCTGGGCTTCAGAGCCCATACTCTTAGTCATTACATGATACTGTCTCTAGCGAAACAGGACACAATGGAGCCTCCCTAGATTGTCTTCTTTCCAATGAGGATAATATTCATTACCTCTCAAGGCTGTCGTGAAGGGTCAATGAGAGAATGTATGTATATGAAGTATTTAGAACGATGCCTAAGGAGTAAACTGCTCAATAAGCGGTATTTTTTTTTTTTAGTAGCTGCTATCGTCACAACCCCACATGCAATACTCTGCTCTGAGAAAGAGCAGACCCCCGAGCTCCTCATCCGGCCACAAGCTGCAGGAATCACTACTTCTGGCTCGAGGCAGACCTCAGAACCAGCCTCCCTGGCCCTTCTTCCCGAAGCCTACCCGCCTAGAACAACACAAGCACACATGCCTTCCTATTAATTATTATTACCGGTTGCTCCTTTCACTGTAGTAGAAGACACATTCATGAATGCAGTGGGAAAATTCCAAATTCTTAAATTTTGTGTCTGTATTTTACATCCTACAAAACAGGCACAGGAACGGGATCAACTGGATGGCTGTTGTGGGAATGAAATGAGTTAATGTAAAAAAAGCACCCACCTACCCGCTCAGCATCCTTTCCGAGACTCACCAGCCCTTGAAACGTATTACCCCTCCCCTCAGCCAACTACTACGTGGGTGATGGACGCACTGTTACAGAAACATCACCTCGCACCATTGTGCAATTCCTGAAACTATGCCGAGATGCAGGCAGCTCCCGTTCCCAGGTCAACTCAGAGCTCCCTCGCGAGACAAGGTTCCGCTCTGCTCTGAGGACCACTCTTAATCATCATTACTATCTGGTAATTATTCTTACAATAAAACCTCACTAACACTTAGGGCTGCCTCGTGTGACGCTTTGTGGCGTGTGACTGTCTATTGACCGTATATTGACTGAGTCACTATTAAGCTGGTCATAGTTAAGTAACAATTATATAAATGATAGACAACGTACCTTCGCTACACGTGCCAACTACTAAACCACTGTAGTACAGAAAGAAAGTGGAGGGACTAAACTGAAGAAATGAAATTAACATTCTCCTTAGACTTAAGCAAAGTTTTTCTCTCATGGATTTATCATCTCGTTTGTTTTCCCTTCTACTTTCGATACATAGGGTAAGGATAAAGGAGAATTTGCCTGTAGAAGTGGGTGGATATAGGAAAAAAGGACTTCCTGTAATGCATTCCAACCCTTGAGTTTAGGATGCTAGGAATATTGAAATGGGAATGCCCATGTCAAGGCTTACTTAAAGGGCCTCAAAATTTAAGAGAAGAACGAAGGCCTACGGATATACTCTTGTCCACCCAATGTCAAGACCAATCCAGGCATAGGAAACCCACAATTAACCATCACCCAAAGGCACGCTACGGACTACTCCTTCTGTATGCTGTTTACCTACCAACCAAACAGATTCTTTGAATAGCTGAATTCCATTGCCTAAACGTATTCACAAAAGGCCGTAACATCATTAATCAAGACGTTTGCAAAGGATTGCTGTTGGTTAGGTTGGTTCATTTTTTACCTATGCTGTATTGTCCCTACACTTGCACAGACAGACCAAGGTGCACTAGGTACGGGTTTATCTAAAGCTGAGAGAAATATTTAAGTAGTGTGATACTAAAATTTGGACCAGATTCATGCAATGCTTAGCAAAGCATTATCATGACTTCAGGCCTGATTTTAAAAGAAAATATTTAAATGGCTGGTTAGCAGCATAAGGGATGTAAAAAGGCTCATCTGTTGAGATACACAAATTTACCTTTTGGTGATAAAGTCTGTGCACATGGCAAAATAAGTTTGTTTTAAAATACACCAAAGTGAAATAAAAATATTCTTCCTCTTGGGATACTAGAGAATTTCTGGCATAGTCCTGAATATGAGTGTTTTTTTTTAAACTCGAGGTACTTATTTTGAGCATTTATATTTATTAAAATTTACTTCATTATGGAATGACTTCTGAGAAAAAATCCTCTGAAAAAAATCCTCTCAGAGTTTAAAAAAAATTTCAGGCCATCCAGCATAATTCATTATTCAAAATTTTAAAATCACTAAGAACAGACCCATAGCCTAGTACTTTAACAAACACGAACAGATGTGCAGAGCACTTCAGTCTTGAGTCATGAACTCCTTATTTTAAGGAAATAGCTGCCCAGTATTAACCGGCTCTAGACATCATGTCCCTCTTGGCAAAATGAAGCACCAAACTAGACAGTCCAGAAGGCATTTTTAAAAATCTTAGCTTTCTTTTTTTTTTTTTTCTGGTTTAAGATCCAAATCACATTTCCTTCAATGTGTATAGTCATGTCCAAAAAAAAAAAGCAGCTTAAACACAGAGCATATGACTAGAAAACACCCACTACTACATTTTTCTGGACTATTTTATTATTTCCCAAGGCATATGTGGCACTGCAATCACCGGATATCATCATTTTCTACAGACAATATCCATGGAAACCAACTTGTAAATATCAGTGTATTATGAAGCCAGAGAAAAACATACAGTCGTGGTGGTGCTGAGGCACTGAGCAAACGTGCCAACAAGGAGCCCCGTGCTGTGCACGGCCCACTCCCTAACCAGGCAGCCCGGGGTTCGGGGCTCCAAGCCCCCCAGGAGTGAAGGTCCCTCCCCTCCTCCGAACCAAGGCACTTCCACAAAACTCTTCCAAGTGCCGACTGGTCCACCTGGAAACCTAGGGCTCCAAGACTGCAGAGCTGTCTAGCAGCACAAAATCCTTTTTCTTACATGCCGTGCAGCACAAATCACACCTTAAAAGGTCATCCTTATGGGGAAAGGATCTAAAAAAGAGTGGATATATGTATACGTATAACTGATTCACTTTGCCGTACAGTAGAAACTAACACAACATTGTAAATCAACTATACGCCAATAAAAATTTAAAAAAAAAAGAAAGGTCATCCTTTGGAACACAAAAGCAGATTTTGGAATTCATGTGACATAGTCTCCATCTGACTCTTCTGAAAAGAAATGATCCCTCATCCCTCCTCAGATACACCAAGGAGTGATTCCAAGAAGTACCCACAGGATGGGATCCAGCATAGAGAAGATGCTTAATTACCAGAAGTTTTTATTACAGAATGAAAATTCTATTAGTTTCCTAGACCCTCTCGTTTCTCATTCACCTGTGCTGTCCAAGTCATAAAAATGGAATTTTACTGTTATTTTGTTTGCTTTTTCTACTTTGTCTTCAGTGATCACTCTACAGAATACAGGTATACATTTGTGTGTGTATATACCCCCATGCATATGTAAATATACCCACACATATACACATATACACACATATATGCATGTGTGTCTTTAGGGTATAAATATGTAGAGTATAAGTAGAATAGGTAAAATTCTACTCATATCACTTTGATTTTTATATCACCCCCTAAGTACGTATGTATTTACTTTAAGCATGTTCATTATCAAGCTATTCATATATATATTTCATACATATATGAAATCCAGAAGCTGAATTAGGTAAAGCTGGAATAATTTTTTTTTAAAGTTTACTTAGCAATTTTGAAAAGAATCAATCTTCACTTTGAGTTTTTCTAAGATCATCACTTTTATTTCTAATGCCAAAAGATTTATGGGATATATGGGATTATATTTTCCTTGGAACCTGACTACAGAATGAGGCAGAAGAAAAAAAAAAAAAAAAAAGGAAAAAGGACTGTCATTTCTCGAGAAACTAAACAAAACAAAAATCTTCATATTAAAGAAAACACTGCATTTTGCTAGGTGATTTGACCACTCTGGTTAAGCCCAGCTAAGGCAATTGCTTCATATTTTGTGGCATGAAAAGGGAAATAAGAAATGCTAGGCTTCGTGTGCACCTGGCTCAACCCACCTTCCTGGGCAATATCCCTGGGCCGGGTTTGTTTTGGCCCTAGGATTGTTTTATTTTCCTCTTCTCACTTTAAAAACTTACCTCTTGCTCTGTATTTCTTTCCTCATCTGTTAAAATTACCCCTTCAAGGGGCTTTGATATCCAGGACTCTTACCATAGCCTTTAATAGGTTCCTGGGCTACCAGAAAATTCAGTTTTTTTTTAACAGTTTTCTTAGGTTCTTCACCCCTTGACAGAGGGGTAGAATAGCTTTTTTTTTTAATTATCTCCTGACTTCTATTCATATATTCAGAAATTTTTATCTACCTACTTATTCTACAGCCTCAATGTCCTCTCTGAAAATGACAGGAATCAATCATGAATGTCACTTCTTAATTTTATTAATCTTATAGGTAAACAAGAAAATAACATAAATAAAGTAGAAGAGTACCAAATCATGTGCCATATAGGCAAAACTGAAGTCTAACAGGAGCCACTTGCAGCAACTTATGTACTCTGGTTTCAATTACAAAGCTGTTCATATTTTCATTTAAACTAGAGTTTAACACATGGAAAAAAAATACACGTGTAAATGTCTTTCTAACACTGTATGAGCGCAGGATATAAGCTTAGAATATAAGCTCTTATTAGGCAGGGGCTGCATTTCTTTTCTTTTCTTTTCTTTTTAATCTCCACGTCCCCAGCCTCTAACTACTATCTGACACCAAGGCACAAACACTGACCCATTCATTCCATTTGGCTGACACGCGAACCGAAGTGCTTCAAACCACACAGGAAAGTGAAAGATAAGGCAACATGCATCCTTTCCCTGCCCCCGCCCTCCGCAAACTTCAGTTCAGGGATCTGACGAGACACAGACAACTTTCCCGTCTACTTGTGGGCTTTTGGGCAACTGAGCAATTGTGGGCTACTCAGGGCTTTAGTCATCTTGAACCTCAACCTGGGCGAGACAGCAAAGCTCACCAGATGGCGAACATGATCCCAGTTTTCAATACAGCAACTCCAGTGATAATATTCCTGTCATTGGTCAAGAACGCACTATATCACCAATTATGACTCATGGGTTCCAAGCACACACGGCAGGACACTTCACTGGATCTACTCAGAAGCTGCCTAATGGCAACTTTTAAAATACTGAGCATGGAATCCTTTAGAACAATGGATCCCACACTCAACACTTTAAAAGTTGACCGATTAAGTCCTGCACGACTAATAGTATTAGCTCTATCATTTCACTCGGCACAGTTACGTGTACCCTTCACATTGCAGCTGAATGTCATCTTCTCAGAGATGTCTCCTGTGAATCCCACAGGCAAAGATGTTGCAACCTTCCCCAGCAAAGTCCACACTACACACATTACTATTTTCTTACTATTCAATGCTTTCTAGAGGCCAGGGGCCCATCTAATAATCTTTTTATTCCCAATGTTTAGCATGGTCTTTGGTCCATACATAGCAAGGACTAAATGACTGGTGAGTGGGATGGAGGGATGGATGGATGGATGGATGGACGGACGAACGGACGGACAGATGGATGAGTTTACACATGAATATATGTTAACATACATATTTATATACAAATATAAGTAGAGTAGGCAACCAAATAGACATGATTACACATGTGGTCTTGAAATATTCCTATATAACTAACATTTATACTCTTGAACATTTTATTCTTCTTTCTCTAATTCTGCCTATTCACGTTAAATACAAGCATAACTTTCTCAAAAATAATTGCAAGTGGCTTTTAAAACATGAGGACTCTAGACTTTATTCAGAGTAATAAATTAACACCTTTTTTTTTTTTTTTTTTTTTTTTGGCCATGCCGCGGCTCGTGGGATCTTAGCTCCCCCACCAGGGATTGAACCCGTGCCCTCAGCAGTGAGAACGCAAAGTCCTAACCACTGGACTGCCAGGGAAGTCCCAAATTAGACACTATGTTTTTAGAAATTCATTATAAAGTTATTCCTCCTTCATTTCCTCACATGCTAATCATTACCACGGTGAGCTCTCTGATTTACTGTGTACACCTTGGCACGCTAGCTGAATACTGGTTACGCAACTTGCTGTCTTTGAATTCTATGGTCTAGGTATCCGGCTGTTCCTTTTTCAAATCGTCTCCAAGTAGGGACCCATGCTTATCCATCTCAACCTCACCAGTGTTTCTATACTGAATAAAGGCCTGTAAAAGCAGTATTAATTACATATTCTCAAACCTCAAGGCTTCTTGTTACCATCAATCACTCTCTTTTTAAAATTTTTATTGAAATACAGTCGAGTTAAATAAAATGTTCGTTTCAGGTTGACAGCAAAGTGATTCAGTTATATATACATGTATACGTATATATTCTTTTTTTTACATTCTCTCCCATTATAGGTCATTATAAGATAACTGCGTGTAGTTCCCTGTGCTATACAGTAGGTCCCTGTTGGTTATCTATTTTGTATATAATAGTGTGCATATTTCAATCATTCTCTTTGACTAAACATTTTACCTCTTTCAAGGAAGTAGCAAGCAGGACCGTAGCTAAGTTTTTCTAGCTCTCCCCACCTGCTCTGTTAAACAGGAGATTAATGAATTATGAAGTGCTTTATGACTAATGCCTCCTTATCACACGCAACCCAGACCACGAATTGTTAGTGCAAATATTTTTGTTCATTTCAAAATATTGTTGCCGATTTCCTCTCTCTGTACTGAAATCCCATGATTTCAGGCCCTGGTTACCATAATCCAGATGATTCTAGGAGCCGACCCTAATCCATACTCTCTTCCCCTCCCTCTACACGCCGTGAGGCTTACCCTCCTTCAGGACTGGCCTCTTCCCTACAACACACACTGCAGCACACGCCACAAGCACCACACACAAAACCACGAGTGGTGACTTATCTGCTTCTCTGCCAAGTCAGAGCCTTGGACATTATATTTTTCATTTAAACTGAATACACTTAATTCTGGTTTACAGGTTGATATTTTGAGAGTTTGCTTCACCTAAGCCTGGCCTGCAGAAGCTGGTTCAATGTGCTATTCAAGCCAAATTTTGATCATCTCAGGTAAAGGCCACCTTCCGGTGGTGAGTTCATGACGGTAAATACCAGCTTCTGACATCTCCTGGCAACCACCCTGCTTGTGACCTTCTCAGGCTGTTCATTTCTGTTCAGCCTTCTCCACTTTGAGAATCTTACTCTATTCTTCACACTTTAGCATTCAATTTCACATTACCTTGTGTCTTTCAAGCACTGGTATCTCTGGCTAGTTTAGATGCTCCCTGAGGGCAGGGATTATATGCTAACGCTCCTACTATGTCCCTTACACTTAGTGGGCCTTCACTAAGCACATAATTGATCTCTGGTCCCAGGAGGGAAAGCTCACATCACCTTACTGCAGCAGAGTAAACCAGAGCATCAGCGAACTTGAACTTTGCACCGATTGTAAACATTTGATGAACATAAATTCCTATTATTAGCAAACAGTCTGGGGATGGAATTATGAGTTGTAAAGTAGTTGTGACTACTTAATTATCAAAATCTTCGGATAGGAAGTACATTGTCGATGTGATCGTGACTATTACTTAATGATTTAAGCTACCAGGTGTTATTTGTATTTAGTTTCATGATGAACGAGAAAGATACATAACGATGTTTTTCTTGCCTAGCAAATGATACAACAGTTAGTACAGACAGGGATAATTCTACTCTTAGATAATGCTTCAACTTGGAGCAAAGGTAGGAATACAATCTTTACCGTTTTCCAGCTCTGTCTATTTGGACAGTTTTTACATCCTCTTTCACCTGTATCCTCTTTTGTAAAATAAGGATAATCCCTCCTGTGAAGGATTGCTGAAAGATTAGAGCTCGCGTGAGTAACTAACCTAGTTTGTTTTGCAAACCTAGTTTGCTTTGCAAACAGTAGGCGCTCCGTAACTGGTGCTATTTGTCACGTAGCTCCCATCTGCTAGGGTTCTCTGCCCAGGCCCTCGTAAACCTAACAGCATCAGAAAAGGAGTGTAGTCTGCAAACAGCTGGCAGCAAACAGAGTATCTTCCTCTCTCCCTCCCTCTCTTCTTTTTTTCTTCCCTTCCCTTTTTCTTTCTTTCCTTTCTTTGCAGGCTGCGTGGAAAACTTTGAATTGTTTTTTTAAACGTTCCTTTTTGTCTCCTAAGAAATTCCTCATATTCAAGTTCTTCAGAGATATAAACAAGAATCTGAATTTTGCTAAGCATAAAAGAGCAGTGTCACACTTTGGAGAATGATGTTGAACTATTACCGTCACGCTTTTGGACATCCTTAACCTAGATAAATAGTAGGGAAACTACGATTAGAGAGTTTCGGGGGGCAAAATGCTCTCGGATAACATACAGTGCAGGCCTCATTTCTGCCGAGATTAACCCTGATGCCCCAGCAAAAACAGTGCCTACCACAATCCCACGAAATAATTTCAGAAGCAATGAATTAGGACTGGTTCCATTTACACAAATATTTTGATACCACGAACTGGCTCGCTTATTCAGACGGACGGGCAGAGATGGAGAGCCACAGATAGGAATGTGGAGAAGTGGGTGATTGAAGTCAGTGCACGGGGTTTCTGCTGAGAAGGAGTCGGGGGTTAAGGCAGCTGCCATATGGGGAAACGATCTGGGTCTCTCAGCAGACAGGGAGCACGGTCTACTTGACTGTTGACTGTATATTCAGACATGTGTCCGAGTGCTGGAAACAGCTATTGAGGAATCACTTTAGGGGAGAAATCTTTGAGCAATGAGGTTTCAACATGTACTGTACGTGATGGATAAGTCCTTTACTACCACCCGACTGTCAGCAGTGCGTTCACCAGAATTGTTGGTTCCATTACATTTAGGGATTTGTCATGGGCTTGGGTCATATGGTTAAGAGTTTGAAAATGACAACAGAAACAACTAAGCCCCTGAGAGATTTCTGTGCGGTGAAATTTCTGTCCCATTAAATTAAATGTAAAGGAATCTAAAATATGATACAAATGAACTTATTTACAAAACGGAAACAGACTCACACACATAGAGAACAGATTTACGGTTACCAAAGGGGAGGGTGGGAGAGGGACAAATTAGGAGTTTGGGATTAGCAGATGCAAACTATTATATATAGGATGGATAAACAACAAGGTCCTACTGTACAGCACAGGGAACTATATTCAATACCTTGTGATACACCATAATGGAAAAGAATATGAAAAAGAATATATATATTTTATATATATTTATAAAAGAATATATATGTGTATATACATATACATATATACATATATATATAACTGAATCACTGTGCTGTACACCAGAAACTAATACAACATTATAAATCAAGTATATTTAAAAAAAGAATCAATATTACTGCAAAGGTTCATATATAAAACTACAGTTTAAGAAATATGAAGTGGGACTTCCCTGGTGGCGCAGTGGTTAAGAATCCACCTGCCAATGCAGGGGACACGGGTTCGAGCCCTGGTCCAGGAAGATCCCACATGCCGCAGAGCAACTAAGCCCGTGAGTCACAACTACTGAAGCCCGTGTGCCACAACGACTGAAGCCTGCACGCTCTAGAGCCCGTGCTCCGCAACAAGAGAAGCCACCGCAATGAGAAGCCCGTGCACTGCAACGGAGACCCAACGCAGCCAAAAATAAAATGAATAAATAAATTTGTTAAAAAAAAGAAATATGAAGGGATTTTGTTCCCATAGGAACAGAAAAGTTATAATATTATCCTATACTTTAATATTTTCAAAGAACTTTTATAAAACGTTACTTTATAAACGCAAAACAAATGTTAGTGTGACCCTATGTGTGTGGATAGTCCAAGGAAATACAGATCTTTCAGTGGTGGAAGAGACTTGAACCTTCGTCTGGGACCCAATCCCCTTACTTTATTTTATTTAAAGAATATAATGATAAAACTGGCTCAGGATTTTAACCAAAACCATGTAGCTAATAGTAAAGGACAGAGCTGAATCTGAAACACGTCCGGCATTCCAAGCCATTGTTCTTCCATGTACACAACAGTACCCTCATCATAATTCTCTCATGTACATAAGTGGCCAGTTCATCCTACTAAAAAATCTAAGTCATTAGTATGGTACCTGGAGCAAAGTACAAATGGAATTTCTCCATTTCCCAAACTAGTAGCCCTAATACTGTGTGTACTGAAAAAGGCATTCAGAATTTCACCTGGATGCATGTGGAAGAATCTGCTCTCCTCACGGTCTCCTGTGGGATTTTAAAAAGAGGATAGGAACATACAGCTTTGTGCACCAGGAACCTGACTGTCTGTATGGCCAGAAATTAAAGAAGGCGTACATTACTGTGGGCAAGGGCATCTTTCTATAGCTACATAAGAAGAAGCACCTCCCTAAGATTACTGACACTGCGCGCGCTCTGAGCCAGAGTCCCCAGAGTCTACTCCCTGGGGCAGGACTCCTTGCACACGGCCCTCCTCTGAGTGGGCATCTATGCACACACAGGTCTCCCCAGTTGTCCTTAAGCCAGGTGGCAGCTTATACAACATGCATCGTCACCAATATTCGACTGCCTCTCATCTGAAGGCAAGTCACAGCTACCACAGACCCTACCTCTAGAGGGTGAGGCTCCCTTGATTTCATTCAATGAAATGTTAAGGTGAGGTCCACTCCACAGCATTTTCCTTTAAATACTGTAATCCAGTAGAATAACTTTCTCCTTGATTTTATGATATCCTCTATATACCAACAGAAAATCCCTTTTCCCCCGTTGTTTTTGTAAGTTTCAGTGAATGATCAAAGTTGGGTCTGCCTGCACGGAATCAGTCCACTGGGCTCACAGCGAGTCTGCCTCACCTGCATGGTGATAATATTCATACACATATACTATTCGTATCCTTATAATATTCATATTATAATACCCATATACTATTCATATCATTATGCTATTCATATACTATTCATATCATTATAATACCCATATACTATTCGTATCTTATAACACCCATATACTATTCGTATCCTTATAATTTTCACATACATATACTATTCGTATCCTTATAATATACATATACTATTCGTACCCTTATATTCATATACATATACTATTCGTATCATTATAATATTAATATACTATTCATATCATTATAATACCCATATACTATTCATATCATTATACTATTCATATGCATATACTATTCACATCACTATACTATCTATATACATACACTATTCATATCATTATAATATTCATATACCTATACTGTTTGTATCATTATAATATTCATATACTATTCATATCATTATAATACCGATATACTATTCGTATCCTTATAATACACATATACTATTCATATCCTTATAATATTCATATACATATACTATTCATATCCTTATACTATTCGTATCATTATAATATTCATATACATATACTATTCGTATCATTATAATATTCATATACATATACTATTCACATCATTATACTATCCATATACATACACTATTCATATCATTATAATATTTGTATACCTATACTATTCATATCATTATAATATTCATACACTATTCATATCATTATAATACCCATATACTATACTATTCACATCATTATAATATTCATACACATACACTATCACATCATTATACTATTCATAAACACACAGTATTCATATCATTATACTATTCATATACATACACTATGCATATCATAATATTCATATACCTATACTATTTGTATCATTATAAAATTCATATACATACAATATCCATATCATTCTGATATTCATATCTATATATTGGGTTGGCCAAAAAGTTCGTTCAGGTTTTTCAAAAACCCGAAAGAACTTTTTGGCCAACCCAATACTATTCATATCATCATAATGTTCATATCCATGTACTATTCATATCATGTTCATGGTCCAGGAGATAATATTCACATCATTCCTTCTGCTGAAAACAGAGGTGTAAGCACAACCAACATGGCCAAGGAAGCTGGGAAGGGGGTCCTTAACTTCTACCTTCACATGTGAATTAGGTACAATGAAATCTTCTAAGCTTAACTTCAGAGGGTTTTGTGAAATACCTTAATTTAACCTCTGTTAACTGCATAGCAAAACAATAATCCTTTCATTCTGGCAAAAACCTTAGAGGGGAAATCAAATAATACTTAGAAATAATTCCATGAATGAATTAGAAATAAAACCTCAGTCAGCATCTCCCTGTCTTATGAAAGCCAAAGGAGGTGGCCTATTTAAAGACTGCTGCTTTAGAAAGTAGTCTGTACCCTAAAGAGAGCTGAGCACAGCCTAGCTCCCCAAGAGTCATGGCCAGGGGAATTGAGGAAAGTGTGCCATTTGAAAGCTCAAACAGCAAAAAGATACTAATACTTGAATACTGGAGATACAACTACATAAAATATTGAATAAGCTGAGAAAAGAAAGGCCTGTGCAGTATATTTAAGACTTGCATATGTAGAAGTCTTTGATTCTTAATGATTGGTGCTGTATTGCTCTTGCTTGGTTTTTCTTTGGGGGTAAAATTATATAGATGGATAACTAGCTAGCTAGCTGGGAATACGGGCGTTTCGTTGGTCGCAGAAGTTATCCATGTGTAAGTCGCTGTGCCAGTTGGACAAACAGGAGGTGGCATCATCACCCCAAGGGAGGACATGGCAGGCACTGAAAGTAAAGGCTTGGCACAGAGAAGGGCACTGAGATATGCCCCGAATCCTCATGGAGTGCAAACGGTCAGAATCTTCCTGAATAACCGCAGGAAAGTAATAACTGGGCAATAAACGGGGAAGATGGGGGGAAGGAAAGCCAAGAAGACAGGGAGGTGCTGGGGGTACAAGGGGGGATACAACGGGGACAAAGGTACAGACAAGGCTGGAGACAGATAAGCACGGGGAGACCGGCACGGGTTCCGGGATTTACGGGATTCATTCCTTCTCTGCTGGAATGTGGATTTTGAACATTTCAAAACATAAAATCAAAACATCTCATTAGCCAAGGGCACAGTCCCTTGATCTCAGACTTGGTCAGGTCCCTACCCTTCATTTTAAGCCCTCTTGGGAATGATTTTTTTTTTTTTAAGTTACAAAAGTAATTGCTACAGAGGTCAAAGGATAACAAAACTATAAATTATGCCATCAAGCTCACTATACTCAAGTGCAGCTGGAAAGGGCTCTGGTAAAACCTTCACTCTAAATAGAATTTTATTCTGGCCAGAAGTGGAGGAGGGGAAAGCAATGAATGTACACTTGAAAGCTGCACGTAACTCCTTCTGGGTCTTGACACCAAGAGTGGAGACGGTTATTTCTGCACCATCGGCACTTCTTCCTCTTTCTGATGGAAAGGGAAAGTTTGGCTTTCAGGAACCATTTCTCCAGCAATACAAACCATCACTTAACTTCAGGATGGGCAAGGAACCCAAATCTTGCCAAGCATGGTAACACCTGCTCCCAGCTCCCCCTACAGTAACTGGTCCAGGGATGGATACTTGGCTCAAAGCAGGCCAGTCAAAACTCTTCCAAGCAGACGTGTGGTTGCCAAGCGGGAGGGATGGATTGGGAGTTTGAGGTTAGCAGATGTGAACCATTATACATACAGGATGGATAAACAACAAGGTCCTGTTGTAGAGCACAGGGAACTACATTCAATACCCTGTGTAAACCAACTATACTTCAGTGAAATTACAAAACAAAAAGAAACTCTTCCAAAAATGTTTGCAGGAAGAGTTCCTGTCTCCTTCGAAGATTGCGAGTGCTAAAATCTTGGCACCTGTCTGGTTTCCTCTGCGATTTTATGAAGACAAATTGAGAGTGAAGTCCACCACAAGGAAGCAAGTCTATGGAAGCAGAGAAGGAGACAGAGTTGGTGGCATCATTCAAAACCTGGATGAAGCCCATCCCTGAAATGTTCAGGGACAGATCCAAACATGTCCTTTTTCAGTTGGTTACTTGAAGCTAAAAGGATCTTAAAGTTACTCTTTCTTGCATGAATCCCACTATCTTTCAATCGAAGCCATTACCTATTAGGGACATGTCTTCTGTCCTGGCACACCTGTAGCAGAATTGCAGTAGTATCCCCAGACTCTACGCAATACTGGTTTGTATTGTGGCTGTTCTCTGGGCCCACGGAGGCCTGGCTTAACCCATGGAGGAGTGAGGAAGGCCATCGCTTCTCTATAACAGAGGGGCCATTTAACATTCTAAGCAATTCCCTAGTTTGTCTTTAATATAAATATTTTTTTGTCGGCAATGTTGAAATTGGTCGTTTTGTTCCTCCCCAAACTTATGCCCTGGGGCAAAGGGGAACGTAGCTTTGAAATACAAAGCATTGATCCCACTGTAGAGGTTCTTTCTTTTTTAAAAAAATTTTATTGGAGTACAATTGATTTACAATGTCGTGTTAGTTTCAGATGTACAGCGAAGTGAATCAATTATAGATATACATACATCTACTCTTTTTTAGATTCTCTTCCCATATAGGTTCTTGCAGAGTATTGAGTAGACTTCCCTGCGCTCACTAGTTATCTGTTTTATATATAGCAGCGTGTATCTGTCAATCCCAATCTCCCAGTTTATTCCTCCCCCACTTCCCCGGCAACTATACGTCTGTTCTCTGTGTCTGTGAGTCTGTTTCTGTTTCGTAGATAAGGTCATCTGCACCATTTGTGTTCAATTCCGCACATAAGTGACATCATATGGTATCTGTCCTTCTTTGCGCTCACGTGCATGGGCACACCGCCTCTCAGCGGCCCCTCCACTCACATGGAGCTTTAACAAGGAAGGAGGAGAATGGAAAAGAGGCAGATCTGTTATCAGATCAGGCAGAAAATAATTGGCCAAGGGTAGGTCTGAGGAAATCTCTCATGGAAGAGTTTTGTGTCTGCAAATAACACAATTCCTTCAACTAAGTGCCTTTGAATTCTTCTCCAATCCATTTTGCATGGCTTCTGGAGGTATTTTCTTGGTAAACTATAGACTGGTCCATGTTCTCTTCTGCAAGAAGACCCTCAGCTTCCGAGAGCAGAAGAAGGGAGAGCAAATCCATCCCTGGGGGCTCACGGTTGGACCCTGCCCACCGGGACAGCCTCACCTCGATGGCATCACGCGCTCCAGGGGAAATCATCGTTCACACATTCTCCCCCTCTAACCCACCTATCCTTTTATGTTAGCTGGCTCTTACTGAGTACCTGATAGGTGCTGGTCGGTACTGACGTCTCACCTGTTCTTCGAGGCGGAACACGCATTGTGTCTCCATCCTTCTGGAACATCACTCATCGCTTCCTAGTTGTGACAGGCGCTGGAGGAGACCCTACCTTTGCCCTCACGGCCTCCTCCTGTGCTCCCTCCCCTGCTGCCCTAAAACACCAGTGACCTGTGTCAGCAACCAGCCTGCATATGCCTGGCACAGACAGGCCCTTCAGGAAGGTCTCGGGGATGGATAATAAATGCCCCAAGCACACCTGGGCCCCCTACCCCTTGCCAGTGGTTGAGGTGGACGCGAAGCAAGTTGCCATGCTGTCACCTGTCACACCAGGCACAACTCCTCTGGTCTCACAGCAAGGCTCCCACAGGGCACCTTCAAGACGCACTGAGCTTTCTGTCTCACCTAAGCTTTTCTTGCCGTCCTGAACAGAACTGGAATGCTGAGTGAGAAGCCCACACCCAGCTACATGTTCTGAGCCCCAGTTCTGCAGACTCAGGCTGGGGCTTCACGGGATGCCTTTGGACATTCCAGGGATAAAATTTAAGATCATTTATGCCAAATAGTGTCTAACGCCGTCTTATCCTTCCCTTCACTATTTTAAGGGGCTCACGAAAACATTTTGCTTGAAAAATAAATTCTTAGGATGAACTTATGGGTCTCCAAGGTCATTAGCAGCTCAATAATACTGTCTTTTTTTCAGTTGTATGGCAATAGAACTAAGAAATATCTTTATTCCTTTCCACAAAATAACTTTTTCCTTAAAATTTTATCTCCTAGAGCTTGCACTGTCATTGTAAAATTGATATAAGAAATCTATCCTAGACTTGAAAGTTACATCTACTAGAGGGAAACACAGAAAATGAGTATTTGAGTTTCTGAGGTCTGTGTGGGAGGGTACATGGGAGGGTTAATTTGTGCCCCCCATTTCTCCACAATAAATTAATAACAATTATTTATAGGCCATTGCTGGTAAGATACGCAGTTACAGACTGAATTAGAAAATGGTCAACAAAGCAATCTAAACACAATCAGTTACAGTCATAACTGTACTCTCTACTTACCGTCTTCTGGGACCTGTGGCCTTTCTATTTTAATTGTCTGTTTACTTGTCTGCTTCTGACCAGACTCTGAGTTACTCGAGGGCAGAGACCACTGCTCTTCACCACTGTCTACCCGCACCCCCATGGGGCTCAGCAAGTGCCCACTGGACTTACAGTAAATACACGAGCAAAAACCAAGGCCACATTAATTCCACGATAAACAGCAGGAAGGGAGGACCATGTCCAAAAGATTTTCTTCATTTGGAAGAAAAACTAACAGCTTTGATCATCTTCAATTCCAAGTATTAAAAAATGTGTTTCTTTCGCCTAGCAGATTTAGCATTTCTATCATTCAACGTTTTCCACGCAGGAACCAAGACAGCATTTCCTCCAAAAGAAACTCAGCTGTTTTGGTGAAAAAGAGGCACTATTTTATTTTTTTAAACTGAGGTAGAGTTGATTTACAATGTTGTGTTAATTTCCGCTGTACAGCAAAGTGATTCAGTTACACAGAAGCACTACTGAACAGTCCATTCTTTTCCACACACTGTCATTTACGGTCTTTCTCTTTGTAAAATATAATATATAATAAGTAAATTTATTTATGTCAGAGAGGAGCAAACAAAAACAAAATTAAGACTTTTCCACTAAAAAGTGCCCTCTTAAGCACATCATATGTCACATAAGAGCCACACGTGCACAGAGAACACTGAAAAACAAGACATGTTTCAGCCCTTTTTACACCAATGTGTGTACACACACACACACACACAAACACACCCCATTCTTCCATTCCTGTCCCACACCAATACCCTCCACCACGTTGCCTGCACATCTTCTCAGTCCGGAAAAGCAACAAAACCAAACTTGCCTCTGACTTGTTTTGCTCTTTGTAATAATGTCAACCTCACAGCATAAAAACACAACTCCCTCTGTCTGTTTCTTTATAAAAGATGATTTGAGAAGCCAGCAAGGCCACGGGGGTAAAAGTCAAACATCTCACTCGAGTCTGCCCTCTTTTGAAGATGCCGCTAAAACAGTGAATCACATTTTCTAGACTCTTCCATGTTTCAGACCTGAGAAAATATTGACACTGGGGCAGCTTAAATTCCGAAGATGCATTTTATCGGGGACACATCTGTATTTAAGTTCTCCAGCCTTGTCATGGAAAAGAGTCCATCTGGCCATTTTTTAAAATCAACTTTCAACTTGAACTTGAGAACACTAAGTCTTGTCAGGAGGAACTTGGTTTTGCTTGAAACAGTGTAGCTTCCAGCCACACGGTGGACAAAGTTAGGCAGAGAAACTCCTCTTGGTATGTTACAACAAAAATTGCTGAACAAATGAGTAAAAGAAAACCTTTGTTTTCATGCAATACTGAACTGTCAGGAAAATAAGAGAATTCACCGGAGGATAGACAAGAAAAGGAACCAATATTTCAGTGAGGTGACTATGCTCTGGGCCCTGCGGGCACCTGCGGAGCCTCCAGTGGGTGCAAGGGCGGGGTGGGGATGGGCAGTTAATGGGCCACAGGTGGTCCAGGACCAGGAGCTGCGTGGGGCTGCATCCTAGCTCCATCCTTCCCTCTCAACCCTGCGGCCCACACATGTCACTCTGTAAAACGCACCCCTCGATGGGAGACTACAGGAATATGTCAGCAATTAACCTGACGACTAACTTCTCAACAGCCGTAGACAGTGGACGGCGTCTTCACATAATTGAGGGAAACATAAACACACAACTGAAAATCCTATATCCCGTCTGAACAACTTCCAAGAATGAAGGTGAACTAGAGAAATGTTCAAATAAATAAGACCTGAGTATTTACTATCCACAGGCTTTCACTTAAGAGACTTTTAAAGACTATACTGAAAGAAGTAAAATGATCCTACCCCCAAAATTCTGAAGTGCAAGAAGAAATCGTTAGCCTCAAAAGTAAGCCCGTAGGGATGCTAAAGAAACATCGATCATACAAAACAATAACGACACACGTTTTACTTGTGAAGGTAAAGAATACAAAACTAAAATCCTCAGAAACTCACACATATCAGGAATGGGAGTAACTGTGGTGAGAACCAAGCTGGCTTGGGCGAGAGGGATGAAACCAGCCAGTTATGTGGTTATAGTAACAGAACATGACCACTTTACTGTCTTCGTTATTTTCCCAGGCCGACACCTTTACTGTTAATTACAGGAACTTCCTGCAAAGAACCATCAACTCCTTTAACAAAGCATCAGCGGTTTACTATCCAGCGCTGCGGAACCCACGCCTGAAAATCCCTGCCTTGCTTCCACCAGTTCTAAACTATTATGTCCTAATTCTTGCCCAACCCTTAGTCCAGTCTCAGACTGAAGATCCATTTTAAACCAAAGTTCAAACCCTCAGCAAAGTCTGGTTTTGCCTTTCCTCCCCAGACGCTGCTCGAGCTGTCAAGGTGGTCGTCCCTGTCACCACGGTGAGCAATAAGCTCAGCTCCGTCTTATCAGCTCAGTGAGCTGAGAGCTGGGATTCAGCATTCCAGGGCAGTTCAAAGGTTCTCAGGTAATTTTCTATTGGGGAAGGCGGGTAAACATGAACAAGCTTTCTATATGGAGTCCCGTATGCATTTCTAAGGTAGCCATTTAAACACAGAACTTGATGTACACTTTCTAAATTAGTAGAAAAGAAAAATAGGATGAGAAGACAAACAATGAATGCAAAAAAGGAACGGAAGAAACAGAAAAATGAGTAGAAATGCAATGTACAAAAGAAATAGTAGCAGGCTTCCCTGGTGGCACAGTGGTTAAGAATCCGCCTGCCAACGCAGGGGACACGGGTTCGAGCCCTGGTCTGGGAAGATCCCACATGCCACGGAGCAACTAAGCCCGTTTGCCACAACTGCTGAGCCTGTGCTCTAGAGCCCATGCACCACAACTACTGAGCCCACACGCCACAACTACTGAGCCCACGTGCCACAACTACTGAGCCCACGTGCCACAACTGCTGAGCCTGTGCTGTAGAGCCCGTGGGCCACAGCTGCTGGGCCTGCGGTGGGAGAGGCCACTGTGGTGAGGGGCCCTCGCGCTGAGGTGGGGAGCAGCCCCCCGCTCACTGCGGCTGGGGAGCACCTACGTGCAGCAGCGAAGGCCCAATGCAGCCATAAATAAATAAATAAATTTTATTAATAAATAAATAAATAAATTGATCTTCAAATAAATAAAAAAAAGAGCAGCATGAGCGGTTCGAGGTGCCCATCGCCTGGAGAACATTCTGGCCAGAATCTTTCAGCAGGACTTAATTATGAAGACACACTCAGAAATGAAATTGAGAGACATTCCACAGAACAAACGGGCTGGATAGTTCACAAATATCAGTGTCATGAAAGCAAAGAAAAGGCAAGAAAAGAGTTACAATAACCAACTTCAATCAATGATTAATTCCCAAATCAAAACATAATAAGGAAAAAAGCAAATAATGAAGTGATAACATATTGGGATCATGAGAAACATTGGAAAATCAACTATATATCAGGTAACAGTTTCATGTTAATGTTACATTTCTTGCAGGTGATACTGATTTTCAAAACACAGAGGAAATATCTTAGTTCTTAGGTGATACATGGTGAGGTATAAAGTGTCATTATGTCTGTAACTTATTTTTAAAAGCCAAATTAAATGAATAAAAAAATGTCTCCCAAAGGGGAAAAAGACCTCTTAGAAAGGTAAAAAAAAAACAAAACAAAAACAAAGTACTTCACATAATATAAGAAAATCTTCATCAATCATCATATTCAATGTCAATGTGTTAACAGCAAACCTTTTACTTCCAGTGGCCAAAGATGAAACGATTTCAACAACAAAGTAAATAACAATAGCACTGCGTTATAACACAGGGCATAAAATAAGTCTCCGTGAGTCTATACTGATACAAATGATTGAAGAAATAAAGGAAGGAAGGAACGAAGGAAGGAGGGAAGGAAGAAAGGAAGGAAGGAAAGAAGGAAGGAGGGAAGGGAGGGAGGAAGGAAGGAAGGAGGGAAGGAGGGAAGGAAGGAAGGAAGGAAGGGAGGAAGGAGGGAAGAAAGGAGGGAAGGAACGAAGGAAGGAGGGAAGGAACGAAGGAAGGAGGGAAGGAAGGAAGGAGGGAAGGAACGAAGGAAGGAGGGAAGGAAGGAAGGAGGGAAGGAAGGAAGGGAGGAAGGAGGGAAGGAAGGAGGGAAGGAACGAAGGAAGGAGGGAAGGAACGAAGGAAGGAGGGAAGGGTGGGAGGAAGGAGGGAAGGGTGGGAGGAAGGAAGGAAGGAGGGAAGGAGGGAAGGAAGGAAGGAAGGAAGGGAGGAAGGAGGGAAGAAAGGAGGGAAGGAACGAAGGAAGGAGGGAAGGAACGAAGGAAGGAGGGAAGGAAGGAAGGAGGGAAGGAAGGGAGGAAGGAGGGAAGGAAGGAGGGAAGGAACGAAGGAAGGAGGGAAGGAACGAAGGAAGGAGGGAAGGAACGAAGGAAGGAGGGAAGGAATGAAGGAAGGAGGGAAGGAACGAAGGAAGGAGGGAAGGAGGGAAGGAAGGAAGGAGGGAAGGAGGGAAGGAGGGAAGGAAGGAAGGAAGGAAGGAGGGAAGGAAGGAAGGAGGGAAGGAAGGAAGGGAGGAAGGAGGGAAGGAAGGAGGGAAGGAACGAAGGAAGGAGGGAAGGAACGAAGGAAGGAGGGAAGGAAGGAAGGAGGGAAGGAAGGAAGGGAGGAAGGAGGGAAGGAAGGAGGGAAGGAACGAAGGAAGGAGGGAAGGAATGAAGGAAGGAGGGAAGGAACGAAGGAAGGAGGGAAGGAGGGAAGGAACGAAGGAGGGAAGGAGGGAAGGAAGGAAGGAAGGAAGGGAGGAAGGAGGGAAGGAGGGAAGAAAAGGAAACGGCACAAATTTTCTTTACTGAAGAATTCCCAACAGTATATGTATATATTCCCCCTCTAGGAGGTGTAACTTAATCACTGTCTCCTAGAACGTGGACTGGACTTAGTCACGTCCCTCCAAATAATAGCATATGGAAGGGAAATGTACTCCCTCACCCGAGGAGAAGCCCACCTGACCTGAGTGATTATCGCTAGCAGCATCTGATGAGTGCGGTTGGTAGTACGTACCCTCTGCCGCCACAGGAGGGGAGGAGCAGCTTACCTATTTGGAACCCTGCCCCCAAGCCAATAACCGCAGTGTAATCACGAAGAGACATCTGAAGAACCTAAACTGAGGCCTCTCCTACAAACTGCCTGACCACTTCTCTTCAGAACTGTCAAGGCCATGAAAGACCAAAAAGCGAAACTCACAGATCGGAGGAGACTAAGGAGGCTTGAGGGCTAAATGCAAGGCTCGTCCTGGACAGGATACTGAACCAGAAAAAGCACACGGAGTGACCGCGCTGCTGGCATCCGAGTGAAGCGTGTAGTTCAGTGAGCGGCACTGTATGAATGCTGGCGTCTTAGTTACGCAAGTATGTGGTGGCGACGGAAGACGTAACACGGGAGGAACCTGGGAATACGGAAACTGTACCATCTTGGCAACATTCTGTAAATCTGAAGTTATTCCAAAGTTTAAACTTTATTTTTTTTTAAAGAAGCAAACTCTAAAATCAGGAAGTCAGAGACACCACCTCATGCAATCAACAACTTAATAAGAAATAGAGAAGACTAAAAAGAACTGACTGGAAGAAAGAAATCTTTTTCATGAACCATATTTTTTTTTGCACAGATCCAAAATAATTGCCAGAACAATTATTAAAATAAAGAGCTTAGCGAGTTTGCTAGATATAAGATCGATACTAAAAAACTGATTGCCTTTCTATATACCAGCAACATACAATTAGAAATGTAATTTTCAAAAAGGGATTTTAGTAAGAGACCATAGAAAGAAATCTAAATAATGATGCATCACATCTTTATAAAGAATAGTTTAAAACTGTACAGACAATAAAGAAGACCCAAATAATCGGAGAAGCATAAAGTTCTCAAGGACAGGAAGGTCATTACAATAGGATGGCAATTCTTCTCAGAATGATCTATACATGCAATGCTATTTCAATAAAAATCACAACAGGAGTTTTCAAGGAACTTGGTAACCTATTTGTAAAAACATATATTGAAAAGTGAAATGGTGAGGATGCTTGAAAAGGAAAGGAAAACGAGGCGACTTCCCTACCACACAGCTTCTGTAACGCTACAGTAACTGAGACAGGGGCAGTTTGGTACACAGTGGGGCACAGTAAACCCAAGGAACAGAACAGAGAACCGAGAAACAGGCCAGATCACACACAAAAATCTGACCTGCAAGTTAGCTGGCTTTGCACATCATTGGAAGAAAGTGTGACTATTCAATAAATGATGTCAGGACTCCATGGGATACCCTAGTGAAAAACCTCACAGCGATAAGATAAATTAACAGATGAATCGAGGACTTAAATGTGGAAACCAAAGTTTAAATAGCCAAAGATCCCAGTAAAAACTGGGCAAAAGACATGAGCAGGCATTTCACAGCAAAGGATATCTGAGTAGCCAATAACAATGTGAAAATTTTCAAGCTCACTGGTAATAAGAAGAAACAAACAGGAATTAACATTAAGGTACAATTCTACACTTACCCTAATACCCAGAATTAAAAGAATGCCAAATCAAAAGGTTGGGGAGAATGCAGAAAAACAAAATTTTGTATATTGTTGGTAGAACTGTAAATTGGTCACTTTTAAGAATAATTTAACTCTACCTCGTGAAGTTGAAAATATTAATTTCTTAAGACAGCAATACCAATCTTAGCTATAGATTCCAAGAAAGTTTTCTTGCACTTTTGGACAAGGAGAGCTGGAAATAAGCCAGACATTCATCAAAGCGGAAAAGACAAGAAAGGTTGCCTATTTATACAAGGGAGTTTGGTCCGTCACAGAAAGCAAAGGATCCAAGCTTTTTGCATCCACGTGAACTCGAAAAACATCGCACTGCATCAAGTCACAGGAGTAAGCACGTTGTATTATCCCACTGATATATACTTCGAAAGAGGCAAAACATAATTTTTACAGTCTGGTTCACAGGGAGATGTGTACACGTGGTAAAATTACAGAGAAAATCGGGAGGTCGAGGAAAAACAGAAAAACTTAAGACAATGATTATATGTGCAGGAATAATAGGAAGGTAAATCAAGGAAGCACAAAAAGAAGGGATTTCAGAACTACTGGAAGAGTCACTTTTCTCGAGTCTCATGGTGAGTGAAGTTGAGCGACAGGCGACGCTAGGCATTCTGGACGATAGTTTATCTTCTGTGATCTAACTGCGCACATGCATCTCACACACGCGTGCGCACACGTGCACACACGCACGCACACAGGACGCTGCCTGTCCCGTCACACGTCCCAGCCAGGCGTGCAGGTGTCACGTGGCCCTCCTGGCACTGACCTGTGGGAACAGAACTCCTGTCACTGCCACTGCTGTCACTGGTCCTTTGTCTGGGACCCGGGAGCCCCCTGTCCTCAATCAGCGTCTACGAAACTGTGGTAGGTTAAGCTGCTACTTTGCAAGGAGGGCCAAACCTTAAACCCTCTGCAGTTTTTACAACATTATGTAATCGTCCATATGAAAAGAAGGCAAGAGGTGTAGAACAGCATGCTGAAAAACCATCTCTCTACGAGGGTTAGAAAAATGGATTCTAGTACGTGTTGAGTTATAAAACATGAATGAGATCTAGGGCAGCTACTTTACTTCTCTGGCCTGTTTGCTTATCTATAAAATGAAGGGTTGAATAACACCATCTCCAAAAATAGCTAGAATAACTTATCCTTCTCAAAGCCTAAAATTAGAGATGTAAGGGAAAAAATAACCTGAAACGCATAGCCACAGAAAGAAGAACTTGAAAAAAAAAATGTAATATATATAAATGTTAAAGATACAAATTGTGATGACAGCAAGTATAAAGTTTATCTTATCTGTATTGAAATATTTATCTGCAATATACCATAAAGAGAAAATTCTCTTTTAACTTGTATATCAAAGGGAAAATAAAGAACCCCACAAAGAAGCTCAAGTAAAATATTTTCATGATATACAAATGCCACTGAAGTGAAAAATCTTCCATGAGACCACCCAACCTTGACAAGTATATTCACATAGGATTTAAAGAGTAATATTTGTATGACATACGGTAGGTGGTCTTTTGCGTGGGTGAAATACTCCAGCTGACTTTGGTTCACGAAAGCTTCCAGGAGAATCATGATAAATTTCTACCTGGCCAAGTATAATATTAGCCTAAATGTCTCATTCTGCTTTCAGAGCTGTACTTCTTCCTTGTAATGAAATATTCAAACCTCTTAGTTCTGGGTGTATGTATGTATCTATTTGTGTACCTATGGATATCGGACACTATGCATAATATGTATACATGGACACTTCTCTTTCTTTTTATAGCTTACTATTTATCTTATTGATTTGGCTCTAAGGAAGCTCAAATGTAAAAGTTTTGGCACTAGTGGTAACTCTGGCACAACCTACATTCCTTTACTTGGCTTTTTATTCTCTATTCCTTATTTTATAAATTGTTTTACTCTATATGTAATTTTTTTTACCATATATTACCTCAAATTACTTTCAGATGTAGATAGAAGCAGAGCTTAAATAAGGTTGTAAATTTCTTGGATCATCAGAAAAACATAAGAGAACAAACGATGCCATTTTAAATCACAGCCTCAAAATGAAGCAACTTGAAAGACTGTAACAGTTGTTACACTGTTGGAATTTCAAGTATGATCACTTACTTGCATATGTCATCTTCTGGGTCTTCAAGCCCAAATCTCTCATCAAATGTGAGCTGTATCCATACATTTTCCTCTACTGCTACTAATCTCCATACCAAGACCATATTTCTTGGATAAGTATGAGGAAACCGTGGGCTGTGAATACTTCCATTAGTAGACACAGTAATAATTCTCTCATGCTGGGGATCTTGTACTCCTGAAAGTAAAAACATAAGCATAGACACACACTTAGAACAGACATTTCAAAAATTATAGGTTTCAAAATAACTTCTGAAAAAAGGTAACCAATACAAGCCCAAAGTTTCCCATGAACTGTAATTACTAAATGATTTCAACCCTTAAATGACCTCGAAAAAAGAAAAACGAAATGAGGTCAAAGCAATGGTGTCAATTTCTTGTTGTAAGGGAACTAACAGCAGTCTATGAAGATATGAAATTATAAGAAATGTTGCAGGACTTCTCAGTGACTTTAAAAGTCTAACATGAATTTTAAATTTCTAAGAGGAGAAGTATAAAATAGCTTCCAAGTTTATTAGGCATGGTAACCTTTTACACGGTGAAACGCCAAAATACATTGTTATTAATATCTTTTTCTTTTGCTTAGATTGTTGGGGGAGAGACGAGGGGACGGGCAAATTGAGACAATTTGTTGAGACAAAAGTGTTCTTTTTTTTTATTGAAGCATAGTTGACTTACAGTGTTTCAGGGGTACAACAACATGATTCACTTATATATATATTTTTCAGATTATTTTCCATTATAGATCACTACAAGATATTGAATATAGTTTCCTGTTCTATACAGTAGGCCCCAGTTGTTTATCTATTTTACACACAGTAGCATAGAGACAAAAGTGTTCTTATATCCACCCAACTGAGAGTTCATAATGAGAGGAAACACATAATTGGTATTTGGAAAATGAGCAGCTGTTTACCTACACAAAGAAAATCTAAGAAGTAAGACAGTTACACTTTTTCAGGCCATGGAAATCCAATCCATTAAGTTTGCTAAATCCCAGTAAAAAACAAACAAACAAACAAAAACAAAACCTTTTAAAGACTCTTTTATTCAATTTCTAAAACAATTTAAAAGTCCTAAACTGCACCTTGAACACATGAAGTAATGTGCATGGCACAACACCTGACACGTTTTTTTGTTCAACTTTGATATACTCATAACATCAGGACAACAATATTATACTATACCAATACCTCATTAGTTTTCATGATTTAGAGATATGCTTCATAAGACTGAACTTTGTATTTGCAGTATTACACAGAGAGAAGAATATCATTACTTTATAAGCACCATTTTTCCTTTATTTGCCCATTTCCCAACATCCAATCTCAATATATGCATAGTTACTTGCAGAAATATGAAAAAATTCTCATTTTATTGACTCCTTTTAGGTACATCCCATCAAACTGTGCAATACAGAGTTGTCTAAGGCCTATTAAATCATTGACATTTTATACTAAACTTCATTTTTCTTCTCTCTTTTTTTTTTCTTTCTATTATGGTTTTCTGCCTTTTCCTCTTCAGTTCTTTCACTTCCATACCCTACTTCCCTTTTTTTTAATTGAAATATAATTGATTTACAGTATTGTGTTAGTTTCAGGTGTACAGCAAAGTGATTCAGTTATACATACATATGTATCCACTTTTTTCAGATTCTTTTCCATTACAGGTCATTACAAGACACTGAGTACAGCTGCCTGTGCTCTACAATGGGTCCTTGTTGGTTCTCTGTTTTATAGGCAGTAGTGTGTGTCTGTGAATCCTAATTCCTTTTTAACCAATGGACTCCTTAGTGCCAAGCTTGCCTGCTCAGTATTTCAACTCCACGTGTTCTCCCCATGATTTTACACCAATGACCTTGCTTCCCGCTCTGGAAGGCGGACTCTAAGGCGACCCCCAATGTCCCTCACGCGTCAGGAGCCCCTGCCTTGAGTGGGTGGAAGCTGTGACAAGGATGGGGTATTACGCCCATGATCACAGTTAACTCTGAGTTAAGCAGAAGTTAGATTATAGGAAGAGCCTAACCTAATAGGGTGAGCCCTTAACAAAAGCCGGCCCTTCTTGATCTTAGAAATTCCAGGTGTGAAAGAGACTCAACGGGGGGAATTCTGTGTGGTGGCCTTGGAAAGCGAGCAGGTTGTGTGCCCAGGATGTGGGCGGCTGAGAGGTACCGAGAAACAGGGGGCTTTATCCTGAAACCTCAAGAGACCTCGATGAATCAGAGGCAGACTCTTCACCAGCCTCCAGAAAGGAATCGAATCTCGCTGATAACCTTGATTTTAGTCTTGTAAAAACTTGGAGCAAAAGCCCAGTCTCCCAGGCCTGGACTTCTGAGCTCCAGAGCTGAGAGCAAACAGGGTGTTTAAAACTGCGGGTTTGTGGTGATTTCTTACTTAACAGTAGACAATTCATACACCCTCTGTTGTGCACAAAGCTATTTGATTCGCAAGTATGTCTTTTTGTCCTTCGTTCTTCAACGGCACTTAGAGTAATTGTAGCAACTTTTCATTTACTATTTATGTGACTCAAAATACATATTTCACACTGATAAAATGCAACTTAAGAATATGCTCTAAGAAATTTCCTGAATTCAAAAGACAATGTCAAGGCTTATTTATTAGTGAGAATATGATTAGGGTTAAAGAATACCTGTTTTATTGTTAAAACACCCCAAATAATTTTAACAAGGTGTAGTTATGGTTCTTAAAGCAGCTTTTTCATTCTCTTAAACTCAGCTGTTTCAACAGTGAGTCTGTTAAGTATGATTTTATATTGTCTAAGACAAGATAAAGACAAACATAATTTCTTTTGAATATATACAGTGCATATAATGGGGAATATCATCATATGAGTAAATATGCCTTAAGTGCCACAGGATGTTTAAATTATAATTATAGCCTGTGCAAAAGCATGTTCCCTCTTATTGGGGGCTAATGTTTGATATGGCCATTGGTTATATTAACATATATCAAATAATCAATACCTCTCCTGTGCACATAATTTAGCACCAGTATATCTCATAAGGACACAGAAGGATCTATCAAGTTAGATGAATTCTTCTCTATACTGACAATTTTTTAAAGAAAATGATTATAATCTACTATTAAAATTAAATTAATATATTGTCTGTCTTCAAAGATTTCTTTCAAAAATGAGATATTTCCCCACTATCTAACTTTTAATACAATAGCCTACATATCTCAGAGGTATTTTAGAGCAGTACCTTATATCAAGAGTCCTTCTCATTTTGGCAGCTAATATTTTTTTAATGCATTAATTTTTTCCAATCAAATTTATTAAAATTTATTATTTTCCCCATTCTGTCTCAAAAAAGAAAAAAAAGGAGTGCCTTATAACATCCACAGCACTGTTCACAAATATAACATTGTTTACGCTTTCATATGCGTAAACTACATGGCTACTAAAAGATCTGAATTCTATTTTTCTATCTTCAGTCAAAAAAGCTCATGGCTAAAACGTATATACTTAGATTGTGTTTACATCTTTATTTTTCCCTTTATAGCTCACAATTCCATTAAACTATAATTAAGCATAATTTAAAGGCTGAAAATCTAGGACTTATTTGTGGTAAAAGAATTGTAAATTTCCTTTTAAGTTAAATTGCTGCTCCCCCAAAATCATCTCAGAACGCAGTGAGGTTTGCCACCAAATACATATGATTTGCACACGACTGTCAACGTTACATGTAAATCTCAAACAACTAGGCCTATGATCGAAAAGAAAAAAAAAAAGAAGCAACAAAGAGTAGTATCTACCAAAATAAGACTTTGCATTCGTAGTTCAGTTGCTTAAAAAACCATCTTTCTAAACACAGAACTTTACTAGGATTTTAGGGATGAGACAAGTACCTATTTTATGACTACTTTATTGAACATTTGCTTTTCCTAAACAATGGACAGTACACTCAAAGAAAGTACCGAAGAAATCAAACAAATGTAAGTCAGCAATCATTAACGTATTTACAACATGCTCCTTGCAATGCACCCTCAACAAGAATAAGTCTTGTTCATCCAGATAAGTCTTGTTCATCCAGATAAGACAGCATGAAAAGTGAAAATATATATATAAACACTAAATTTTAAAAATTAAAATTAACACCATTTCATATTATCCTTCCCAACCCTCCTTGAGGTCAGTATTGAAAACTAACATGAAATAACAACAGAAAAGGAAAAGAAGGGAGATTAATAATGTGAATACTGTAAAACCGTTGACTATGTATGTTCACATACAATTCAGTTATGAAGAATCATTACACATCTGTATGAATTCAATAAAACAGTAAAACCAAAGCAATTTCATAATATTTGCCATGCATTTCACACTGTTAGCCCCTTTAAAAGTATATGTATTAAGAACGAAAGAGGGAAGGAGTAAGAGAATCATGAAAAGCAATAAAAAAATTTAATGCTTGAAAAGCTGTATTATTTAAAAAGATAACATCAAAAAAGAAGTTTTGTAGGGACTTCCCTGGTGGACCAGTGGGTAAGACTCCGTGCTCCCAATGCAGGGGGCCCAGGTTCCATCCCTGGTCAGGGAACTAGATCCCACATGCACGCCGCAACTAAGACCCGGTGCACCAAAATAAATACATAAATAAACATTAAAAAAAAAAGTCTGTGGACAAGATATAATTCCTAAAGAAAGAGAAACCATCCATGTCCTTCTCCATGCTAATGCTTTAAGTTGGCTATAGCAGAAAAGACCTGGAGGATTAAGAATGAAGTAAAAAGAAAGGCCTCCAGTTTTGGTTTAGCTTTAAGTTCTGAAGAATTCCGGTTCCTGTTCACATAGGGAGGGCGTAGGGATGTGTCCCCATAAACTGGTAGATTTCACAGGTGTCTTATGAGATTTCTGATGCGTTTACTTCCAAATATATGTTATCTTCAAATTGCGTTAGAAAAGGTATTTCTGTAATAGTCAGGTGCACCTATTTCCAAATCCTTCCTGGTCTTATTTGTGCTTTGGTCTGTTCACTATTTTTTCTTTATTTTTTTTTGCCTGTGATAATCCTTCTTTATCTTAATCTTGCTAGTTTTTTATATGGCTATTTCCATTTTCAATCTCACTAACTCTTAATTAACAAATTTCACTTTTAACAAAAGTTAGTTAAAATCATTTAACATATATATACATGCACACATACATATGTATATGTATTTGTTGCTAGTTTCACTGGCTCCATAAATTGGCACTTTTTACCTAGAAAATCCAGAATAATCTCACCTAATCTTACTTGATTCTGTAGAGAGAACGTATACTTGAACTCCACAGCGCAAACAAATCTCTCTCCATAAATTCCAAACTATATAGAAGTACCTTGTTTTCATGCTTAATATTTTAAATTCTGAGTAAACACAAAAGTACAATACTTAATACAATAATACAAAAAAACTGAGACTCAAGTTTTTGTTTTCTTATTGCCTCCGTCTAGTTTCCCACACTTTAAAACAATAGCAAAATAAAACAAAGACAATCAAAAAAAGTTAGTGTTGTCTACCTCAAACTGTTTACAAATTGCAAAAATAAATGTTCACTAAGGAAAAATAAGAGATTGCTATATTAAGTAAGCCATAAAAACAAATGCAATGATTTAAAATATGGCCAATTGAAATTCTTGAATTTATTCCAGAAGATAATCATTTTATTCCTCAAGGGAATGAATAGTCAAAAATCATAGGGCTTCCCTGGCGGCGCAGTGGTTGAGAATCTGCCTGCCAATGCAGGGGACACGGGTTCGAGCCCTGGTCTGGGAAGATCCCACATGCCGCGGAGCAACTGGGCCCGTGAGCCACAACTACTGAGCCTGCGCGTCTGGAGCCTGTGCTCCGCAACAAGAGAGGCCGCGATAGTGAGAGGCCCGCGCACCGCGATGAAGAGTGGCCCCCGCTTGCCGCAGCTAGAGAAAGCCCTCGCACAGAAACAAAGACCCAACACAGCCATAAAATAAATAAATAAATGAATAAATAAAACCCCAAAAGTTTTAAAAAAAAGAAAAAAAAATCATATATTGAGAACCTATTATGTTTCATGTGCTGTACCAAGGGCTTGGGACATCAGAGCAAGACAAAGCCTTGTCCTCTTAATGTGACAACCTCTAGGACTGTAATTTAGTATCATTCCTAGACTAGGTATTCTAGTAAATACATATTCAATGATCAAAACCCACTTCAGATGTCACGTTTGATGGAATGTAATCCTTAATTCCCTTTGTACATTCCTTCAGGGCTGCATTTTTTAAAATTTATTTTATTGAAGTATAGTTGATTTACAACGCTGTGTTAATTTCTGCTGTGCAGCAAAGTGATTCAGTTATACCTATATATACATTCTTTTTGATATCCTTTTCCATTATGGTTTAACCCCAGGAGGCTGGATATAGTTCCCTGTGCTCTACAGTAGGACCTTGTGGTTTATCCTTCCTATATAAGAGTTTTCATCTGCTAATCCCAAACTCCCAATCCACCCCTCTCCCACCCCCTCTCCCTTGGCAACCACAAGTCTGTTCTCTGTGTAGGACGGCATATTTTAATCACCACGTGTGGGCTGACGTTTCTTGCTTTTCTGCCACACTGTGAACTTCTAGTGAGGTAGCAAATCGTCTAGACAAAACTGATTTTGAAGTCGGTAACCAGTGTCCAGCTCTGTGCCTGGCACATGGCACCACATAATATATATTGTTAGTATAAAGAAACTTGATATCTTGGAACTTGGCAATAAGACAGTTTCAACATTCCATCCTTCATTCATAAGTTTCCAGAGACTATACATATGAGAATAAGAGGCTTTTACAATGTACATTCCTCCCCAATCAAAGTCCCTTAATTCATATTTTACTCCAGGTTCATCTACTATAACCTACATATATATTTCAGCTGAAGGTGACAGATTACTCATTACTGAGATTTGCCATTTTCTTAACATACTAAATCATTTTAAAATAAAACGTGTTTTATAATTTTACCACACTGAGAATGCCACAATTGTTGTCATTATTTTATCTTAACTCTGAACTATGAATCAGTTGATAATAAAAATCTGTTATTTGGGGACTTCCCTGGTGGCGCAGTGGTTAAGAATCCACCTGCCAATGCAGGGGACACGGGTTTGAGCCCTGGTCCGGGAAGACCCCACATGCCGCGGAGCAACTAAGCCTGTGCGCCGCAACTACTGAGTCTGAGCTCTAGAGCCCGCGAGCCACACTGAAGACCCAATGCAGCCAAAAATAAATAGAGTAATTAATTAATTTTAAAAAATCTTTTATTTTAGGCAAGACACTTGATATCAGGGTTTATTTTTTTATAAACTATAGATAATCAGAGACTGTTTTAAAGTTCATGTGAAATGATGCTCGTATAAACTAACCACCTTGATAATTACAAATCAGTATGTACGTGAAGGAGAAACTTTGTCCATCATATTCGGCCTAATGCAAACACAGTGAGAAAGAAAATTTATTATCAGGTATCCAGTTCTTGTGATGTTAGTAAATAGAAGATTGCTATGGAAGATAATGCAAAATGGGTCAATATGTATAAAGAATCCAGTTTCACAAAGATCGAACTGATGAAGCAAGAAGCAGTAATTTTTCGGCAGTGATGCAAATCTCTGATCCCTTCTACAGGTTGATTGAAGAGGAGGAAAGAGGATAACATTGTAGAAATTATGCCATTTCTTTGACTTGGCACAATCTCTAAGAAGAGATTTGAATTCTTTTGTATCTAAAAAGAAGCAAAAGAATTCAGCCATAAGCCTCCTACCTACCTATGAGCAATGGTAAGAAATGAGGGCCCATGTTGAGACGTTCAGAGCAAAACTTCCAAATGCAATGAGGGAAAGTTTACCCATGAGCGTCTACCCAGCATCCGTCCCCCTGCCCACCAGCACCGTGAAGCAGCCCTGGTTGACCCTACCCAGAAATATGCCTGGAAAATCAACATGAGTCCATTTCCCTCAATGCATGGATGGCTCGAAGGGGCCAATCAGAGTGAATCCAATGGCTTTTTTTTTTCTTCCCTCAACAGTTGGGGATTAGACCATGTTGGGCGCAGAAGTAATGTCCAAGAGCTGCTGTAGCCAATAAGCTGTCATATTAGAAACCAGTCTGATGGAAAAGTCAATGCACAGAAGTAGACAGACACACAGCAGTACAGCAAATGGAGCCAGATCCCAGCTCAAACCACACAGTAAATTCAGCCCATCTCTGGGCTTCTCAGGTACATGACTAAACAAATCACTTTTTACTATTATTTAAGTTAGAGTTAAGATTTTTACGCATGCGACCAAAATCAAAATGGGCCGTGGTTCAGGCCCATTATCCTGGCGTGATTATTACTGGTGTTCCCTGTTCATGCTTGAAAATATCTGGATTAATGTTACAAAGGACACGGCAAGTAAGATCTATAAAGTTCTTCTGCTATTGAGGCACGAGATATAGAAATGGTAATGATTTGACAGCATGGTATTTTAGCCTTAAGGTAGTGGTAAAAGTAACCTATTTGGGTTTTATACAATGGGGTATGACATAACATTTTCAGTGAAGGCTCAATTATGGGAGACACACTGGCAATAATCTTCTTACCTCTTACGCTGCAGGATAAATCGCCAAGTACATAAACACAGAATCTCCTTAAAGCCTTTACTGCACACCAATTAGTAACAAATATAATTCTATACACACACATTACACACACCATTACACAGAAACATGTTTAGGCAATGCTATTAGTTTTTATTCTGCATTAAATTGTGCATTATTTTACATACCACAAGGCGGCTAAAACCAGAATGTAGAACAGAGACAAATGAGGAATGAAAGAAACATTCACTTTAAAGATTCACTATTGATTTCATTTTTTCAATATTTAATTGACTCTCCTGTTGAATTAAAACTATTATTCAGTGTAGAAAGTTTACATTAAATACCAGGAGCTCTGAAATATTTTAAGCAGCGAAATGTATTTACGTGAAATATTATGACACACGATTAAGCGCAAATTCATATTACTTAACCTCTAAACAAACAAATATGCTTATTTAAGAAAAGATATGTCCAATAAAGAACCTAATCCATTTGGAGACTCAGGATCTGTCAGTATATTGTATCTGCACTGGACGTATAATTTACAACATTCAGATGGAATTTACCAGCAATTTCAAATGTGGAAAGCAGTGACCTATTTCTTTGTGAACACACAATGTCTAGATACAGTAGTGACACTTTGACGGGAAGATGTTTAAAATGCATCAAGGAAAATAATAATGACACAGTAATCAGTACAGACTTACTCGTTAAATAAGGCCATTCGTATATGACTTAAGTGAATTTTTAAAGTACGTTTAAAATTCTCTCTTATGTTAAACTCTGAACTAGGCAAAATAAATGATTTCTAAGAAACAATAAAAGAGGAACCTATTTCAGCCTTAGTATATTCAACCATCATCAGTGTTAAAAAATGAGACTTTGCTGCTTCCTAATTATATTTATCATTAAAGATGAATGCATATAATTTACAGGTAATGAGCCTATGAGTTTCTTACGAATAACATCCAAAGATAGGAAAAATAATAAATTTGGTCACTTCTACACAAATCATGTCCTCCCATCTTATGTTTTAAATGTTATTAATTAAACACTCTCAATAATGGAGAGCGTTTGGGTTTGCAGCTCTTTCCATAAGCAACATTTGAGATTTACAAGTTACATCTGCAGCAGGACCTTTGGTTTCAGTAGTCATTCCACATCAAGATAGCAGGAATAAGTGAAAAGCAGTTCCACTGGACGTGATTGCCCTTCACAGGCCACGTTTAGGCAGACTTACGCTCATGAATATTCCAACCATTCTGCCCTGCTGGAAAACATCACCTCCCTACCCCACCCTCCACAGCCAGCAACTGTCCTCAATCGTAAAGTGATGTTAGAATGTGTATAAAACACAACTGGGAGACTTTTAAAAGAAGTGGAAGTCGCAAATTAATAATATCAATAAAACACATAATTTTGGTGGGGAAATAGATTACTTAAATTTTATTTCTCAAAGCAAAGGCATTTTTTAATAATGACCAGGAGATAGCAAATCATGCCAAGCTATTTCATCTCAGATTATATTATTTTATCATCTAGTTGGGCTATTATAAGGGAGTAAATAAGCACAAACATGAAGATGTCGAATAATTGGCCTGAATATAACCGTTAGCAGAATTCTTCAGCAACAGCTAGTTGTATGACAATAGTTTTAAAATCAAACCAAAGATCCAGAGTCGAGCAGTCTAAAAAGAGGAGCTGAAACACAGAATGGGACAGAGTCAAGAAGGTATATATTTTGAATTTTGAATACAGTTTCAAAGCAGGAACTGAACTGAACGTTACAGAGTCCACTGGAAGTTTCATTTGTGAGGAGGGATGATTCTCTGACACTCTTTATCACCGGTTCCTTCAACATTACTCAAAAATACCTACTCCCCTAGCTTCTGATCTCAGGGAAGACTCAGGATACGTCTGTCAGATTGGACGGTGTCAGATGCCACAAGAAGATTAAGAATCCTTCTGCATGGTATTTGCACTGTTTACGTGAGTGTAATCCCCAGCCAGCAAATGGACCAGCTGCATTCGTGACCTCCCAGCAAGGGAACAGACCTGTCTCAACAGAGCATTTCCTTGAAAATTCTTGCCCATGAAATCTGATTTTGATGCTGAAAGCTCTCCACCCATGTTTCCTATAAATCCATCCATTCCTCTTCTGAAAGAAATCGAACGTTGTCCAAAGAAATGGAACAAAGTTATGGAAACACATGCCCAGGGAGTGAGGGGAAGCAGGAGAAAACTAACAGGAGAAAAAGTACAAATTGTACTTAATTTAATCACAGCAACTGTAGTAATACTAATTATCTTGACATGTGGCTATCTCTCACTCTTATTTTCCAGTAGAGATCAGGCTTTTTAAAGAAAGATATTCATAACAGAAGCCTGAAGAACAACTATACTAATCACTTAAAACGCATGATTTAAATTTACAGAGATCTACTCCTGCACAGACACACAGACCGTCAAAATATTTATTTTATAGCAGTCATCATACTTTCAAATTTGATTGCAATGTTGTAATCCTGTTAAAAGTCAACCGGAACAAAAGATTTATGATGGGGAAGCAACATACCGAGAAAAAGCCCCTGATATAAAAAAAATGCATTAAGACTTTTACTCAGGAATTAACAAGAACCTTTTATTCGGTAAGTTGTGCCAAAGAAAGTAAGTATCAATGAAGGATGGAAAAAAACTCTGAGAAACACCAGAATAATCAATTACACTTTGAGAAACACCCTGCTACTCTCTCTACACCATAACAGCCAAAATAATAGCCAGGGGACGTTCCCTTGAACACATCAGAGAATACACAACTGAGAACAGAGACGTTTCAGTAAGCATGCTGCAGTTTGCAGATTATCAGGAATATGAAAACAGCCCTGAAGCAGTGGCACAAGTGTACAGACATTTAGAAGTACAAGGATGTGAGGGGACTCCCGCTATGAAAGGAAAACAGTCAAGTCTACACTTGCTCGTGTCGAAGAATCAGGTAAGAATGTGATCCCACCTAAAGAAATTCTCTGCTTTAATAGGGTTCATTGTATAAACCTTAATCACGTGAGATTATGTCAAGCGTGTATAAGGAAAGTTTAAAATGGAGAGTAAATAAAATATATGTTCCGCTTACCTTTTAAATGTTTTTTCTCCTCTTTTCTATGCCAGTCCAGATGCTTGGGGATAGTTCCTCCCTGCCAGTAGATGGAGATAGTAAAATTGAGTCTTTTGGTGACCTCAAATCCTAAGCTAGGGGGTTCAGAATCTTCAGTTTCAGATTTTGGAAGTAAAAATAGTTTGAATGATTGAGAAGACACACAAAGCTTGTAATAAGTGTTATCTGAGTCAGTCAAATGAACTTGTATTCATGGTCATTCGTAACAAGCTATAAGGGAGAGGTCTTGGCTGGCATAGAAAAAAATTAAAGAAAGAGCATTATTTTGTAGGATATATTCCCTTAACGCTTCATTCTTCCCAGATCTTGTGCATTTACTCAACTAGTATTTATTAAGCAGCTACTCAAAATTGCAGGTTACAGACCCGATGTTTCCGTATACATTATCTCTTTAATATTTTTAACTACCGTGTGAAGCAGTAATAACTATCCCCTATTATCTTGTCCCAGAAACTGTATTTTTAAAAGTTCCAAATGGTGAGCTGACTCTTGCTTGACAAGGTTCGGTGGTCCACACGACACTTAGTTAATGGCTTCTCAGATTTAGGCAGAATTAAGTTTCTCCTTCCTACTGATAAAGGGACCTTGAATCTACCCCTTATCCTCTTCACAAGTAAAATCTAGGTTTCAATATTCTTCGTTGTCCTGTTGTGCCTCGATTTCAACATAACATATTCTGGGAAACTAGGGCATTATACAACCACTTAAACAAGAGTAATACCAAATTTGTTCGAGAATGACTGACTAAAATAAAACCACTCTCTGTATACAAGTCACTGTAGTCTTTCTGCCCAAATGAACACACTAATATTTATATACCTCTTTCTAGTTCTTATAAATGATGCTCAGAGTACAAAATGTTTTCTTATACACAGGTTTCTTCTGGCTACCTCAACAGCCTGAAAGACCAAATGTATTACGCAAACTTTATTATTGTAAAAATAGAGTTGGTCGTCACAGTATGTTGGTCATATAATTTCTTGCCCAAACCAACACATTTTTAAGCCTGAAAGAGGGCAGTATTATTAACTGTGTCAGGGACACAGATATAAACCAGGACGGTCCCCAGACAACCTGGGCACATGGTTACCCTAATGACAAATGACAGCATTAACCTTCAATCCAGGTCTTTTGTGTCTAAATCAGGAAATCTTTCACCCTGAACATCTGTGTGATGAATTCTTAAGTGTATGTTTTCCTCTTATCATCTTTAGTCAACTCAACACACCAGGTAGAACTTTTTGTTTTCATAAACTTGGTAATACCTATTACTTTCACAGTACTTTATTTCAAGGTAAGTTAAAACGACAAAACAGGGCTTCCCTGGTGGCGTAGTGGTTGAGAATCCGCCTGCCAATGCAGGGGACACGGGTTCGAGCCCTGGTCTGGGAAGATCCCACATGCCGCGGAGCAACTGGGCCTGTGAGCCACAACTACTGAGCCTGCGCATCTGGAGCCTGTGCTCCGCAACAAGAGAGGCCGCGATAGTGAGAGGCCCGCGCACCGCGATGAAGAGTGGCCCCCGCTTGCCACAACTAGAGAAAGCCCTCGCACAGAAAGGAAGACCCAACACAGCCATAAATAAGTAAATAAATAAATAAATTAAAAAAAAAAAAAAAAAAAAACGACAAAACAGCAAAAATCACAATCCTAATAACTTTCTCTGTTTAACCACTTTTTAACGGGTTATTTGTGAGGTCTTTCTAATACTACCAAGGAATCGGGAGACATTTTTACCAATTATTGCTGATTTGCTGGATTCTAGCTCCATTTCAGTGTTTGGACCAATAAGTTTGACATTAATTCTACCTCTAACTATAAACAGCTTCCAGAAGTTGGTACTCCTTAACAAATGATAAATTCCTTATTAATTGAGAGAAGATAAAAGATCATTTAAAAGGTACTTTAGTCCATCGACCGATGAATGGATAAAGAAGATGTGGCACATATATACAATGGAATATTGCTCAGCCATAAAAATAAATGACATTGAGTTATTTGCAGTGAGGTGGATGGACCTAGAGTCTGTCATACAGAGTGAAGTAAGTCAGAAAGAGAAAAACAAATACCGTATGCTAACACATATATATAGAATCTAAAGAAAAAAAAAAATGGTCATGAAGAACCTAGGGGCAAGACGGGAATAAAGATGCAGACCTACTAGAGAATGGACTTGAGGACACGGGGAGGGGGAGGGGTGAGATGTGACAGGGTGAGAGAGTGGCATGGACATATATACACTCCCAAATGTAAAATAGATAGCTAGTGGGAAGCAGCCGCATAGCACAGGGAGATCAGCTCGGTGCTTTGTGACCAGCTAGAAGGGTGGGATATGGAGGGTGGGAGGGAGGGAGACGCAAGAGGGAAGAGATATGGGAACATATGTATATGTATAACTGATTCACTTTGTTATAAAGCAGAAACTAACACACCATTGTAAAGCAATTATACTCCAATAAAGATGTCAAAAAAAAAGAGAGTGCTTGAACTGGTTTTAAAAGTTTAGCTCTTAATTCTCTTAATTTTTAACTCAGGGAAATGGACAGTGTAGTTTACTATGGACCCAAAAATAAAATAAAATTTAAGTCAAAAAAAAAAATCAAAAAAAAAAAAGGGTACTTTAGCATTAGGGTTAAAAAGTATAGAAAAATGAAGCTATACTAAAAGTAAAAACTGCTTACCTTTCACAGTGAGTGCTGTCTCACGTATATATTCATTTACCTACTTGATTATTCAATTTTTAAAGTATTTGTGTGTAATTTCATTAACAAACTCCAAAAGATCACGGATGTTGCTTAGGTTTTTGTTTTGCTTTGTTTTCATTGTTTGCTTTTTTCCCTAAGGTATCCACCCCCCCAAAACAACATAGCACCTCCCCCAAAACAGACACTTAATAAATATTTGTTGACTGGCTGAGCTGTCCGGAGTAAAGGCCCATGTTTCAGCTGCAAACACATTTACAAAGAAAGTTCAGTAGATAAAAAGGATGGCATGTGGGTAGACTCCTGGCATATTGCTGCTTTCTGAAGATCTCTGGCCTTTAGAAGAATCAACCAAAATCCCTTTGCATACATTATATGCAAAGACGACAGCAATCTACTACCATGCCATCAAAGCTGTTTCTATGGAATTGAGTTATACTAAATTCATATTTGGAATTACTTCACTGTATCTCTGAGATCTCTAAAAGAAACCTTCAAGCAACTGTAAGATTTCATTCACAGAGCATCATATTCAGGGAAGAAACTCTTCTTCCCTTTCTGAAATCAAAAGTCAAGTACCTATTTTAAAAAATAAAATCCCCATTCTCTTGGTCAGACTTTAGAAACACATATATACGAAACACGGACAAAGTTGAGATTTTCACTTCACAATTCCCTTTCTTACACGATTCCAAGATCAAAACGTGTTTTAGTTAGCTTTATGTTTTAATTTTTCTGTGCCAGATGAGGGGTATAAAAGGTAATGTTAAGAACTGATTGTGAGCATTATGGGATGGTGGGATAATACAATAGCACCATTATGGCGAAGAGCATGATATAGGCTGTTCTATACAGAATATAATAATGTAGGAAGTTGTTGAGACAAAAAACAAACCTTGATATAATTTGCTAAATAATGCCTATAATCCTCTGTTCCTTTACAATTGCTCCAATTATAAAACTAGGATTCCTCAAGAATGTTGAACTGATGAACCAAGTATAACAAGAGCTATTTTTTGATCCTTTTAAACCGTGGCTTGAGAAAGTCTTGAGAATCTGATGAAAGATATGAATGTTCAAGCCAGAAAATTATATATCTAAATACAGACTCTCATGATTTTCACAAAATAGCATATAATTTCAGAGTATCCATCCAGCCCCTAGAAACTATCCATGCACCTTTTATCTATGAAATCAAGGCTAAGAAGGCTTTGCTCAAAAATAACTTGTCCATTATAAACCAAAACAAACACAGAACCATTCTGGTAAAACAGCATCAGTGCAAAAAAGCAAACAATTTAGCCATCAGGGGTGAAAAAAGAAAATTATTCTGAAAGACTAACTTGAGTTTTGGAGTAAATAAAATATATATGTATGTATACATACATACACACACATATATACATATATACACATACACATATAGTAGGTGTAGCATGTTTTTTACATAAAAATAATGACAATATTTCAGACTTCCAGTGCAACTGTATAGAAGTGTTTAAAATATTTCCTGGAAAAATGTATCTAAAATGTGTAATTTAGAACAATCTAAGAATTCTTTACATTCACTTTTCAGTGATATTCTTCAAATATTCTCTTTTCTGGAGAAATTTTAAAGATTTGTTATCAAGAAATGTATACAAAAACAGAAATAGACTCCCAGACATAGAAAACACATTACGGTTACCAGAGGGGATAGTGAAGGAGTGGGGAAGATAATTAGGAGTTTGGGATGAACACACACACACTACTATGTATAAAACAGATAAACAAGGTCCCACTATATAGCACAGGGAACTATATTCAGTATCTTATAATAACTTATAGTGGAAAAGAATTGGAAAAAGAACACATATATGTAAAAGAAATGTATACATAAAAGAATATAAGATAGTATTTTAACCAGAAGGATTGTTTACTGTAATAGTTTATAAGTGCAAAGGACAGAGCAGTTACCGATGTTTGAGCGCTAATTGTGGACAGGTAACTCTCAGGCACTCACGTGAACTGTCCTACAGCAATACTGTCAGGGAGTCAGTAGAAGGAAAGAAATCACAAAGAGCAGAGCAGAAATAAATGACATAGAGACAAAGAAAACAATAGCGAAGAAGTAGAAGGAAAGAAATCACAAAGAGCAGAGCAGAAATAAATGACATAGAGACAAAGAAAACAATAGCGAAGATCAATGAAACCCAAAGCTGGTTCTCTGAGAAGATAAACAATATTGAGAAACCTTTAGCCAGACTCATCAAGAAAAAAAGCAAGAGGACTCAAATCAATCAAATCAGAAATGAAAAAGGGGAAGTTACAACAGACACCGCAGAAATACAGAGCATCCTAGAGACTACTACAAGCAACTATGCGCCAAAACGGACAACCTGGAAGAAAGGGACAAATCCTCGGAAAGATACAACCTTCCTAGACTGAACCAGGAAGAAATACTGTTAGGGAGACTCTGGTATCACTGCTCCACCACGAGAACACGTCTAACGTCTAACAACACACCATGAGCACAGAGGATAAAACGTGGTATTTATGAATGTGCCCCCCTGCCCCCGGGAAGCTGCTCCCACCTGGGCGTGGGTTGATAACAAAGCTGCCTTCTTCTGGGGCAGCTGTAACTGTTGCTTAGGGTGGGTAGTAACAGGAGTTCACGTATTTTGAAATGCGCTGTGGTTCTCTTGAGCCACGCAGGGGGTCAGAGAGCATGAAACAGATCTAATTCAATCCTAGATCTTTGGTGACCGAATTGACAGTGATTCATTTTCAGAAGACACTTAAGACAGCATTAGAAATTTTCATCTACCTTTGGTTTTAACAACCCAAAAGCCCGTTCAGTCCGGCTGAAAAGCAGTAACACAAAGATTGCATACGCTGTTATTTTTTGCTTCTTCAAGAAGTGTTATAATGTAATTAAAATCTTTCACCAGACTTTCTATTTCATAAGGGAGATTAGAGAAAGTTTAAAAACACAAGAGTACTGTACATATTTAAGTTCTCTGTAGGTAGTTGAATATTTTACTCAATCATATTAACTGAAACAGCTTTTTCTTGACAAACGTACAGTAGGTAGGTTCTTTCTTCAGTGAGCATGGTACAGAAAATGTATGGGAAAACAGTGCACGGTGAGTACAAATTAAATCAGCATTGGATTCAGGCTCATGTCAGGCTCTGGAATCATCATCATTCTCTACTTGTTCCTGTCGAGTGTAAGTGAGGTGGAGAAGAGACTTCAGTAACTGTGATCTCCTTCGTATCTTTCATATTCTCCTGCTCCATAAAAAGTATAGCACGCAGTAGAGTATAAACAGTCCAATATAATAGAAGTCCTAAAAAGCAGTTAAATTATAATTTAAAAAATGCCTTCACCCCCAAATTTCATGTTTTAGTCAAGAATAAAATACCTTAGCATGCATATGAAGTTGACATGTTTAGTACATCTTGGACAGAACATATTCTAAGTAGAATTAGACTTCAGAGCTATGCCTAAATGTTGCAGTCAACAAATATTCACTGACCGTCCACTGAGTTCAGGGCGTAAGACAGGAGCCCGGCTGCTGCAGCCTGGTGGGCCCGGGCTCACTGCTCCACACTCGGATGTCACTTACTTGAAGTACAACGCGCTAAGCAACAATGCTAGGTGACCCTTCTACCTCTTGAACTAAGTGACTTTGAAAGGCATAGCCTAAGTCTCCATAGTCACTTAAGGTCTCCGTTTGCTTCAGGAGACAGTGGTGGCTGGTGATGGTCCAGGTGGAAGTTGGCAGAAGCACTACGTGGACATCACGGCCAAAGCCAAGTGTACACGCCTATCAGTTCAAGTGAACCTAGCCACCAAGCATCCCACAGCCGGCTTTGACCTTAAGAAAAGCAGCAAATCATCTAGAGAAGGCTTAGAGAATTGACAAATGCTCACTATAACCTCAGGGGGTTCCTGTTTTCAGTGATATGTCTCTCTTGCTGTTCACAAGCATGTGATTATAGCTAGTTTTAATATTTTAAACAGAGTTCTTAAAATTAAAACCATAAACCCCCAATACGAAAGAACTGATGCAGTGCTAAGAATCTACGGAAGTGTCAAAGAAAAATGTGAAAGTTAAATTCAAGCCCAAAAGACCAAATCATGGGATTCGCTGACAAAGTAATGTCACGTGAAGAAACTGCATGAATAAATATTTTGTGGCAATAAAGGCAGGATATTAAATACTATGAATGTCATGTAACTCCCAGCCAGACCTGTCATTAAAAAGAAAAAGGAGCATTTTGAAAGTTCAAACGGAATATTTTTAGCTAACGTAAAACTAATTCTTGAGCTGGGAACTTAATTCTTTCATAGGTCATTTTAAAGTCAAATAAAATTTTATTACTACAAAAACAAATTTTTCTCAAAATGATTCCTGTGGAAACACTGCTATTTAAGGATTATCTGTCACCAGCTTTGAAAATGTGAGTGCATCTGTTAAAGAATCAATTTAATAACGTTTTACAATGAACAAAAAACACCCAAGGAAAAAATGGATATGTAAAAATAACTCTCCAAAATTAGAAGCATACTATTTTTTCATACATTTTCAGAGACTGATTTTATAATAGTTTGCTACCGACCACCAATGGGACGATATGACAGTTACCGATTGCTCTTTTAACTGCTTCATTTTATTGTGCTATCTGGCACCACTTTCTACTTCCTTTCCTACTTTAGATATCTTAGATGCTACAGAAGCGCATCCTCTTCTACCTAGAGTTCCTTCTTCTCCAAGAATTTGCCCTCAGTATTCTTTCTATGTTCTCAAATCCTTGGCGACCTTACTTCTTGGACTGAAGTCAGTATCTTTCACACGCATATGCTCTTTGAATCTAGAGCAGTAGCTCCGAACTCTCTCCCAAGCCACAAAATCACACTCCCAAGTGTCTGACTAGTCCTGTAAATCAATATATCCTACCCCAAACTTATGTGTAAGGTCTAGATCCTCTTCTACTTTTTTTTTTTAATTTCTATAAACGGAATCACCATTTCACCAGCCAGTTAGCCTGGAAATCTCCTTATCTTTTACTTTAACTTTTGTGTGTGACACGACATGGCCAATTTAATATGATTGAGACGATTTTAAAATAAAACGTGGCCTAGGACGTGGTTAGTGCTCAATACATACTGGTTACTATTGTGTCTGCAACTGTCTTCGGTATGGATTACTCAGTTTGATCAGACAGCAATCTGCCTCTTCCTGCTCTGCGACCAGAGTCTTGCCCCCTGCGAGTAACAGCATGTTCGTGTACTACTTGGACATACCTATAAGTGAAACAAATCTTCTATATTAAAATCAATACTGATAATCCCATACCTCCTTAAGGAATAAACTTAGGAAGTAAACATATTTCACCAAATATGCCTCTTCATGTCTGGTTTCATCAGAGTGAATTTTTAAGTGAACACAATTAAGAGGGAAGCTGTTTCTGATCTTTTTAAAACGTTGGTATGGTTTTTTCACACACACATACACAGAAGTTTAATATTAGTAGTCAAATTTTGAGTCTTTCACGTCTTATTTAAGAAACTATATCTTATAAGGTCAAAAGGATATTCTTTTATATTTCACCGCTGAAAGTTTCTTAAAAAAGGTTTTTGGGTATGGTATGAATCATGTCTAATTTCATTAATTTCCCCATATGGATGGCCAATATTCTAAACATTTCTCTATTCTCTGTCTCGCAAATCAAATTGCTGTATGTATATAAATCAATTTCTGGTCTTTTTGTTCTTTTTCATCGTACTATGTGCCTATTCTTGTACAAAAACACCATATGGTTATTACGTCTTTATAATACGCTGTACTGCCTTGGCTGCTTACTCATGGCCCTTTACATCAGTTTTCAGATTAGCTAATCAAGTTCCATGAAATTCTACAAGAATTCCACTGACATTATGCTGAATTTATAAAATGATGGGAGGAAACTTTACGTAACTGTAAGGTTAAATTCGCCCACCAGTAAGCATGGTAGTTCTCTCTCCATTTATTTACAGCTTATGTGTTCCTTTCTTTTTAAGACTATCTGAACGACTCCAAAGCAGCTACTGAAAAGGTAAGGAACAAGCATAGAACTTCTGGTAAGTGTTCTCCCGTGAGCTAGGAAACGCCAGTGTCAGATCTGTGACAACATCCCAAAGCCAAATCCAAGGGTAGGGAATCCAAACCGATGCACAGCGGAGAAAGTAACCGCTGCATACGGCCCTCAAAACCGTCAGCTGCCAAAGTGTTCTAAATCTTGGCTCGCTCCCATCTCCAGAAAAGACACTGTCTCCCTTACGCCGCCTGCACAGCTTTAACAGTTCTCCAGCTACTATTTCAATACAATTTCAGTTATCTTCCCAAAGGTCTCACGCACCTTCTTTCAGATGAACTGAAAGGCAGCAGTTGTGAAGTTGTCACGAATAGGAGTTTTTCACGCTATTTACAATGGCTTCTTCATCCCTTGCTTTCAGTGTTTTCCTCAGTACTTATCTGAAATCATCTTATGTTAACAGGCATTTGCTTCACTGCCCTTCTCTCCCTTCCAGAAGGTGGGTCCCTTGAAAGCTGGCATCCTGCCTGGACTGTTTATCGCTACCTTCCCAGCAACTAGAGTAATACACTGTCCATAGGAAGTGCACAAAATGTATCTGTTGAATTAATAAATTCATATTCATCTAACAGTATGCCTTAAATGTAACTATACAATAGTCAGACTGTTTGTCTTCACAGTTTTATAGTTTTGTGATCCTGTTATCCATGAAGAGGATACCAAAAGGACTGGAGTCATAGCCAAACCAGGAGAGTCTACTGAACAAAAATGACTGACTAACTTCCCCGGTTCAGACCTCCTCCTACTTCTTCCCTTCACTTTTTTCTACACATTTATTACACTTTAAAGAGTCTTTTTTTTCTCTCTCTCATTTTACCTTAATAGGATTTTCTTTTTCCTCTCCCCATTTATCTCACCCAAAGGAATTTCATTAGGACAAAAGTTTAGAGTGTTTCACACAAATTTCATAGTGTTATAAAGCCCCAAGGCTGAAGTGAACTTAAAGCAATGTTTTTGTCTTAAATATGGAATGAAAAGGTGAACACAACACAGCATTATCTTCTGCTTCTAAGAACTTTCCTCTCCAGCACGTTGTCTCTGTGAAACTCACTCTTCTCCATAATCTTCTTGAAGAAGATGTTATCCCTGCCGTATTTAAATGGCTTTTATTCTCTTCACCTACAGATAAATTGATATTACAAAGTTGTTTCCACAAGGCTTATTACAAACTTATTTTTTTAAAAGAGAAATATGGAATGAGTGCTTCAAAAGAATGCTCAGCCCCCATGCCACTGATACGTAAACACCATGAAGATTAAGAAATCCTTAATACAGAGCCACTTCCTATGGGGAACTAAATGACTTTCTCACCCGTCCATGTTCACACAGTATTCCAAAGTCTAGCCCAATTTTAATGCCATTTATTTGTATATTCTATCTTGCTATAGGTCTATGACAACAAAAGCTATGCTTTATAAAACGGTTGCAAAGTTTCTTTGAAGAAACTGGAGAAAGGAAACAGTAAAGGGGAAAAGATCATAGAAAACACTGAATGCTGAGTGATTCAAAATACTAAAAGTCAACGTGGAGGAAAATCCTGTAGGTCAACAGAAGAACGGTTCACAAGCAGAAGCTTTTTTGTGTCGAGGGTACGGTGCAAAGAAAACCAACGTGGGGCGGAAAAGGCCATAATGCTCAGTATTCCTTCCAATAAACCGCTCAGTCTGTAGTAGCAGCTGCAAATTCTCTTAGGGAGATGCCAATGCGAGAGTTTTAATCAGCTGAGGATGGGAAGTGTGTAAGAAATTCCTTGCAAATAGGAGCACGAAGAAAAGAGACAAACGGAAGGAACTGGAACAAATCTAGGCAATTTATAGACGAAAAGGCCTAAAAAGGATTAGATTTAAAACTATTTTCCTGGTAAAGACTGTAAATCATGAAAACAAACAAGCAATCACAAGGACCCAGTAAGGCTAAAGAAGAAGTTACTGTGTCATTCTGAGTTTTTGTTTTACACTTTTGGTTGAAGGTAAGAAATGGTGCAGGTATCATGATTTTTAAAAAGTGAATGAAGAAATTGACTCTTTTAATGGGCCATGCATAAGAGAACTCATCTGTTACAACTGTCTTCTATTTTAAAACTTTCAGTCATTTTTGCTCAATACCTATATATTTAGGTGTTTGTTTATGGATTAATATAAAGTGCGTTTAAATATTTAATTCAAGTGAAAATGAGTTAAGACACACTCTAGGAAAATTTATTAAAGAGAATATACTGCTTAAGTACTTTAGCCACAAGCTGAAATAAAAGCTACTTTTTAAAAAGTTATAGGCGAGGCAATAACACTTCAGTATTATTGTAAATGAACATCAGAATCCTGATCATGTGGTCCACAGAAAGATAAAGGTGTCACCAAAGATGTATCAATTGCAGGCTTTTAACTTACGCACCTGTGCCTGTCCTATAACCCTGGGGTCTAGTTCTCAAATAGCTTTTCTGATAAATCTACACTTTTTTGGTTCTCAATAATCAAATGGCATATTTTAAAGGAATAAAACTAATTAAAGAATAAATAACAACAAAAAAACTAACAAGGTTATAAAAATAAACCTCTTTAAAAAACCACACATAAGATCCCTAAACCTCTATTAACCACTTAGATTAAAAATAATAGTTTTGCCCACTCTGGTTACACCTGGGGACCCCTTTAACACAACAGTCACAGCTGCTGTCCTTTACCATGTTTGCCATAAATATGATAATATACTGAAATTTATCTGTACATATACAATACGTACACACCCACGCACCCACATCGCTAAACCCAAGTGTAAACAACATGCCACAGGTGTGGATTTCTGGGAAAGCAGAGCAATGAGTCCGTGGCCTGAAAAAAGTGCAAACAAGGCTAGGTCTTCAAATCCCAAAACCTGATTAAGGATTTGTTTTTTGTAGCACACACATTAGCAGACATTTCTGGTGGCACCGCTTTGATGCGTTCCAACTGGAACACGCTGTTGACTCAGAGCTTCAAAGGGCCAGCGGCAGAGGCGGACCAGCACACAGCCCTGGACCCGTCACCCACAATGACCTCATTCCCTCTGAGCGCCCGGGGCACAGCAGACAGACTCACACGTTCTGCAGTTTAAGCTTGGAGGCCTTCACTGTTCTTTACTTGGAGGATATGTGGAAGTTTTATCCCCTTAACTAGACTGGTGATTACTTCAGGCCACAAAATATACCTTAGTGTGTTTTCCTTTACAACATTCCACGTTAATGCGACTGAATACAGAATTTCAGATGACTCCATCTTTGACAAGGGTTGTTCTGCACACAGTAAGCAATTAAACATAGGCATTTCAGGACGGCTGTGAATGACAACATTCATTTGGACTGTTAGCCTTTTGTTAAAAAACCTCTTGCACTGAAAGAAAGTATATATAATGCTAAATGCACCATGATATTGACAAAATACACAAAACATTTACTATTTATTATAACTGCCTCCTGTCAAGACTAGGTTTATGCAACTACTCTTCACCCATCAATATCAGCAGCTCACTAGGCATGGATTCAGGAAAAATAAGTTTGACCACAGCTCTCACCCCCAACTCCCAAAATGAGCATGACCGTCAGCTTCGTTCCTGGCGATCCAGTTCGGAACCCTTGCTCTGGACCACTGTTTCTGAAAGCGTGGTAACTGTACCACTAGTAGCTCTCAGTACGATTTTCGTTAGTACCTTAAAAAGGCATGTTCTTTATTTAACAGTTGATAATTCACTTTAATAGGTATTAACTATACATAAATTATATTTTGTTTCCATGGATATTTCCTACTGCTTCTTTTAAATTTTTATTTATTTATTTATTTATTTATTTATTTATGGCGTGTCGGGTCTTCGTTTCTGTGCGAGGGCTTTCTCTAGTTGCGGCAAGCGGGGGCCACTCTTCATCGCGGTGCGCGGGCCTCTCATTATCACTGCCCCTCTTGTTGCGGAGCACAGGCTCCAGACGCGCAGGCTCAGTAGTTGTGGCTCACGGGCCCAGTTGCTCCGCGGCATGTGGGATCTTCCCAGACCAGGGCTCGAACCCATGTCCCCTGTATTGGCAGGCAGATTCTCAACCACTGCGCCACCAGGGAAGCCCCCCTACTGCTTCTTTTAAAGATCTATTCAATTAAGAGAAAAGGTGCTCATGGGACTTCCCTGGCCGTCCAGTGGTTAAGATTTTGCCTTCCAATGCAGGGAGTGAGGGTTCGATCCCTGGTGGGGGAGCTAAGATCCCACATGCCTCAGGGCCAAAAAACCAAAACATAAAACAGAAGCAATATTGAAGCAAATTCAATAAAGACTTTAAAAATGGTCCACATCAAAAAATCTTAAAAAAAAAAAAAAAAAGAGAAAAGTTGCTCAATGTAAGAAAAAATATTTAGGGAATATTTGAGTGAATAATTTAGTGAGTAACAGGTGAGTAAAACCTTGGTCAAAACTGTGAACAGGTGTAATGCAGTGTCAAGTCTGGAATAAAGGCTGTAAGGTCATGAGGGTGGAACCAAAGCTGATGTGTTCATTGTTTCATACGAAAGGTCTAGCACATTCTTTGGACTTATTATGCTCTTAATAAACATTTGTGGAAAGCATATAATGCATAGGTAGGTCTTGTCGCTTGGTAAAAAAAAGAAAAATGTCAGGTTTGAGCAAAAGACAGCAAAATTAAATATGCAAAGTAATTCAATGAATACTAAAGTCCCAGAGCTGCAAAGATCTTTTCTTACTTTTACTAAATTGTTTGAAACTATCACAAGTCATTCCTGGGTCAGAAACATGAAAGCCCAGGCTCGTGCATGGATTACAACGATATAACAGATTAGGTGTTTACTGCTCTATATGCATATATTGTCACTTGCAGAAGTAGTGATCAGGAGATTTTTAAGCCTGAAGAGGGTGTGGCATGACCAAATTCCAGACACGACGTATCTTCTGTATTAAAATCAAAATCAACAGCCTAACGGCCCTTTGGGCATTAGCTCTAATATGAGACATTAAATTACAAGATGTTCAAAAAATGTTGTAATAATTGTGTAACTGCCCAGTTGTATAATTGTAAACATGTACAGCTGTGTATTATATAGTTAATAAATTGTCTTAACTGTCATAATATGGAAAGAAAATTTAATATATACCATAAAGATGACCATTTTCAAAGAATCAAAAAAGTAAAATTATAGATCATAGACCGTATATCAGTTTTTTTAAAATATTTAAAACATTTATTAAACATCCAGTTTGAAGACTGAAACATAAGAACAACTTTAGTTTAAGGTGGTTTCTAAGACAGATGCTGGAGAACAATGGAGACTCAAATACAACAAAAACTATGACTAGCGAAACAGATCTCACACAATCTGGGGAGAATTTACATGTATGATATAGTCAAGGCAGCTGACATAAAAAATAAATCAGTAGTTTACCTATGATTCAGCTCAAGAAATTTAAAAAGCCTACACACCTGAAAAAAAAAAAGAAGGAAGATACTGCATCTTCCCTCCAGCTGCCTCTTGGTCAAAAACATTGGATACATGCCAGACAAAATAAACATTTCTCTATTTGATAACTTATTTTTGAAATGGCCAGCATCATTTTAGGTGTATGTACTGCCTTTTATGTGCATGACCATGTAGATATTGCAATTATCAGAAAACAAAGCAAAACTAAATGATGAGTGAGAGCCGAATTAAGACCGATGTCAGGGGTTAAAACTGCCGTCCAGAAGTTCATTTGTAACTTTTTTTTTTAAGATTTCACGTTAGTGATATCATATGATATTTGTCTTTCTCTGTCTGACTTACTCCACTTAGTATGAGAATCTCTAGGTCCATCCATGTTGCTGCAGATGGCATTATTCCATTCCTTTTCATGGCCGAGTAATATTCCATTGTATATATGTGCCACATCTTCTTTATCCATTCCTCTGTTGGTGGACACTCAGGTTGCTTCCATGTCCTGGCTATTATAAACAGTGCTGCTGTGGTCACTGGGGTGCACGTGTCTTTTCAGAATGTTATACTGTTCCGAGCAGAGTGCATCCAGGAACATGTCTGGTAAGTGCACACAGTGGAACTTACAAATGTCAGTAATGTCCTCCTTCTGATCAGAATAACAGAATCGAAGGCAATAATGATTAAGGGTAGCCCAGCTCACTGGGAACTGGGCTGGATCTAACGCTTATTAACCTTCCTTCTATTTACAGCGTTGAAGAGGGAATGTGACCATGATTCAAGTGGACGCTGAGCCCTTAAAAGTCCACACCCCCCTGACCTCCAGCAACACCCAGGTCTACCAGATGTCCCTTCACGCAGTCAAGCTAAGTGGTAAAATAAATCTATGGAGACTATTATAAAATCACTGCAGCCCAGGCAAAAGGTAATATTAGCCCGACAGATCAGAGGAAAAGGCATCTCAAAAGTGACGGAGCACAGAAACGTGACGAAATAATTTTAAAACTGTTTTACGTGTTTGTAAAATGAAAAATGGAATCCTGAGGAAGCATGACCCCTGAGCTGTGGGAGAAGCTAGTGGACACAGAACACAAAGGATGGAGAGTCAACCTAAGAATGATAGATGCTCCTGCGGAAGAAAACATGAAGTTGGAACAGAAACAGAATCGAACACGGATGCTTGGCTGTGCAGAGAAAAAGAAAACAAAGCAATGACATGAATAAGCAGATAACAAGTCTCCCCGTGCGTGCCCTTTACAAACTTAATGAAAGACGATCTATTCCTAATCATTTCCCCACAATAGTTTAAATTATAAAAATATAGGGAAAAATCCTAAACTTCAGATTACTTATTCTGTCTACTCTTCCCAACACACCTTTGAAATAACTACTGTACAGTCTCCCATTTAATAGCTGAGCAAACTGAATCACAGAGAATTTACACATGACCCCGGCAGGGTTTACAGATGGCACTAAGAGAAGAAAAACTGAGGTGGCCTCCAAAACGGGAGTCACGGTTCACACTGCTGAGGGTCTTGGCTGCCATGATTTCTCCTGATTTCACTGCATAACTCTTTTAAGTATGAGACCATAACTGAGATTATGATCCCTTCTTCATAATATAGAATTTCTGGTGAGAACTTTGGAATATGCTAAAAATATAAATATATGTTATTTATCATATTATGCTAGGATAAGAGTAGCTTTATTAAAATTATAAAACTTTGAATTTTTTCTCATCATTGACAGCATATCTTCATTTGCTGAAACACCATCAAAGCAAAAAATGCCAGTATAATACCTAAGTACTATAACCTGTCCTCTATGAGTATAAGTTAAGACATATATCTTCAATTCACAGATCAAATATATCTCTATTATGCTTTTCAACAGTCAAAAACAATACCTAATATAAAAAAGAGTGGCCCACTTATTTAAATGTCTCAAGTTAATCATTTCAATATCACCTAACAATGATATAGCGTCTACATACCCTTCTAGGTATGAAAGAAATAGTTTCATTTTTTAATATTGCTCTCTTTTAATCTAAAAATTACTTATGACAGGGACTTCCCTGGTGGCACAGTGGTTAAGACTCCACACTTCCAATCCAGGGGGACCGGGTTTGATCCCTGGTCAGGGAACTAGATCCCACATGCATGCTGCAACTAAGAGTTCACATGCCACAACTAAGGAGCCAGTGAGCCGCAACTGAGGAGCCCATGAGCCACAGCTAAGGAGCCCATGAGCCGCAGCTGAGGAGGCCGTGAGCCACAGCTAAGGAGCCTGTGAGCCGCAGCTGAGGAGCCCGTGAGCCACAGCTAAGGAGCCCATGAGCCGCAACTGAGGAGCCCGTGAGCCACAGCTAAGGAGCCCATGAGCCGCAACTGAGGAGCCCATGAGCCACAGCTAAGGAGCCCGTGAGCCACAGCTAAGGAGCTGGCTCAACCAAATAAATATAAATAAATAAAATCTTTTCCAAAAATTACATATGACAAGTTTTACATGGCACAGATGACCATAACTTAATCATTCTAAGTAAATGATAAAGTTATAATAGGGTTAGTGATGCATGGTGAAGGTTATTTTTATAAAAGTTCTTTCTTCCTTCTGGACTGCATTCCACATCTTGCCGAAACTGTATATTGTAATCAAGTGTCCGCTGAGCAAATACTATAAGGCAAGCCTTGTTGGGAGGTAAAAATAGAAATCCCGGTGCTGTACGGGTGCACAGTCAGGAAGGGCGGCAAAGCAGAATACCCTACTTCACGCTTGTATTCAGTGCAACCTAACGCTGGTTACAAACCCTGAGTGCCAAGAAATTCAGAAGGAGCGAAAGCAGGATAAGTGGACCATGCTGTTTCCTCCCCTGACACCATCCCTTTGGGATCCTCAAGGCACCCTACCCTCCATCCACATCCAGATCTTCTCGCTTGGTTAATTCTATTCACCCTTCAGCTCTCCTCTGCCCACGGAGACTGTCCCTGGTTCTCCAGGGTGGGGCAGGACCCCTCGCGGAGCACACAATACTGAGCGTGTCTTTCTTTCACAACACGTACAGGAAGTGCACCTGGACTCATCAGCTCTTTGTTGCCCGCCAACCCAACCAGGAGGTACGTTCCTCTGGCACAGACGGCACTGGCCCTACCACAGCTCACTCCAAGACATACCCCTGGGCCCCGTGCGGGGAAAGCACTTAAATATTTGTGCAACGGGCAAAGGGGTGGGATGGATAGACAGTTACCTGGGATTCTGATCGGGGAAAGGAGAGGAGATGAAACGGCCTTTGGTTGGAGAGGGTGGGATGGGGGTGTGGGAACTCTGATCCAGTCATCACGGATTGGCTGGGGAAAGTAGGATGCAACCAAAATACGGCAGAATGGATTCTAGCAGACGTGAAATTCACCACAAAAATGATTTAAAATTATAGTTCACAAATCTGTTTAAATAATATCATCTTTTAAAAACTGAAGTAGAGTTGATTTACAGTGGTGTGTTAATTTCTGCTGTACAGCAAAGTGACTTAGTTATACATATATACACTCTTTTTCATATTCTTTTCCATGGTGGTTTATTACAGGGTATTGAATACAGTTCCCTGTGCTGTACAGTAGGACCTTGTGGTTTATCCATCCTATATGTAATAGTTTGCGTCTGCTAACCCCAAACTCCCAATCCTTCCCTCCCCCCCCCACCTTGGCAACCACAAGTCTGTTCTCTATGTCTGTGAGTCTGTTTCTGTTTCCTAGATAAATTCATTTGTGCCCTATTCTAGATTCCACATAAGTGCTATCATATGGTATTTGTCCTTCTCTGTCTGACTGACTTCACTTAGAATGATCATGTCTAGGTCCATCCATGTTTCTGCAAACGGCATCATTTCATTCTTTTTTATGGCTGAGTAACATTCCAATCAATAATATCATTCTATGGCTCAAAAATATTTGTGGCTTCCCAGTGCAGACTAAAGCAGTACAAAATCACTGGTCCAGTATTCAAAAGCTTTCTGACTTCCATTCCCTCTAACTGGGGTAGAATCTTTGCACAGCGTATAAGTTCCATCTCCAATACTATTCTACAATAAATGAATAGAGCAGGAACTTCAGAAGTAAAGAATAATGACTCATCACCAGAAGGAATTCCTACAAAGCATTTCTATGTTTCCTTTCTCTTTGTATTTCCAAAGACTAACATAGTGCTTGACATCTTATAGGTCCTGAACACTTGAAATGTGTCTGATTTTGAACCGCCTCAAACATTGGCTGAACTATGTGATCATGACTACTTTATATAACATCTCTGTGCCCCAGATAATTTGTCTGTAAATGTAGTTAACATTAGTTGCCTTATAGACTGTTTTCTACATAATATACGTTCAAAAATGGGTTCCCTCTTTTCCCATTCTTCTTCCTTCTGGAGGTTTCCTTACTGCTCTTTACTGAAAAGCCTTGATAAGCCTTAGAAGTTTAGTTTGAAAAACACAACAACATTTAACCCTTAAATCACTCTCTCTTCAGATGTCACAATAAGGAAAGCTTTGTCCCTGCTAGTTGATAGAGTAATTTTTATTATCTTCACAAGGTATCTGAAAGACTCACTTTCACACTTACAGATAACAAAAATCTACCAAAATACGGCATCAACCACCTAATTCCATCTAGCAAAGGCAGGGGGAGGGGAGAAAGTAAAGCATTTTAGATTTTAATTCCTTGTTTCCTCTTTTAAGTTGCTTACTTTCTTAAAGCCCTCCCCTTAGAAAAAAGCCTAACAGTGACATAGAAAACAAAAAAATGAATTCTCCAAAGGCACAAGAGAACCAAACTACTCAGTGTCACTAAAAATACAGTACATTAATAATAAAGAACAAAGCTGTTGATCAGTATTTAAGCCTTTATACAAACATGGGGCATTTACTCCAAATTCCAGTATTCTTTTTTTTTTTTTTTTTTAAGGAATTCCTTTACTTATTTATCTATTTTTATTTATTTACTTATTTATTTTTGGCTGTGTTGGGTCTTCGTTTCTGTGCGAGGGCTTTCTCCAGTTGCGGCAAGTGGGGGCCACTCTTCATCGCGGTGCGCGGGCCTCTCACTATCACGGCCTCTCCCGTTGCGGAGCACAAGCTCCAGACGCGCAGGCTCAGTAGTTGTGGCTCACGGGCCCAGTTGCTCCGCAGCATGTGGGATCTTCCCAGACCAGGGCTCGAACCCGTGTTCCCTGCATTGGCAGGCAGATTCTCAACCACTGCGCCACCAGGGAAGCCCCTCCAGTATTCTTAACCATGATTTATGGACATTTTTTAGCTACTGAGTAGAACATGCAGATTTTCATTGTTTTGATTTTAAACAATAACACACTATTTTCCTCTCCTGAAGTATAGTTCTTTCAAAGCCTCCAGTAATCTCCAAGGTAAAATTATCAATTAGTTTTATGACCCTATATTACCAGGCAGACTTTCCAAACTAGATATTTATATCTCAAATAGTAATAAGTCTTCCAAGTCTTATGTATCCAACTGTTTCATTATTCCACAACTGAAAAATCTAGTTTTCATTTACTTTGACAATTGAGTCTTCAATCTTTGCCATTCACTGTCTGTCTTTTAATCCCTTTGTAAATTGTAATCAAGGAATTTTCTGACAAAAATATTTCACGGAATACAAACTGCATCAAGACTCAAAAACCTATTTCCAAGAAGTCATAATAATACAAAAATATAATGCTGTATAATTCACTTAACGTGAAGAACTATTAAGGCAGTTATCCTTAAATGAGCATTTAATGCCCCAAATATAAGACAACCTAAAAAGACTCCAGAACCATATTGTAAGATATTTAAAACTACCATCTTAAATATATAAACACACAGGGTTCAGAAGGCTAAAAGATGCCACACATAATGTTCACAATTATAGAAAGTTGTGTGTTGATAAAGATTATTCTTCTCTCTTCTTAGAAAGCTAAAATTTGACTCAGTGGAGATCTTTCCACTAAAAGTAATCAGCAGTAGATTTTGAAATAGATTTCCCTAAAGCCATTTTAAGCACAAATTTAAATGAGCTGCTACTGCATTGTTAAGATAACTGCAGCCTTCAGGACCACAATATAACAGAGGAAACGTCACTCAGTAACTCCGGCTTGACGTCTTCGTTGTTCTAATATTCCTAGGCACGTTTCTTGTCTTTGTCTACATCAAACAAGACTGCATGCTTTTGGATACTGTTGTGTTTCCCTATTATTTCAGAATATTGCACAGTTGGAAAAGACCTGAGAGGTCCTCAGGTCCAACTCTTTAATTTACAGATGAGGGCTATGTGACTAAGCACCATGATATAACAGGATCAAAGCCATTTGGGTTTTTCAGAGGCTGGAGCTGAAAACACACCCAGGTGATCTTCAGACCCTTGGTCCTCGTCTCATCCTAGCCTGCCGCATTACCCTCTCTTTCACAGGCTTCCCATTAGCCTACCCCAAGAACGATCAATTTCAGGGGGCAGGGGCTATGCTAACTCTTTTTGTGAAATGCTTTCAAAATGCAAACTTTCAGGGACTTCCCTGGTGGCGCAGTGGTTAAAAATCCGCCTGCCAATGCAGGGGACACGGGTTCGAGCCCTGGTCCGGGAAGATCCCACATGCCGCGGAGCAACTAAGCCCGTGTGCCACAACTACTGAGCCTGCGCTTAGAGCCCTCGAGCCACAACTACTGAGCCCAGGAGCCACAACTACTGAGCCCACGCACCACAACTACTGAAGCCCACGCACCTAGAGCCCGTGCTCCACAACAAGAGAAGCCACCGCAATGAGAAGCCCGCGCACCACAAGGAAGAGTAGCCCCTGCTCGCCGCAACTAGAGAAAGACCGTGAGCAGCAACGAAGACCCAATACAGCCAAAAAATAAATTAAAAGAAAAAAATGCAAACTTTCAAATATAATTGCCTTGATTGATTACACTGCCCATTTACCTTATGCAGAAGAAAAGAAATTAGCTAGAATAATTCCAATGACCCTCAATTATAGCGGTCTTATGTGTATTCTGAACTTTCTTCTTGATGAGGATAAGGGCATCTGTAATGATCTGGGACTTTCTTTTCTCCCTCTCAGTATCTTAAAGAAAACTCAAGTAGCTGCTTATCTAAATTGCTATTTTCTAAATTGTTATTTCTATTCACTGAAAACTTAATTAACAATATCATCAGAGCTGATAGGGGCCCTTTATTTAGGCTTTCACTTTTACTGAGTATCTACCTAAATCCAAGCACACCCACAAGAAACCTTGGGTCTTTTGGCAAACACCGCTCATGCACCAGTTTTGAGGGGAAGTTAAGGATGTCCACCTCTTACAGACCACTTAGAATTAATCCACCCTGACTTTCAGCAGAAGAATTAAAGGCGTGTATTCTACTGTGGATCCCTAAGCACCCCTTCCCCTCTTTTAAGTCATGTCCTGCTTGGAGACTGCCTCCAAGAAAAAAAAAAACGAAGCGAGATCAGGAGGAAACCGATGGGAAAGCAAATCCAGCAACTAGTTTTTACATTCAAATATATTTAGATTCCACAACGTCACATTTACACGATGCCATAGTAATGCTTTATATTAGTTAGATAAAATCAGCTGATATAATGTATATTTAACATTTGTGAGGCTTGAAAGATTGTTCATCCTTACTTTCCCCCTTTTCCTTGTAATAGAAATAGGTCATGAAACCACAGACTGTCATAATTATTTAAAATGCATATACTTTTAGGAAAATATAAATACACTAGGCTATATTTTTATTGGGCTTAAGCACTGGTTTCTGGAGCTGATTTAAATATATACATATATCTTTATGGCTATAATTGTTAATATCAGAGATCTGTCATCTACAGAGAGTCTATGGTTGTATTGAGAGAATGACGATTGAAGATGGCTTTGTTCTGTTTTGTACAAGCTCTGTAAGCTACACAATGTCTATTTCAGATCAATTTAAAAGTTCCAGTTTTCTTAGAAAATGAGAGACAGCACCCACTGACGCTGAACAATCATGCTGAGTTAACAAGTACGTTCAAGTAGCTGTTAGCGGGTAAAGAGACTCTTATCTGACCCAAACCTCAAATGCAGAGAAGCCGAGGCTTAGCAGACAGGGACCTCAGATTCTCCGCAGCAAATATCTTACGTGAAAGTGATTTTACGCATGTACAAAAGGATCACCTTGCTGTCACGAGCCACACTAAATCCCCTAATGAATTCTACAAAAGAAGAATCTTATCAATGTTTTCTTAGAAAAGAACAACGCGATCTGTAGGCTTCAAGTTGCTGGGAGTTCAGGTTGGCTTAGGCAAACCTCTCCCAAAAAGAATCTTTCCAGCCCCTACATGTGAATTATAAACCTTTAGATGAAAGATATTTTCATATTATTACTGGCACTGTTGCTTCAGGTACTGCATATTTGGAGAGGCCATAATAATAATATTTCTTCTGTTAGACATTTCAGAACGAATGTCCTAACCTAACCAGAAATAGAATATGAGAAAAAAAAGGACTCAGGCCTACATATGTGCATATGTATGTGTCTGTGTGTGTGTGGACACACAGAAACACACACATATACCCACCCTTACATAAACATTTAATATCTAAATATTTTACCAACAATTCTACTCCACAAACAGAAGGTTTATGTGGGCTTATTTTATCTTACTTCTTCCATGTTAATAGCATCCAATGAAATCTTGCCTTACGTATATGTCCTAATACAAGTGATGGGCATTACATTCAATAAAGAGATCAGTGAAAATGTAAGTTTCAAAATTTTCTAGGCTGTAAAAATTAAATTAATTAAAATGCATTTCATAAGGCTTAGAGTACCTGTGAACCCTTTCAAAGCCATGTGTGGCTTTAAGACTTTACATTTCTAACAGTTTAAATATGAATGTCATATAAAAATGGAAATTTCAACTGATAATTTGAAGTAAGCACTCATTAACTGTCAAATTGCTGCCATTTCATTTTGTGTCATAAGATGTAGGCATCTACATTCTTTATTTTTCAGCTTCCAGTATAACAAAATAATTTTGGCAATTCTTTTAGTATTCTAGCACACTTAGAGGAATATTTACGAGTACACTACATTTTGTCTCCTGGGTTGATCATTATCACCTAGAATTCTTGTTCAATTATTAAAATGTTCCACTGCAAAGCCAATTTAGCAGGAAACAAGACTTGGGGGTGGGTGGAAATGAAATCACGACTCAGATGGGGATAAGAATTGGGGGAGGTTATAAACAAAACAAGAGTAACTCATAGTCAAGTCTCTTACATAAAATCCTAACTATTGATTTAAGTATATTTGGGGGGACATCTTTTAGAGACGTCACTTATGTGTCAATAAAATGCCAACGTATTACAAACAATCCATAGATGACCAAGAGGTTAATTGTTCCTTCATCCTTGATGATCGTTCCCACAAGACTTGCAGCTCTAGTTGGGACTTTTTTAAAACTCTGTGCTAAAAATAAAATTAAAGTAGTTTTATATTGTGAATTAGTATTTGGTAGACACAGTTTTGTGAATGCTCCAATTGTCATCCCACACTCACTATACTCTGTTAACAGAATCTTGATTTTTTTTTTCTCCCTTCTCCAAGGGGTCAGGTCCTTCACGGGAAGCGGATCACCTCCCCAGCCCAGCAGGGACTCAGAAATGACCTAATACGATGAACTGCGGTCTCCTTGCCCTGTGACCAGTGACTTCTAGACAGAGGCCTGAGACCCAGTTCTGGCCAATGAAGGAAAAGCTGCAGTTCAAAACGAGATAGCCGTGTTGAAGTTTCCTTTTCTGCGTCTGGACACAGCTCCGTGAGGAGGTGATACTGGGAAGAGCCTCAGGTCTGACGTCTACAGGCTGAGGATGGTGGAGAAACAAGTTTAATGAGCCCGGTGGCAATGACACTGAGCCCTGGTACTAAGTAAGCCTGAGCCTGCCGGAACTCCAGACGTCTTGTTATAAGAGACAATAAACATAACATGTAAGCTATGAGTTGAGTGTTCTGTTACAGGCAGTTATTAGCATGCTACGTGATGACCCTATATTAGAAATCATGTGTGTATATACACATAATATGCATCCAAAAATAGAGCCATACGACCTACTATTACGAAACGTATTTCTGCATTCACACACCTTAGATCATATACTCATTAGAACGTGAGGGAGAAGAGATCACCATGAACGTTTCACAGCATCCCAGTTTAGCGTAGGTGTGAAAATCTGATTTAGGAATGCATTTATACCAATTGCTTATTTAAAAGTCTGATGTCGATTTGTTAGAAAGACTCCCTCTAGGTCATCTGTTTAGTCATGTGACTAAACACGGAACACAAAGAACTCATTTCAGGGCAACTGTCCATTCTCCACTCCTGATCCTCTCATTTCTCTTTCAGGAATAAGGACAGACTACGTGCGTTATCGTCAAATAGGAGCATCAGAATTGTGCCTGAGGTCACATAGTTTACCTGAACTCTTTCTTATTAATGGGATAACTGACAACGTCACAGAAGGAATAACTTCTTAAAAAAAAAAAAAAAAGGCAATCAATTTTTAAAGAAAATCTGAGAGTCCATGTTGGTCTCAGGACAAGGAGACCAGAAAAGTCCACGTTCAAGATTACTGCCAGCATAGGAAAAGCAGAAACTGATGCCCTAGTCCTGTAAGAGTTCAAAGAGTTTTCTATTAGGAATCTCCCTTAAAATAATAGACTTCTTTTACTCTCCTCTTGATAAGTATCCACAGAAAATTAAAGCATGTTGACCATGCGAGTGTGTAAGCAGTCTCCAGGTCAAGCAGCCCTAAGAGGTTACTCATTCTGGTATCTGAATAACGTAAAGAGGAGAAAACCTTACCACTGCGACACGTCATTTAAGGTTGCAGTTAGTTACCTGGTCACCTCACAAACATCGTCTTAAAATTCAACTTTGTGGGCTTCCCTGGTGGCGCAGTGGTTGAGAATCTGCCTGCCAATGAAGGGGACACGGGTTCGAGCCCTGGTCTGGGAAGATCCCACATGCCGCGGAGCAGCTGGGCCCGTGAGCCACAACTACTGAGCCTGCGCGTCTGGAGCCTGTGCTCCGCAACAAGAGAGGCCGTGATAATGAGAGGCCCGCGCACCGCGATGAAGAGTGGCCCCCACTTGCCGCAACTAGAGAAAGCCCTCGCACAGAAACGAAGACCCAACACAGCCAAAAATAAATAAACAAATAAATAAAATTTAAAAATAAAATTCAACTTTGTGCACATTTATACCATCCACATATTTATAACCTGATTTAGTTCAAGAAATCCCTTAAAGAGACAAGACCTTTACGGACCATAATTTCAGGTATAAAATTAGGTGTGAGATGAAAATATTCTCCAGAGAGCACCTCCACTTGGGTCACATGCTGCTGCTTCTTCCTGGTTCATCACCCAGAAATCCGTCCTCAGAAGGCCCTTTCCTGCATAGTCTGCCTAACTTTTTTGATCTATTTTGCCTGTTGCTTTGGTTTCTTCTCACGTGACTCAGGCTTGCTCCATCTTTTGTTTATTTGCAATTCACATCCTTCTTTGTGTTTCACCCCTTTTTCCTCCAACAATAGCGTATATTTATCGTTTGTCAGTTTTGCATCCTTTACCAAACGGTGTTGAAGGCTCAGCAGCCGCCTGCAGGAAGTATTCACAAGACACTGGAAGAAAAGGGCACATACAGCTCTCACACAATTAGAGGCGGGAACCGTTTATCCACGACCTACAGGCTTGAGAAAAAACCTGATTTTTCAAAGTCAATCTGTTAAATGCCTTGAGTGACTCTTTAGGGCTAATGCACTATTGCACTGCAGGGCGTGTAATGACTCCTTTGTGAACTGCCCTCAGAACTCCGAGAGAACGAACATATTGTGCGCCTACCGCTGGGATGAAGAAGCCAGACACTCACTATTCTGTGTGATGACAAACCGCCCATTTTTCACTCCGAGTTATTCTCTTCAGAAATCTAGTTTCCGTGCCCAGACACAGGCCTATCCTCCCCTCAGCCATGATCTCTTAACTCTACTCACCGTTATTACTCTTTTCCTCCTGTTCTCATGTACTCAAACACCCAGTTGCGTCTGCAAAGTCTCACATACGGATCTGGTAGTTTCTCTAAACATCACACCTTCCTATTAAACATCCAGCCTACCGTGCATCGCATTTCATACTTTCCCAGACACATACACACAGTTGGCCCTTGGTATCCAAGGGCCATTGGTTCCAGGACCCTCCAAAATCTACAGATGCTCAAGTCCCTTATATAAAATAATATAGTATTTGCATACAACATACACACATCCTCCTGTATACTTTAAGTCATCTTTAGATAACTTACAATCCGCAATACAATGTAAATGCCATGTAAATCGTCGAGGTGTGCAGCTAATTCAAGTTTTGCTTTTGGGAAAGTTCTGGAATTTTTTTCTCTGAATTTTTTTTTTTAATTTATTTTTTATTTTTGGCTGCGTTGGGTCTTCGTTGCTGCATGTGGGCTTTCTCTAGTTGCGGCAAGCGGGGTCTACTCTTCGTTGCGGTGCACGGGCTTCTCATTGTGGTGGCTTCTCTTGTTGCGGAGCACGGGCTCTAGGAGCGTGGGCTTCAGCAGTTGTGGCACGTGGGCTCAGTAGTTGTGGCTCGCGGGCTCTAGAGCACAGGCTCAGTAGTTGTGGCGCAGGGGCTTAGTTGCTCTGCAGCATGTGGGATCTTCCCGGACCAGGGCTCGAACCCGTGTCCCCTGCATTGGCAGGCAGATTCCTAACCACTGCACCACCAGGGAAGCTCTCTCTGAATATTTCTGATCTACGGTTGGTTGAGTCCGTGGGTGTGGAGGCCTGACTATATTTAAGATGTCATCTGATCCACAGAGCGTCCCTGTTATGGAGAAGGAACAGACACTATGCCACAGTCCCTGCGAGGATACTCAGCCCTAATAGATTTCAGTCACCTGCCCAAGTGTTAGAACTGGGATTTCAACGTGCACAACTTTCAAGGCCAAAGCTCTTAACTGCCGCACACTTGTCGAGGTGTCTACAACGCCGATTCTGTAACGTGGAGTTCACATGTAACACCTGAGCCTTTTCTTCACTGACAGGAGCTCGTAGGCCCACAGAACTCCCTCCACACAACCCCACAGGGCGTACACGGACCAGCTTAATACGGCAGACCTCCAAACCAAAAGGAGACCTGGAGCTCACAGAAATTGTCTTGCTTTCCTCTGATCTCGGCGTTTGCCCAATTCTCCACGGCAGCCAACTGGGTTTCTCTGTGAATAGAATGTAGTTCACGTGAATGTCTAAACAGCAGCTTTGCAAGCTTCACGCATAAAGGTTTAGCAAACTGTGTACATGCAGCTGTTTTTTCAATGTTGAACGGTCCAAGCGTTGGTTTATCTGGGGAAAAGGTATATGGTACCTAGAAGTAGGGACGGGGGTTTTCTTGCTTATTTAATCGATTCGCTCCTTATTTTTGTGTATGCGTTTAACTTTACCTAAGCAGGTATTCTGAGTTCATACATGCTGACGGTCTGCGTTTTGTTAGCTCCTGGGTTTACAAGGAGGGTGGGCACCGGCTGAAAGTGACATGTGTCCAGTGAGGGGACGAAAACACACGGGAAGGGGGTCAGTTAGAAGCAGTGACTCTCGGACCAGACTGCAGAGGAAAAGGAAGCACCGGAGCGTCCATCCAGAGACCGGGGGGACCAGGAAAGCGAGGTGACCACTGCAAGAACCAGACGTTCCCCATGGAGGCTGGGGTTCTGCTAGTCTGAGAGGGACGTGCCCCCCGCCCCCTGAATTCCAGCTGAGCTTGCACCCCTGGCTTCCCTGCTTCAGCATCTGGCACGGCTGCTGCTCTGGCTGGGACGCCTTCCTCCGCCCAAGTCCCCCCTCCTCAGCCTCCAGACCCAGGAGAAGTCTCAGCCTCTCAGAAGACACCGCTGCACAGTGCCCCTGACCCAGCACTGCCTGCATTCTTTTTTTTTGTTTCTTTAATTGAAGCAGAGTTGAATTACAATATTATGTCATCTTCAGATGTACAGTACAGTGATTCAGTATGTTTACAGATTATACTCCATCAAAAGTTATTACAAGATCATGTAAAAACTCTCCCCTCTGGTACCAACTAGCTTGTTCTCTATATCTGTGAGTCTGCTTAATTCATTAGTTTTAGTTTTTAGATTAGGTTATCATATGATATTTGTCTTTCTTTGCCTGACTTGCTTCACTCTGTATGACAATCTCTAGGTCCATCCACGTTGCTGCAAATGGCATTATTTTGTTCTTTTTTATGGCTGAGGAGTATTCCGATGTATATATACACCACATCTTCTTTATTCATTCATCCGTTGATGGGTATTTAAGTTGCTTCCATATCGTGGCTATTGTAACTAGCGCCATATGAACTTTGGAGTATGTGTATCTTTACACATTAGTGTAAGGAATTAGTGTTTTAATTTTTTCCAGATATAAGTGGGATTGCTGGGTCATACAGCAGTTCTATTTTTACTTTTTTTGAGGAACCTCCATACTGTTCTCCATAGTGGCTGTATCAATTTACATTCCCACCAGCAGTGCAGGAGGGTTCCCTTTTCTCCACACCCTCTCCAGCATTTGTTGTTTGTAGACTTTGTGATGATGGCCATTCTGACCCGTGTGAGGTGGTACCTCACTGTGGTTTGATTTGCATTTCTCTAATGATTAGTGATGTTGAGCATCTTTTCATGTACCTGTCGGCCATGTGCATGTCTTCTTTGGGAAAATGTCTGTTCAGGTCTCTGCCCCTTTTTAATTAGGTGTCTGGGTATTTTTTGGTGTCGAGCTGCTGAAAGATAGGGTTCCCTCTTCCCCGTGCTACCAAAGCACACGCACCCCTCTTGTTTACTTGTCTTTGTCACTAAACTGAGATCCCCCTGAAGCAGGAGCAAAGATCTCTGGCCTCTCTTTACTCGCTTTAAAACACAGAGTAAAACAGACACTCTATGAATGTGTTGAATAAAAGGCTAAGGAAAAAAAACAAAACAAAACCTTAATAAACTGTACAATGTTTCATGTAAATCTTGCTATGGCAACACAGTGGCAAATATAAATGTAAACAATACCCTTTACAAACCGAATACTCCCTAAATGTATCATTTCAATGTTTAAATTTTTCTGTTCCCCATGACATACATCAAGTTGGTAACACATATGCATATATATTACATTTTCACCAAAGACATAGTCTTATGACATCAAGCCTCAGAGAGGAATAGTGATCTCCACCTGGGCAGTGGCCAAAGACAAACTGAAATGACCTCAGATTAACCTTTCTGCAAACTTCTCGAGTGTTCAGTTAAATAAGTTAAGTGCAGACTCGAGCAAACAATATAAACCTTTCCCCCTTCCTTACCACATGTGCTAAGACACCGTGGTGAGTACAGGCACTGGCTTTACGGCTGAATAACTCACCGATCATTTCTACCAAAGGGAGAGCTTCCATTAAAAGGCTGATCATTTCCCACGAGAAATGAAGTTCCTATCAGCATCAATGCACAGAAAAGATTTTTATAACTGAAAAACTTGAACACAAGCACAAACTAGTCCTGTAACTCTAAATGACATTGTGATGCACAGGGTGTTCTATTTTACCTAGATGTGGAGTCCTTGCTGCCTGTCACCCAGATGGCAATTTCTGAGCCCTGTGATGTTTAGTCTTGCACAAGCTCTCAGCACAGTCAAGATTGGCTCCGTCCTGGCTTCACCAGCTATGTAACCTGGAACAATTAAAATCCCTGACCTTGGAGGTCCTTATCTATAAAATAGGGCAAAAGAACATCTACCTAGGAAGACAGATGACAAAACAAAATAGGTAAGGCGCCAGAAATGCCAGAAACCACTGAGACATCAGTAGCGGCAGATACTGTACTATAATGAATATAGTGACTCTCTTTATGTAGATTACACCCTACGGGAGGCATAATTAACACAAAAGTGACATGTTTCTCCACTCAGCTTTGAGGTCCTAGGAGCTACTAAAATGCAACACATTTAAAGCAGAATGAATGCTCTCCTCCCCAGAATCAGTTCTTAGACACGGTATACTTATTTTTTTTATTTTTGTTGTTGTGATTTCTTTTATTACTTTTTAGTTTTCTGATGGCACCATCATTTTTCTTACCACAAGTCTCAAACAAAAATGATATGTAATCATAACAGAATGCTGTCCTAATCTTTCATGAATGGTCAACTGGGAATCCAAAAAAAAGGATTTACAAGTCCTGAGAGATTATTATGAAGAAAGTTGGAGAAAAGTATAAATATATAATCCATTATAATATGGATGGGCCTTTAAATGTGCTTTTGTTACATAAACTATGCAGCCGAAGGATTTCAGCTGAATTTATAATTTCTCAGCAAATGACGCTGATGATGGAAAATGACCTGCAAAATCACACTGGACCACGATATTGTTTGCTAAGTGTTGGCACACACACTGTTTATCACCCCAGCTATTTACTGACTGAGTCAGTCCCCTAAGGCAGGGGTCCCCGCTCCGTGGCCTGTTAGGAGCCGGGCCGCATAGCGGGAGGGGAGCGGCGGGCGGGCGAGTGAAGCTTCATCTGTATTTACAGCCGCTCCCCATCGCTCGCATTACCGCCTGAGCTCCACCTCCCGTCAGCATTACGGTGAGTTGTATAAATATGTCATTATCTATTACAGTGCAATAATAATAGAAATAATAGAAATAAAGTGCACAATAAAGGTAATGCGCTTGAATCATCCCCAAACCATCCCCTCCACCTCCCCCGTCCGTGGAAAAACCGTCTTCCCCGAGAGCGGTCCCTGGTGCCAAAAAGGTTGGGGACCGCTGCCCCAAGGCAGGGTGGGCCCTGGGCTCTCACACAGCGGTGTACCTGCTGCTGTGTTTGGAGGACCTGACTTCCTACTAAGTGCTCCGGAGTCAACTATGCAGATCCCTGGCACATGCTGGGCTAAGCCCTCACCACCCCTACACCACACAGATTTATTTTTTTAATTTTTATGTTATATTGGAGCATAGTTGCATAACAGTGTTGTGCTAGTTTCAGGTGTAAGCAAAGTAACATCAGGTGAATCTTACAAACACCTATAACATCCTTTCTCAATATTTTGTATTGCAATACTCTTCATTTGGAAACAGGATAACAGCATTTGTCACAATCCTTTAAAAATATGTTGCAAGTCAACAAAAGAACTGTAGTGGAAAAAAAAGGTTAAGATGAGAGTCTAGTTTTCTTTTTTATGCATTTTTATTGAAGTATAGTTGATTTTAGTTGATTTACAATGTTGTGTTAGTTTCAAGTGTACAGCAAAGTGATTCAGTTATATATATATATATATATATATATATCAATTCTTTTTCAGATTCTTTTCCATTATATGTTATTATAAGATATTGAGTAGAGTTCCCTGTGCTATACAGTAGGTCCTTGTTGTTTATCTATTTTATATTTAGTAGTGTGTATATGGTAATCCCTAACTCCTAATTTATCCCTTCCCCCCCTTTCCCCTTTGGTAACCAGAAGTTTGTTTTCTATGTCTGTGAGTCTATTTTTGTTTTTTAAATAAGTTCAGGTGTATCACTTTTTTAGATTCCACATATGAGTGATATCATATTTGTCTGAGAGCCTAGTTTTCTTTTTTTTTCCCCCACGAAATTACTTTTATTTATTTATTTATTTATTTTTTAACATCTTTATTGGAGTATAATTGCTTTACAATGGTGTGTTAGTTTCTGCTTTATAACAAAGTGAATCAGTTATACATATACATATGTTCCCATATCTCTTCCCTCTTGCGTCTCCCTCCCTCCCACCCCTCTAGGTGGTCACAAACCACCCAGCTGATCTCCCTGTGCTATGCGGCTGCTTCCCACTAGCTGTCTATTTTACATTTGGTAGTGTATATATTCTGTTCATTCTATACAACAATACACGATTTCAACTTCAGTCCTGTCATTTATGGTGAGAAGGTACCCAGGGACACAACAGGTAAAAAGAGCTCTGCTAGATCTATTTATGAACTCATTCATCACCATTAAAAAAAACTTCATGATGAAGTAACAGTGGGGACAATTATTACACGCATTGGTCTGCTGGTTTCCATGCTTGGTTAACCAGCAGTGAGGTACACTAACTCGTTCAAGGGGAAGCAAAACAAATATAATTTAGAAACTCAGAATGTTTTAACGTCTTAAGGTGGAAAATATATATAAATATTATATTTCAAAGTCTTCCATGAAAATCACGCCAGAGGTTAATTTTTTTCTCTTTCGTAATTTTTTTCTCTCACAGACTAGACCTTGAGGCCTCCCTTTAGATCATGTGTTTCCTGAAGGTGATACACAGCTAAGGTATCATTCACCTTTTATTCCTAACATCTTCCAAGGTGCCAGATATACAATAGGCGCTCAAAAACAATTGTTTAATTAATTATGTATTCGCATCTTTTATTCCATGGTTAAAAGAACATTCACGCCCCAATTTATTACTTTATCACCACAAATATATTAGCAAAAATTCTGCTGTGTTAACTCCCTTTTTACAATTTGATGAACTATAGTTTACTTTACTAAACTTGACTTTTTTATTAGAGGCTGTTTTAAAGTCTTTGGAGAAATAAGAAGCCTAATTATAGTCTAAACATATAATGTAAAATTTCATAACTTACATTATCACTCTAAGTTCCTAGCTGGGCAACTTAGTTATCCAGTTCTCCCCCAAATTCATGCTAAAGCCAAGGATTTAAGTCTCTCCAAAGAGGAGTTATAGATCCTTCTAAATGTATGTTCTGCTTCTGCTTTTTACGGACAATCTGCTCCTGCAGGGCTGGTCTCATCACCACTGTGATGAACACAATAGGTATTTAAACATATATTAAAAAAGTTCAGCCACTAATCAATTAATACGAGCAAATACATGGCAATAATTCAACCTCCAAAATCTTGTATTCAAAACAAATTCATTCTCTCGTTCAGAGGCAGGTTGTAAACAGGAAATATGTTACACAGGAGATAAATTATAGCATCAACAAGGACCTACTCTACAGCACAGAGAACTCTGCTCCATATTCTATAAGGGAAAAGAATTTGAAAAAGAATAGGGAAATGTATATGTATAACTGAATCACTTTGCTGTACACCTGAAACTAACACAACATTGTAAATCGACTATACTCCAATATAAAATAAAAAATTTAAAAAAAACAGTTAATTATACCTTGAAAAAATGGTATAGAATAATTGGGATTCCACCAAATAGGAAATGAAAGGCCTCAGTGGTAATAAGCCAGACGATAGATTATCCTGTCTGAGACGTTAACAGAAAAATGAACAAAAACCACGCCACAGGTTCTTCGCTCATTTAGTCCCTTTTCTAGACTTTGACCCACATCCCGGTACTCTTCAGTCGACCGTCTCTTGCTATGACCACCCCTGGGGACCTTCACAGCCACTGGACAGGCAACTCCGCAGTGCTGCGTGCAACGCACTGTGCAATCACATCCAGTTACGTCACGCCCACTTTTCATGAGCTCCTCTTGCCTCTGCAGGTGGAGTCCTGTGAATTCAGAGCACATGTTATATTTCTTTGTCCCCTCACAGGCCCTGCCACTAAGAGTGCCAGGTAGGGACCACTCCACAGGAGGACCACAGAATGACTGTCCAACAGAGAACTCTTCTTAGTGAACGGGGGCCCTAGTCTTGATGAGACTACAGACCCAACCAGCATGAGGGTCCACTTAGTTCTCTAAATCTTCTATTTCTACAAAACAGTGTTAACACAAAAGTGCTGTAAATTATACAAAACTTTAAATGCTTTGATACTTAATTTGGGGTTAACAATCTATAAAAAAACACAGGTTTCATAAAAGTGATAAATTCTACCTTATTCCCTCAAAGAGACATAAACTCTATGGATATATCTATATGTCTGTGTATTTATAGTGCAATATATATGCAAAACACTTAAGTGGGTTTTTGTTTTGTTTTGTTTTAATTTATTCAGTTATTTAGTTATTTATTTTTGGCTGCATTGGGTTTTCGTTGCTGCGCACGGGCTTTCTCTAGTTGCGGTGAGCGGGGTCTACTCTTCGTTGCAGTGCATGGGCTTCTCATTGCGGTGGCTTCTCTTGTTGCGGCTCTAGGCACATGGGCTTCAGTAGTTGTGGCACGTGGGGTTCAGTAGTTGTGGCACGCAGGCTCAGTAGCTGTGGCGCACGGGCTTAGTTTCTCCACAGCACGTGGGATCTTCCCGGACCAGGGCTCGAACCCGTGTCCCCTGAATTGGCAGGCAGATTCTTAACCACTGCACCACCAGGGAAGCCGACTTCAGTGGTTTTAAACAAAAGCATGAGGCTAAAGTTAATGGCACAGAAAGGCAGAAGACAGTAAGTAAACAAGGAAGGATGAAATGGAGACAGAAAAGTTAGCAAAGTACCAGAAGAGCTGAAAAGGTTGATTTACTAGGAAAACAAACATGACTAATACATTAAACATTAGCATTGCTACAATAATAATTAATCCACTTCCACTGAGGGAATCAAAAGAAGACAACTTAGTCAAATCTAGATAAAAATTAAGCAAGATTAGGAATGATTATAGCATTTCAACTACAGATTACAAAGAAAATGAATAATAATGGAGACCTGATATCAGGATTAAGGAAATCTAATTAATTACATATTAAAGCAATTAATGTACCAAACATGATGAACCTTTTTACCTAATATACAATTCAGAAATATATAGGGCATAATTTGCAGCAACATAAATGCACCTAGACATGATCATACTAAGTGAAGTCAGCCAGACAGAGAAAGACAAATATCATCTGATATCACTTATATGCAGAATCTAAAAAAAGGATACAAATGAACTTATTTACGGAACAGAAACAGACTCAAAGACATAGAAAACACACTAAAGGTAACCAAAGGGGAAAAGCAGGGGGAGGGATAAATTAGAAGATTGGGATTAACATATACACACTACTATATATAAAATAGATAACCAACAAGGACCTACTGTATAGCATAGGGAACTCTACTCAATATCTTGTAATAACCTATAAGGGAAAAGAATCTGAAAAAGAACACACACACACACACACACACATATGTATGTATGTAACTGAATCACTTTGCTGTACACCTGAAACTAACACAACATTATAAATCAACTATACTTCAATAAATCTTTTTAATTTAAAGAAAATGGGAATAATAATTTTAAATAAAAGAAATATAGAAGGCATAATTTAATCTTTCTTAGCATAATTCAAAACTACCTCATAACCTTACAGTGTGTAAAGATTAGCTATAAAAATCCTTGTAGTCTTGAAGAAGTTTCTGAGGTTCAACAACTGTCCACCAATGTCTATGAGTATCTGATCGATGACTGGGAAAGTGCGAGCTGCTCTCATACTCTCATTCACTCCCCACAATGACCCTGAGAGGTAAGTGACATCCTTATTCTACAGGTTAGAAATGTGAAGAGCAAGTAGTTGACACGCCCCTAGACACACAGGTCTATAGGTTGGACTGTCTAAGAAATGCCATCTGATGTGGATTCCACCAGCGCTGAATCCTAGCTACTGCTTTCCAACTTTCATCATGATTTTAAACTGGTGCATATTAATTAACAGATTGATATCATATAGAATATCAACAAATCAAAATTTTAGTTATATATTTGGAAAAGTCATGCATGTAACACACTAAATGTGCACTAAGAGGTGAAAATACAGAGAAAACTATGCAGATCCCACTGTGCAATCTGAACAGCAAGTTACTACAGCAACCCAAGTAGTGAGAAGGTAGAAGGTTACTCAACAATCCAGGTACAGGAAGCTCGGAAACAAGCCACTGAAAGATGCTTTATGGAAAACTGTAAGCTTTAAGGACCACCAAGTACCATATCTGGAAATAGATTTTTTTTTTTTTGAAGAAGGAAATCTTCTATTAAGATTTGAAATTGACCCAGGAAGCGACTGACTCTGTCTCTGGACCATCTGCTAAAACAATGGCATCACTCTGGGCAGGAAAGATCTCACTCACTTTATGAGGAGTATAATTTAATACGTACAATGAAGAAGCCCACTCAATGCCCCTCTGCAGCAATAAAGAAATCTTCAGATGTGCAGGCCTCCACGCATAATAGGAAAGACAACAGAAGCTTATCGGGGGATTTAAAGCAGTGAGATTAATTGCTAAGGTTTTATTGAGGTAAACAGGAAGGCACTGGACTCAAAAATAAAGGGAGGAGATCTCACTTTTTTTAGTTACCTGAAAGCTACATTTTCTTTGATAATTGCACACAGGAAATTGTTCGAAGTAACAGTATTATAGCCAAAATCATTCTTTCAAACTCAACACACGTTAGGTCAGCCTTCTTATACTTTTATTCTGCTCCCTGCACATACACACATTTTCTGGCCCCCAAATTACGCGACTCTTCGCCCACAGGAAAAGGACTGAATGAGCTCTACCTGACCTATCAGGAGAGAGCCTAGCCAGGATGCAGAATCATTTCTTTTTCTACATTAAATATGAATTGAAAATATGAGACAAAATGTGAGACAATTACAGCTCCATGATCTACATCGATTTCCAGAAAGCTCACTATCAATATTCACATTCATGAACATTCGTGTCTGGGTAGACACACGTTACTTACAACTGAGGTTATTTCCACTTTTCGAGCTGTGTATGAGCGAGCTCAATCACCAAGCAGAAGAGACTGGCTCATGCATAAGACTCGTGAAACTCACTTTGCGAAGAGATTTGCTTTAACCCGTCATCGCGATTGAGGCTTCAAGTAATAAATGTTGGCTTTACAATAAAACAAAACTGTGAGCTTCACACCACAGAAATGTTACTCTGCTTGAGATGGATGAGATGAAGCCCTATGGAGTCTTAACTAACAAGCTACGTGCACTAGTAAAAGCTATCGACACCCACCGTGGAGGATCAGATGAGTTTGGTGTGCACAAACCTTCCAGATCTCTCTCTCACCTCCGCATAAGCATGTCTCCAAAAGGAGCCTGCATTTCCTCTTTCCTTTTCGCGCCCAAGAAAGAGGCACGTGTCCCCCTACTCAAGTTAGAGATCCTCTACTTCCGCTCAGAATAACCCACACTCTTGATATCAAGAGTATCCAATCCTTCTTGATTCTAAGGCACTTTTCTTTTTCTAGGAATTCTATCTCTTGGGCAATTGCACATGCTCAAGTTACACCCACTGTAACTAAAACCAACAAAACAAAACCAGTCAAATGCATGATTGCCTTGCTGCCCTACTGCGCTTGTCTAAAGCTTCTTGAACACGGAGTCGATTCTCATCATCAATACATCTCCGCTGGCCATTCACTTACTAACGCAAGGGCTTCCACTCCCACCGCCCCCATTAAAATGGCTTTTCTTATGGTGCCTATTGATGTCCTAATTGCAAAATCCAAAAGGTAACTTTCAATCCCCTCAATTCACTGGATCTTTCTGCAGCATTTGTCATGGCTGACCACTGCTGCTCTCCATAAACTCTCCACTCTGCTGCTAGCCCTACTATGTGGTCACTCCTTCTCTGAAGCCCTGATGCTCAGTTTCTCTTTAGTATCGGTATTCTCTATCATTTACATCCTATGCTTTCTATTCCTTCCTCTAAGTGATAATCTAATCACTTCACTTCAACTACCCCAGCTTGGCTGATGTCTTCCAAATAGTTCATTTCTAGACTTAAGCTCATGAGTCTGTACCCCTAAATAAATACCAGTCGTCTTCATTAACTAAATAAACAGAAAACTTGAACCAAATATGTGCAAAACAGAAAGCCTTATCCTTTCCACCCACCTGGCTACAGCCCTGAGATGTTAGTCATCTCTACCTTCATCAAATGCAAATCTCCAATCTTGATCTCCTCTATAATCTAATTTTATAAATTCCTGCTAGAATTCAACATGGCCAGTTTTGTTCTTTTCTTCATAAATCTCATGATTGATCTACCGAAAATGCAGGCTCAAAAGGCATAGTTGATTCCCTGTCACCTTTAAAGTGGTGCTATTGATTTAACAATCTTTTTAGAAGGCCCCTCTTACACCAGATCCCTTGCTGTGTGTTATATAAACAAGACTCCCCCAGCCTCAGGACCATTCCCACTTAAAGGAAGGGAAGGTTTGAGAAACTAGGATAAGTGGCTTGAGAGAGATAAACTTGTGGAGTCGGGGGAGGGAAACAGGTAAGACTTTGAGATGAGATGCTATAGCATATTGAGTCTTAAAGGATGGGCAAGAGTGAACGAACTAAAGGACAGGGCAGGGAAGTGAGAGCGGAAGCCCAGAGGAAACAGATGGTGCCGGTGAGTGAGGAATGGGCTTTCCACACCCAGCTCCAGAGCTGGTCTTTTATCTAATAGAGTGATGATTCCCAGATTGTATGATGCACATAAAACATCTGGGCTGTTTCTTATAAATACTCATCGGAGACCCACCCCTAGAGACTCTTAGTCATCAGGTCAGAGTCTGTGCCAGGGAACTTGCCTTTTTAACAAGGACCACAGGTGGCTTTGATTCCAGGGCCTCCATGGATCACACAAATGACCTTAGAGAGCCTGTAGGGTCCTGACAGGGTTCTCAGCAAGCACAGGGAAGGGTCAGACTGGCTTTAAGTGGGTCTCTCTAGAAAGTAGGTGAAGGATTGGTAAGCAGAGTGAGCCCAAAGGGCCACCAGCAAGGACACCTCAGCAAACCAGGACAGAGGGACCAGGGGGCCAGACTCAGTTGATGACGGAAGAGAAGAAAGAGAATCATGAGACAAATCCATGGCAGATGAGACAGGTAGAAGCAGGTGAACCATTATATCACGGTGGTGAGTGAGAGATGAGAATAACGGCGAGGTATCTAGAATAAAGGAGAAGATGTCTAGTCCGGGGCATGTTATATCCACAGTGCTACCAGGACAAGGGCGGTGGGACACAGAAATCCGACATGCAGAGGAGAAGGCTGGGTTGGGTTGAGCGCAAGGATTTCAGAGTCATCAACCAAAAGATGAGTAACAAAAACCGTAACAGTGGATACATTCACGGCAAATCCAAAATTTAGCATGACACATCAAACACCTTCCAGTCTAACTCCTGGCTACTCCTTCAATCTTCTTATTCTTTAACTGCTGTCTACTACCGTATCTTGTTACAAGATATGTTTGTGATTTTTGTCATAAAGTATTTCAAAAAAGTTCAGAAAATCTTGTAATGAAAACTTAGTATCTACTCCCCAACTTTAACAAGTCTTAATATTCTGCCAAAATTGCTTCAGAATTTTCAAAAGAAATTCATCATTGAGGACATAGTTGAAGACTCCGTGCTCCCTTTCATAATCCCATTTTCCTCCTTGCCTCCCTGGAGAAAACTTTTGTGCTAAATTTGGTTTTAATTATTTCTTGTATGTTTGTATACTCTCCCTAATATGTGTATATCCGACTGCTTTGCATGTTTCCACACTTTACGTAAGTTCTATCAAACTATAAGGACCACCCATAATTTACTTTTCTTAATTCAATGCTATATCTCTGAATGCATTCAGGTAAAATAGGCTCTAAACTATTTAATCACTGTATAGTATGTTGTATAAATTCACCAGAGTTTATTCATGAAATTACATCTTGATGGGCTTGTAGGCAGTTAACACTACATCTGCAGTCTATACCCCAGGCAAACAACAACCTGTGGTCCTGAACATCTGGCCTTGGTTCATTTCATATCCACCTGAAATATCCTTCCCAGAATCAGTATATTAGCAAACAGTATTTTTTTCCTTTCTGGCTTCCTTCAAACTTCTCAGTCTTCAACTATACAGAGCAAAAAACAGGCACTCAGTAATTGTTTACTGGATGAATCAAGTATCTAGCTGCTGAAGATTTATTTACAGAGCTCCTACTATGTTTCACTTGTTAGAATAACATACAGTGGTTTCAAATACTTCCTACTCTCCTGGCTCTGATGGTGAAGAAAGAAAGCAACAACAAAGCAACAATGACAAGAAGTGTTTGTGTGTGTGTGTGTGTGTGTGTGTAATACAGTGAGAGGGCAGTTACTTAAAGAAATCTTAATTTTCTAATGAGATGAAATCTTCAAGCTACAAACCAGTATGGGGGATATGTTTATGAAATAAAATGATTTATGGAACAAATTAAACAGCAACTTTCTATGATAAAATGATGCCCGATGAGCTATATCATTTATGTGTGTGTGTCCATTTAAGTCTTCACAGGGGAACACAGACTCAATGAAAACAACAATTAGGATACCACACCAAAGTAAGCAAAGGTGATAAAAGAGCCTATCAGAAGAATTTATAGTGTTCCCAGACGGTAAAGTTAAGTACCACTTCTACATGTATACTTATTTTTATGCACTAGCAACAGACATGACAGTTTTCACCTATGAACAGTGAAAACTACATCCAAAATATAAAACTAAAAAATAACACACAGCAAGTTCAGAAACAGATATTTTTGCTTTATAAATTTATTTATTTATTTTATATTTTATTTTTGGCTGTATTGGGTCTTTGTTGCTGCACACAGGCTTTCTCTATTTCTGGCGAGCGGGGGCTACTCTTCGTCGTTGTGGTGTACGGGCTTAATGCGGTGGCTTCTCTTGTTGCAGAGCACGGGCTCTAGGCACGCAGGCTTCAGTAGCTGTGGCGCGCGGGCTCAGTAGTTGTGGCTCGCGGGCTTAGCTGCTCCGCAGCATGTGGGATGTTCCCGGACCAGGGCTCGAACCCGTGTCCCCTGCATCGGCAGGCGGATTCTTAACCACTGCGCCACCAGGGAAGTTCCAGAAACAGATATTAAAAATAAAAGTGACTCCAAACTGAAAGAATGAATGTTGACTGATGAGGCTGAATGCTGACTGGAAAGACATGGCAATTCAAGACAACACCCTTGTCAAGTTATCAGAAATAGAGATAAATCCGTATGTGCAAATAGCGTGACTTACCAAACACCAGCACACGGACCACACAAGCCATTTTTGTAGGACAAACAATTCAGTAGGATCTCGTCATAATTTCAAGATTAAATTTATAATATAGCAAAGTATACGTAGATAAATAAACAAATACACAGATTTGACAGGAAGATGAAGGAAAGGGAGACTCTGAACTCAAAGAAGGTTTTGAAAGGTGAAAAACTCTGAAAGGTTTTTCTCTTAACACCCAATTTTAACCTCACTAGTCTGATCTAACATTCAGAGTGACACCTGCCTTTAAGCTGGTAAATCATGCCTCATTAGAAATCCAAAACCAAGTTAACTATAAACTTCAAATAACTACACGAAATGTAATAATCAACTTTGTCAATGAAAATGAATTTAGGGGCTTCCCTGGTGGCACAGTGGTTAAGAATCCGCCTGCCAATGCAGAGGAGACAGGTTCGAGCCCTGGTCCGGGAAGATCCCACATGCTGCACAGCAGCTAAGCACGTGCGCCACAACTACTGAGCCCACAAGCTGCAACTACTGAGCCTGTGCGCCGCAACTACTGAGCCTGTGCGCCACAACTACTGAGCCCGTGCTCCTAGAGCCCGTGCTCCACAACAAGAGAAGCCACCGCAATGAGAAGCCTGTGCACCGCAACAAAGAGTAGCCCCCGCTCACCACAACTAGAGAAAGCCTGCACGCAGCAACGAAGACCCAAAGCAGCCAAAGATAAATAAATAAAATTTTAAAAATTTAAAAAAAAAAGAAAATGAATTTACCTGTCACACTGTTGCAATGAAATCGCAACATACCAGTTACAGGCAAAATTAGATTAAATTGGGATTAAAGTGGAGCTGAGGGAGGATCATGAGTCCTTATCTGAACAGAGAACTGAGAACCTCATCACCTGACTTAGATTTTCAGTCTTTCACGGCTCCTAGTTTATCACGTGAAGTGATGGATGAAAGCTCACATAACGGAAAGAGATCATGACTGAAATCCTTTTTCCATCAGCCATTAATAGTGTGTGACTTTAGGCAAATTACTTAATTTTATTGAGCCTCTATCACCTCTAAAACAGGGCTAATTATACCTTCTTTAACCATTGTGAACATTAAGTAAAATAACACACAGAAAGTGTCCTGCATTTATCAGTTCCCTTACCGATAAAAACTCAGCATTTCCTTAGTAAAAAGACCACCCTTTATCTACCTCTCGAAACACTAGTTCCATCCTTTATAAGATCCAAAGAAGAACTAATTATCTCTTAAGATGTTTGTGTGATATAAGCAAGCTTTAAGCTTCAGGAGATATAAGCAAGCTTTAAGAAACTTTCACTCGTGTGCACATGTGTTCTACAGTTATTCCAACCATCTACTCTACCCTGAAGCTCAAAAGCGCCTCCTCTGTGGGGTCTTCCCTGGTTACTAAAATAGCACCTGCCAACAGGCACACCTGTCTCTCTGGTCCCCTAGACTAGTCTCCTGTTTCGTTTTCCTTCTTAGCACTCCTCACCACCTGACATATCTTAGAGTTTATTGGTTGTCGAGCCTCACTGGTATGAAATCTCCATGGGAAGAGACACTTCCTCTGTATTTTTACTGCATAATTGCTGGCTTAATAGGTGCCCAATAAGTATCTGATGAAGAAAAACCTGAGTTAAAAAGAAAACCACCTTCAGAGCAGATTGAACGTCGAAGAGGAAAATCACCCTGGCGTTAATGCGTGTATCTTAGCAGCAGGAGTATCTGGGCACTACAGGCAGATCTGGGCTCTGCACATCCCTTACACAGAAGCGAAGTGAGTATCAGACAAAGACAAATGTCATATGACACCACTTACATGTGGAATCTGAAATATGACACAAATGGACTTGTTTACAAATCAGAAATAGAGTCGCAGACATAGAGAACAAACTTATGGTTACCAAAGGGGAAAGGGGGGGAGGGAGGGATACAGTGGCAGATTGGGATGGACATATACACACAGGACTGTATATAAAACAGACAATCAACAAGGACCTACTGTATAGCACAGGGAACTCTACTCAGTGCTCTGTAATGACGTATATGGAAAAAGAATCTGAAAAAGAATAAATACATGTATGTGTATAACTGAGTCACTTTGCTGGACACCTGAAACTAACACAACATTGTAAATCAACTCTCCTCCAATAAAAATTTTTAAAAAGACAAAAAAAAAAAAAAATAAAGAATGGCGATTCTGCCGCTGGTAATATCTAGGGACAGGCTTAGACCCAGAAATAGACACTGACCCCAAAAGTAACCCCCAAACTCCACTGAATGAATTCATCAGCATTTCTGAGAGCATAAGAATACAGAGCTGTGAGAGCACTGCTGCATTATGGGGACCCGCCTACCAAAAGCCAGGCACTGTTGTAGATATGTTACGTTTATGATGTCATTGACTCCTCACTAAAGCCCTGCATGGCTTCGGTGTCATTCTTGGATTCTGACTCCATGCCAGACACGTTGCAGAGGTATTTCACACAATCGTTTATATTCACTCTGTTTCTCAAAGAGAAGACAGTTGCCCATAATGTGCAGATGTGTAAACTGAAATGTGACTCAAAGAGATTAGTAAAATCTACCCAAATAACACTGAGATTTAGGTACCAGGACCAGGATTCACACCCCAGCCTAAGACTTCAAAGCTTCTTATTCTGTCTAAAATACTTCATGATCACTCCAAATTTTTATAAAACAGATCTTCTAAACTGTCAAGTGGTTCAACTTGGAATAGAAAATATGTATCTACTTCTCCCCTCTCAGTCAACCATTTAGAAATCCTGGCATCCAATCTCTGATTCATTCCCAAAGAAAGACTATTTCCCCAGATACCAAAGTAAATCTATTTAGAGTTTAAAGAGCTCAGCTTTCTTTTAATTCCATTAGAAAAGCCTTTCTGTATTACCCGCGGGGCACTCAAAGCACGCATTCTATCTCTGAAATGGAATAAAGGAACATAATTGTCCGATACTGTCTCACATTTAATGTACTGCAGATACAATATCTCAAGCATACATATGAGCTCTGCTTACATGTCCCTTATGCAAATGTGTCAGGGACCAGAAATAAAATATGCCACCCAGTATTATAGGGAGAAAGATGCTCCCTGGCTTTGTCAGCTCGTGTTGTGGTGTGTGTGTATGTGTGTGTGTAAGTATATAGAGAGACATACATTTATAATCTACACATATGCATTTAATGTTTCTGTTTGTATGTACACATGTAATATATATATGAAATACATTTTACATGCTGGCTCTTCTGGAGTTATGAGGTCGGAAATTTTTAAAAGATTCAAGAGAGGATTTCATATGATCATTGCACCCAAACCACTTAAAAATATTGCTGACTTAGATTTCTTAATATTCTAACTTTTTTTTTTTTTTTTTGGGCAGGTAAAGACTGAGTTTATTAGCATAGTAATATCCTAACTTGTGAAAATGGAAATTTTAAGCTTTTTCTGCTCTTCCTTTTCATTAAAATTATATCCATTGTTAAAGATAGCAAATGAAATTCAATTTCTTTTTTTGTTTTTTGTTTTTTTTACGATTTTTATTGAGGTATAGTTATTTACAATGTCGTGTTACTTTCAGGTATACAGCATAGTGATTCAGTTATATATACATATTATTTTTCATATTATTTTCCATTATAGTTTATTACAGGATATTGAATATAGTTCCCTGTGCTCTACAGTCAGACCTTGTTGTTTATCTCTTCAACTTCTATTTCCTTGCTTAAATTCTAGAACGTTTACAGTTCCTGGTGAGAGGTGGTTTGGCCTCCTCTTTTGTAGGAATAATCACTTTCTCACTTTGATTTACTATATTTTTATCATCACCTGTAAAACATGTGATACAGTGGAATGTAAAACTATATTCTTGAGAGTAGACAGATGTGTAATGGGAGCTGACTTCCTGCTTCTTCCCTGTGGTGTAATTAGGAATTCTTGGAAGGTAGCTTAGGGGGACAGTTTCCAAAAAAAAAAAAAAAAGATTTATGATGTACTTTGAAGAAATTCTGAGCATGGACAAAAGTTTCTCTTTGAAGTTTGGGGATATAATTAAAGTGGAAATAGACTTGGGATTCATAAAGCTCTTATAATTTCCTCTTTGCAGACTCGGTTTCTGGCTACCCCTCTGTGTTGTCTCAGGGCGTCTCAAGGTGAGGAAAGGGGTGTAGCAATGGACTTTATTTGTAGCTCTGTGGCATTTGGCAACTGGGACTTTTCTCCCTCAATTACATGTAATGACATGTAGTTTTTAAATAAACTTTATTTTAGAAAAGTTTGGGATTTACAGAAAAATTGTGAAGATAGTACAGAGTGCCCATTAACCCTAAACCTTGTTCCCCATCATTAACATTTTAACGTTCCTATGGTACATTTGTCCTAATTAAACAACCAATATTGATACACTGTCATTGACAAAGGTCAAAAATTTATTCACGCTTCCTTAGTTTTTGCCTACAGTCCCTTTTCTGTTCCAGGACATCACATTTACATGTAGTTATTGAATTACCTTAAGGTTCCCTTTACTGTGACAACTTCTCAGACATTCCTTTTTTTTGGCTGACCTTAAACAGCTTTGAGGCATACCAGTCAGGCATTTCGTTGAATGGCCCTTAACTGAGATTTGACGGATGTTTTCCTCATGATTAGCCTGAGGTTATGGATTACTAGGAGTGAGACCACAGAGGAAAGTCATCCCTAGCACATCCTATCAAAGGTGTATACTATCAACATGACGTATGGCTGCTGAAATTAACCTTGATCACCTGGCTGACATAGTATCTGTCAAGTTCTTCCACTATAAAATTACTCTTTCCCCCGTTTTACTGTATTCTTTGGAAGGAAATCATAATGCAGAGCTCACACTTAAGCGGTGGGGAGTTATGTTCTACCTCTCTGAGGGCAAAGTAGCTACATAAGTTTTTTGGTTTCATCTGCATGGGAAAATTTGTCTATACTCCTCATTTATTTATTCAATAATTTATTTACATCAGTATAGACATGTGGATATTAGTTAAAACATTAGGTTATTTTTTAAAGTCATTTCTACTTCAGGCAATTCTAATCTATTGGAGACTATGCTTTTTAATTAAAAAAAACAAAAACAAAAACAGTGAATACCAAAACCTTCAATATTGTCCACTATTTAACCTATACCCAAAAACCTGGTAGAAAGCTTCATTCTAAAAGAAGAAACAACTTGCATTAAAAACTTTTAAAAAAATGATGAATCTCATGTAATTTAAATAAATTCCATCCTAAGCTATTCCATGAAGAGAATATTAATAATATAAACAACTACATAAAAATTAATTCAAAATTCTAGCATCAATGACTTTTACTTTAATTAGTGATGATGGTATCTACCAAACAAAAATCAAATATTAAAACGGATACAAATACATTTCCATAAGAACATAGGAAACCTATAAATTTAAAGATCTCATCAAATATAATACTCAAAAAAGGCGAAATATTTAAGATGCTAATGATTAGAGGCATAAAAACCTCTCCAACTTCCTGAAATTTTGCTAACATAAAGCAAAATTTATTAAGGCATACTTATATAACTCTTCCATGATTACTTTTGTGTATACACATAATAAATACGTGCATATAACTTAAGGTAAGTTTTTGGAGATATCGGCAATTCAGTGTAACTCAATAATTTAAAAGTTTAAGTACTAAAGGGTACTTTACTGACATTTAAATAGTGTATTAATAAAATGTTTCCATTTGTAATGAAGTTCAAGGGAAAAAAAAGCAATGATGATAAAAGTCAAAAGAGTGGTTACAGCAGGGATAAGTTCTGACTGACTGGGTACATACACGTAAAAATGTACCAGGCTGTAGACTTCAGATGAACACTTTCGCACTTTGTTGCCTGTATTTATTCCCTCCCTTGAAAATACAGAGGGGTAGTGCATCCCCAAATCCATCATCATGGCTATGCCATGACGCGTGTGGACCTTACAAATGGCTCCTGACATTCTCCAAACGTTCATAGCAGTCATTGTCTCTGCCATTTATCATAAACTGTCTCAAATTTGTGGGGCAATCTGTGAAGAAGCATTTTTTCTTCAACCAAGTATAACTGACTGAGGCCCTGGGTTATATAGTAAGTTTCCCATATGTCTAGTTTGCTTCTGGCATCTCTGCCAATAATCTCACCAGGTTGGCCAAAATATACCGTATTAGAAACTATATTTTATTTGAGGCAGATAGGATTTTTAGGTAAACCAGTGAGGGGAAAGAAAGTAAATGCTTTGACAAAGAAACACAATCAAACTCACCTGGATTTCCTTAAAAACTGTACAGCGATGATCTTACTACAAGGCATTTAATTATTGATGTTTTCTTCATGTTACAAAAGATATCAAAGATATTCCTGAATTTATATATCATTGTAATTTGATAATGCTTATTTTGGGTAGCAGTCATATTACAAAAGAGTTGTATGCAAAATAGGACTTTTAAAAGTTAATCATGCTTTTCCCTTAATTTCTAGGATAATTTCTAACATGCTTTAATTTTATAATCACTTCCAAAGAGACCCGTCTGGAAACAGGAAGCCTGGTTTGAGCTGGTGCTATGGACTGAATTGTGTCCCCTCCAAGATTCTTGTGTTGAAGCCTTGACCCCAATGCAATGGTAACTGGAGGTGGGGCGTTCAGGAGGTGATGCGGCTTAGATGACCCCATGATGGGATTGGTGTTCTCAGCGCTTTCTTGGCCACGTGAGGACACAGTGAGAAGGCAGGTGTCTGCAAGCCAGGTAGAGAGCTCTCACCCACGATTAAATCTACAGGCACCTTGATCTTGGACGTCCAGCCTCCAGAACTACGAGAAACAAACTCCTGTTGTGTTGTTTAAGCTCCCCCAGTCTGTGGAACTTTGTTGTGAGAGCCTGAGCAGACTAAGAGGGCTGGGTATCAATTCTGTCCCATCCGCTACACGTGAGTCAATAAAATGATGCAGATGTAGCCAAATATGTTTCATGATCGAAATTACATCTTTACTGTCATGAAAAATGCACTTTTGTAACGACAGTCATGTTGTTTATTACTTGCATTTACGTTGCTCAGAGCACGGGCGTATTTGGAGCCCAGGATCCATCCTACATCGAGAATTTACCACAAAGACTTAAAAATAAAAATGGGCCAAAAAGAGATTAACAATAATTTTTAAAGAGACTTTTTAAGAGATTAAGAAATGCCTGATTTAAGTTAACACCTGTCTTTAATATTTTGGTAATGTGAAAAATAAAACTATTTTATCTTTTTACACATCCTGATTTTTTCACCTGATTTTCTTAACCTAACACCTAATTCTAATCATAAACTATACATTTGCTTGTATCTGAGTGAAGTTATGTAATATAAAATGTAAGCCAAAAACGCAAACAAAAGAAAATCCAAGCATGCCTAATGATGACTTTTGGAATTCGCACCAAGAAATGGAACATAAAAGTCTAGAGACCTGGTACTCTACAACGGATGAAATGAAGTCTTTCTTCTTCTTCCTTTACATCTTTTAATTAATCTCAGTGTCTGAAGACTTCATTTATTGTATCTCTTTTCACAAAATAAAGCTTAGCTTTAAGGGAATAAGAAAATATTGACTGATCAATAATAAAAAATTAAGAGATTTATAGTGCCTTGTCATGACAACACTATTCTAATTACCTAGAATAGTTGGTGAAATATATAACATTTCATTAAAGGCAATTTACTAAACAATTTGACTCTCTTAATACTCTTCATTCATTTAAAAATAATTATTTCAACCTAGAAATGCCAATTTATAATTAAAATATCTAAATAAATGATGCCGGCTCCTAAGCAGCACAAGAGAAAAACCTTTATTTAGAAGCACAAGAGGTATGACATTTTTTCTTATTTTAAGTAATAAAAAGCACAAAACTTAATTGGCACTGGGAAATTGTCAGCACAAGAACAGTAAACAAAATAACAAAATTTAGTAGTACTGTAATGATATCCTAATTCTGTTTCAGGAAAAGTTCTTTCCATCTAGTAACTTCGTGTCAATTTCTGGCTACCTAAACCTACCATCCATTTAATTGGACCTATGCTTGAAATTATAGTTCCAACAGCCTTAAGTAATAATCAGACAAGTATGGCAGCTTTATTCATAATAACTAAAAGTTGGAAATAATCCAACTGTCCATCAACTGATGAGTGGTTAAACCCAATGTGGTTTACTACACAACTTTTTATTGCTGAGCAATATTCCACGGCACAGATGCACCAATTTTTTTAACCATTCACTGGTCGAAAGACACTTAGGTTGTTTCCAGTTTGTGGCTCTTGCAAACAAAGCTGCTATGAAAATTCATATATAGAGTTTGTGTGTGTGAGAACATAGCTTTCATAATCTGGAATAAATGGCCAAGAGTGCAATTCTAGATCATTCAGTAAGACCACGTTTATTTTTATAAGAAACTGCCAAACTATTTCCCTGAGTGACTGTAGCATTTTACTTTCCCACCAGCATTATACCACCTCCTAATACCATCACACTGGGGGTTAGGACTTCAACATATGAATTCTGGGGACACAAACATTCAGTCTCTAACAGCCAGAAAGCGGTAGAGATAAGAAATGAATCCAATTCTGTCTGATGCCAGAATTAATCCCTTAAGCACAACACACGTATAATTATCCCAACAGACAGCTGAATAACAGGGGGTGTTAAGATAGAGGACGTATTCGAAAATAAGTCCACATAATTACTGGTAAGGAAAAGCTGTATTTCCTATGGGTAGATGTGTTTATGATTTATATACAATAGTATGATGACTGGAGAATTAATTATAGCTAGACAACAAATATCTATATTCTTCGGCAGAAATTAGTTTTGGATCAAGGTTTTGATATGAAAAAAGAGGGGCCAGAGTCTGGATTTGAGGGAATAAGGAGAGTTTTGTTAGGGTTTAGACAAAAAAAAAAAAAAAAAAAAGCAAAGAAGGAGGCAGAGAGTGAATTTAGTTTAAACTTAGAAATTGATTTTTTCTGGAGGCTAGGAAAAGGGATTCTAGGACAAGAACGGGGTATCTAATTCTCAGCAAGCTGGAATGAAAACCGGGCATTGAACAAGGGAAGCCTTAAGTATTCATCAACATTAAAAGAGCTGGACTTTGCATATATTCCGTTTGGCTGAGGTCGCCACCTGAGGAATGAGCTGGCAAACTCCTTGAGGCCAGGCATTCCGGGTTTGTAGACACTGAGTGTGCTACATGTAAGAACTCAGTTCCGTGGTGTGGAGAAAAGGGAACCCTCCTACACTGTTGGTGAGAATGTAAATTGGGGCAGCCACTATGGAGAACAGTATGGAGGGTCCTTAAAAACTAAAAATAGAGCTACCATATGCTCCAGCAATCGCATTTCTGAGCATATATCTAGAGAACACTCTAATTTGAAACGACACATGCACCCCAATGTTCACAGCAGCACTATTCACAAACAGCCAAGACATGGAAACAACCTAAATGTCCATTGACAGAGGAATGGATAAAGAAGATGTGGTGGATAGATACAATGGAATATTACTCAGCCATAAAAAGAATGTATTAAAGCCATCTGCAGCTACGTGGATGGACCTAGATATCACCATACTAAGCAAAGTCAGTCAGAAAGAGAAAGACAAATACCATATGATATCACTTATACGTGGAATCTAAAATATGACACAAATGAACTTATCTACGAAACAGAAACAGACTCACAGACATAGAGAACAGACTTGTGGTCTCCAAGGTGGGGTGGGGGAGGGATGGAGTGGGAGTTTGGGATTAGCAGATGCCAACTATTATATAGAGAATGGATAAACAACAAGGTCCTACTGTAGAGCACAGGGAACTACATTCAATGTCCTGTGATAAACCATCATGGAAAAGAGTATGAAAAAGAATATATATGAATATGTATAACTGAATCACTTTGCTGGAGAGCAGAAATTAATACAACATTCTAAATCAACTATGCTTCAATAAAGTAAATTTTTTAAAAAAGAACTCAGTCCCTGTGCCATGGTAGATATTCAAAGCTCACATGTCTGTTGATCATGGCCTCTAATGATTCAGAAGTCCTTACTGCACTCAAGGCAAACGTCCTTAGAAAATTCCTCTCTCTCCCTCCCTCTGCCCCTTTCTCTCTCCCTCCTTCCCTCCTTCCTTCTTTCTGGCAGGTGAGGAAATAATACGGAAGGCAAAGCCAGAATCTATCCCTAAATTCTGATCATCAACAGCACTGGCCTCATTTGTCAACTTTAATGAGATTTCACAATTCTAATGAAATGAATCGATCATAATCTTAAAGAGAGAAAAAGAGGCAGACTCAAGAAGTATGTAAGTACACTGTCAATATTATATACATATTTACATTTTTGTCTACTTTGCAGGTAGTCAGTAGGATGTCACATAGTCCACACATATATATATTTTTTAATCTTTTTTTTTTTTAATTACTTTATTTTTTGGCCACATTGGTTCTTCGTTGCTGCACACAGGCTTTCTCTAGTTGCGGTGAGCAGGGGCTGCCCTTCGTTGCGGTGCACGGGCTTCTCATTGCGGTGGCTTCTCTTGTTGCAGAGCACGGGCTCTAGGCGCACGGGATTCAGTAGTTGTGGCACGTGGGCTCAGTAGTTGTTGCTCACAGGCTCTAGAGTGCAGGCTCAGTAACTGTGGAGCACAGGCTCTAGGTGCGCGGGCTCAGTAGTTGTGGCTCGTGGGCTCAGTAGCTGTGGCACGTGGGCTCAGTAGTTGTGGCCCACGGGCTTAGTTGCTCCGCGGCATGTGGGATCTTCCTACACCAGGGCTCGAACCCATGTCCCCTGCACTGGCAGGTGGATTCTTAACCACTGCGTCACCAGGGAAGTCCCACACATATATGTTTTTTTTAATTACAGGCTATAAAATAAAAAGAATGCTGCTCAAAAATCTGGAGGGATTTAAAATTTTAACAGGTGTTTTCCCTTCGTTTCTCCAATTACAGCCTTTTGAGACACAGTCCACAACCATCCTCACGTTCTGGACAGAGGCTTCCAGCTGGGAAGTTGGTGCCCACGACCCATTAACAGAAAGACCCCAATGCAAAGTGCAGGTTAAAAAAAGTCTGCCTTTCAACAGCCAGTTCCCTGTGTCGCCATTCTCTTCAAAGAGTAGAGATCCTGGAAGATTTCTTACATACCCTGGGCATCACTGGCACATAGCTATACATGCAAACATTCCCACCCGTCAGCTAAGAACTGGGCCACCTAGATCCCGTGGGTCAATAGTTTACTTTATTGAGATATAATTCACAACCACATAATTCACTCATACGAAGTGTATAATTCAATGGTAAAACACAAGCACTGTAGTAAAGGTTCCTGGAAACATAATTTGAAGAGCACTTTTCAATCACTTTAGTGCTGTCACACTTGTATACCAACTATGCTAAAATGTCAATGTAAGCAACTATACTCTGACAAAAATTTTTTAAAATTAAAAATTAAAAAATTTTTAAACATTTAAAAAGAAATGTAAGGTAAAAAGTTCTACTTAAGCCTTGAGTCTGATTTTCACTTACATATTAAAATAGTAGATATTAAAAAAAAGAGAATTTCCTGAATGGGGTTGTAAAATAGAAGCTCTAAAATGCTTATTTTGCAAAATCTTTAACAAATTAAGTTAATCCAGCTGTAACTTATCTGATTTACATGAGTTATATTCAATGGAATATTTTGCCTATGTGGGGTTTTTAGTTTTCAAGCTTTCAGAATGTTAAAAAATAATTCTGCATGAATGGTAAATAATGGTTTATTTTGTTTTCGTTCCTTTCTCAAGTAGATCCATACTTAAAACCACTCCTCTCTTCCAATGTTCAAAAGAGTTTTGTTTCAAATCTAATTAAATTCCATTAGTGAGAAAAAACGCTTTTTAAGTTTTAAATGTATGCTTAAGTGCATTTAGTTTTCGATAGTGATCTCTTTACAAACTTGACATTGCACAGTAAATCACTTCTACCACATCATCTTTAACTCATAATTGAAGACATTTCATTGTTTTTTTGTCTTACGGGCATTTTTTTCTTTGTTTTTTTTTTTTTAAACGGGCACTTTTAAAATTTGCTTATTCTTAAACTATTGTTTCTCCTTAGAAATAAGTATTCTTGGGGAATTTACTCTAAGAAATCATAATGATTTGAATACTGAAGATAAGCTACGTATATGGAGTTAAACAGAGTATATACTCCATTTAGGAATAATAAAGGAGAAAAAACAGGCATTGAAAAGGTTGTATCTATAAGACCACGTCCCTTAGATAGGTACGGAGTATTTTTACTAATTGTTATACCGAACATCCTTAAGAAGTGAAATTCATGAAGTTATCAAAAAAGATATTACCAAATTTCCTAAAAGAACTTTCTTTGAATGTATAGCTTGTAATGGTTTCTAGTATTGTATTAGGTTGTAGGATAATAAAGATTCTGCCAAAGAAGGAAAGTGATTCTACAATATGACTTACTAAATATGGACATATTTCCAGTGCTATTTACTAAGTACCCTCTTTTCAGGCCTAGAAAGACATTCACTTGTTTCCAAATGTGCTTTCAATCTGATTTATACGAGTATGCAAATGCAGAAATATAAAGTACACCATTCAAAACTTGTTCGTATCAGGACATCTGAGAAAAGTTAAGCAAAGCATTCTCTTTTAAGGCAGGCTGGCTTCACAAATCATATTTTCTCACTAATCTCCTTACAAACTAAAAAAGGAAAACTAAAAATTCATTACTGAAAAGTACATGTACCTTTTTCTACATGCAGGTAATCCCTAACCTTCCTAAATGGCCCCCAAATTTCATAATCTCCATCTGAGTGGAAAATTTACTGGGATAGAAAGTGGAGCAGACCAAAGAACTTATGGAAAATTGAAACTCCCGACTGAAAACGGAGCGATTCCAGAGAAGGAAACCATTCAGCCCAGAGGACGGCCTGGGCCCATGTCCTCACAGCATCCTGGTCTCTTCCTCTGCACCTGCCGGACCCTCAGGTTCCACGGATCAGACCATGCATGATCCTCAGGCAGCTGCCCACCTGGGCTCTGTCCTCTGGTGGGAGCAAAGAGGATGGAGACGAGGCTGAGGACCAGGGAGAAGGCCCCCGGGATGCGTCCCAGCCCCCGGGTGATGGGCACACAGATGCCACCGGCACCCGAGGCCGGCTGTCAGCCGTGATCTCCACTGTCATTCGAACAACAGGATGGTATTAATTTGGACAGAGTTACCGGCATGAAGCTTTTTTAATGCATTTTTTTTGTTAATTTTTATTGGAGTGTGGTTGCTTTACGAAGTTGTGTCAGCCTCCACTGCACAACGGAATGACTCAGTCGTACACAGACGTTTATCTCCTCCCTTTTGGACTTCCCTCCCATTTAGATTACCACCGTGCATTAGGTAGAGCTCCCTGTGCTATACAGTGCATTCCCATCAGTTGTCTATTTTACGCATAGTATCAATAATGTATATGGGTCAATCCTAGTCTCCCAATTCCTCCCACCCACCCCCTCCCCCTTGGTGTCCATACATTTGTTGTCTACGTCTGTGTCTCTATTCCTGCCCTGCAAATAAGATCATCTGTACCATTTTTCTATGTTCCACATATATGCGTTACTATACGATAGTTGCTTTTCTCTTTCTGACTTATTTCACTCTGTATAACAGTCTCTAGGTCCATCCACGTCTCTACAACCGGCATGACACTTAATTGGAATTTCAACATATCTTAGCTCTCTAAAAACAGAACTATTCTTATTAACGTATAAGCCTGGGGTCAACTTCCCCGTCTTGAATTTTTAATACAGCTAAGAGGTACCTCACGTGGGCAGCCAGGCCACTGCCTAAGCCTTGTCTTGTTTAGTCCCTGTAACAATTCTGTGAGGTGGACACCGCCATCATCTCTACAGATGGAAACCACTGAGGCCACAGACTGAAGAACGGAAAGTGGTAGACGAGGCTGTGAATGCAGAAGAGTTGGCTCCTAATTCTACACTCTCCCCAAACTTCTGTCCCTACCTCGAGAAAAATGTCTTCAGTTCCAAGATAATTTAGAAGTTAGCTTAAATCAGCACACTTCTCCAGTTAAAAGAAAAATCACATGATCTGAGAAAGTGTTTGTATTTTGAGAGTATATAAATTCTGCTGTTGAAAACCTTAAAAGGAAGGGAAAACTCACAGTCTTACACACACACACACACACACACACACACAGAGCCCTGTAGTTCGTCCTATGGGTGAAGAAAAGGTCTGCCTAAGAATTTTCTCTGGCCCAACTTAAATGAAAACTGTCATTGTAAACCTTTTTCTACGTTTTTCTGGTCCAAAAAGCCTATGGCCTGGTAGATGGTTCTTCTGTTTTGGGGGAAAGTACAATGAATCCTGTCTTTTGTGCCAAGGATGTTGGAGCCCAGAGCCTGGAGATTAAAAGTTAAATTTCTCTACACAAGATGGCTGGAGGGAAGGAGTGACGACCAGGAATCCGGTCACCAACGACCAGGTTTTCGGAGCAACAGACAGTCGGAGAATATCAAACCCTAACCTCAAACCCTAACCTCCCAAATACTGAGAACCGTGGTGAGCTTCCCACAATAAACAGGATGGGGCATGTTTGGGTGTTAGGAGAATGTGGTGCCAGATGTCTGGAGAATTTGGTGGGTAGCTAGGAACTTCCAGAAAGAAGCAGGGGCAGGGGAGGAAAGGAGGAATGAAGGAAAGAAAAAGACAAACACTCATCTACAGGGTTTTTCCCTTGGTGACCAAGTTGCGGGACAGAAAGGTTTCTGGGGTGATGCCTGAATTTTTTAATTTAAATCGACCTTCTGAACTGAGTAATCTTACGTCTCCGATCAAAGACCGTGCAATAGTAGAACCCATCTAGTTCAACCCTCCATTCTATAAAAGAGGAGTGATTTCCAAAGAAGTAAACACCTGCCAACGTCTTACAGCTTTTCACCAACAGTTCTCCTGCACCCTAGTCCAAGGTGTTTCTCTTTTCATGACTCATTTCTGGAAGCTTTTCATAAAAAAACTTAACTTAGGAAAAACATTCTCAACCTACTTATAAGTGTATATATAAGTATATATAACGTATATATACAAGTATATATATATATATATATATATATATATATATATATATAACTTATAAGCCTGTTAGGAAACTCTTTTATTAAAAGAAATACAGATAACTATTTGTACTGATTTGAGTTTCTGTCGTTAATATTTCTAATTTTTCTCTGATACGTAAGTTGTCACCTCAAAATTCTTCCCTCCTGAGCAACTCTCTTCACACACACACCCCCCCACACACACGTCTTCATGGTCCCAGCACAGGGATGATTACAATTGCCGATTGACGGAACAAGTTGCTAAGTGTGCTAATAACAGGTGTGCAGACAATAGCGATGAACGTGGCCCAGACCCAGCCCTCAAGGGGCTTCAGCCTAGTGGGAAACCAAAAAATGAAAATCAGCTTAATGAGGGCTATCTAAAAATCTACAGTAAGGAGTCCATAGGGCTGTACCCATGTCACAAGGATTCATCCTTTCAAGGGGGGATGGCACGCATGTGTGTGTTTCTGGTTCCTGGTTCGGTTCTTATGTAAAGTATGTACTCAGTTAAACACTGTTCACTGGTGCTGAATTTTGAAAAGGACTCTTCTGTTTCACCTCCAATCTGGAAAACGCATTCATTTATCCATTCAATACCTAACACATCCAAATAATACTGTAGGCGCTGAGACTACAACACTGAAGAAAATGCACCCAGGTCTGTTCTTCCGGAAATGTCAATGTACTAGGAATATTAGAAAGTAGTAATGACAACACGTGGTGTGAGGTGCGTCTCTGGGACAGCAAGTGGAAGGGCCGAGGCTGGCGTGTGCAACGGCATGAACCTCGAAAGGCTGTCTGTAAGGTAGGGCACCGACGACCGTGGCTCGTGTTCACATGCAGAGGTGTGGGGGCCGAGCCAGGTCACACGCGAAGGTGGAGGGAATATCCCCAGGCGAAGATGAGGGGGAGAGGGCCTGGGCATCCTCGTGGACTGATGTTGGGGAGAAGATGCTGGAGAAAGGGGAGCAATGGGAAGGGAGGGGACAAGCAGGAGGGATGCGTGAGGCAGCATTGCGGCCACGGCGGTGCTGAGGGGACCCCAGGCCACTGCAGCCACCCTGACCACGTTCAAGTCCACGCCTTCTCCTGCTGGTCACTCCGCGGCTTCCTAGGTGCCCTGTCTCTTCTCCACACGGAAGCGGGTGATTCTTTTAAACACAAATCAGATCATTTTATTCCCCTGAAAACCCGCCAGTGGTTTCTCACCGCTCTTAGGAGATCATCCAAACTCCTTATCCTGACCCGCGAAGCTGTCCTCCACGACGGGACCCCTGGGCAACCTCCCAGCTGGGTCTCCTGGTCCCTCACCGGGTCCCCTGCAGCCACACAGGCTGCCCTGCGGCCCCTCCGTTGAAGGCCGGGGGGGTCCTGACTCAGGCCTTTCACGCTTCCCACGCTCCCTGCCTGGCAATGCTAACCTGTGGTTTTGGTACTGCTTCCCTTTCATCACTCCGTCTCCAGCCAAATGGGACATCCTCCCTGCCCGCCACGTCCAAACACACCCTCCTTCCTCCCTCTCTGTTCCCTTCATCTTGCTTTACTTCATCCAGAGCAGCTGCCACTCTCTAAAGATGTACTTTTTCTACATTCTCCCTTGTGTGCATGTGTTGTGGAGGCAGTATTTTTGTTTATTGTCTTCCTCTCGCACCAGAAGGAACCTCTAGAAGGGATTCTGCCCGTGTTACTCATCTTCTCATCCCAAAGGCAGAGAACAATGCCTGGCACATCGTAGACACTCAAAAGACACTTGTTTAAGAGTTAAAGATATTAAAGATTGAGTGATAGGAGCTAAGACAGGAATAAGCCCACCGGAGGACAACCTAAAAGGAAGCGTCAGGCAGATGGAAAAGCGTGCTAAAGCAGTGGCATATAAGGTGAAACCTAAAGGTGTGGGAGGATAGATTAGGAGTTTGGGATGAACGTATACACACTACCTTATATAAAACAGATGAACAACAAGGACCTACTGTGGAGCACAGGGAACTCTACTCAGTACTCTGTAATAACCTATATGGGAAAAGAATCTGGAAAAGAGTGGATATATGTATATGTATATGTATATCTAAATCACTTTGCTGCACACCTGAAACTAACACATTTCAGTCAACTATACTCCAATCTAAAATAAGAATTTTTTTTAGAAAAGCTGAAACGTGAAACACAAATACAACATAACATACTGAATGAAAGCTCAAAGGGTAAGTGGAGTATTCAAATACAAGAGAATAAAAATTTTAATAGCCTCAGATTGAAATTAAAGCCCATGAGGAAGCAAGTACAGTACGGATGGTCCCAAGAGACGAGGAAGAAACCCTGACTGCAAGGAACCGAGACTGTGAAAACAAGGACAGTGAGATCAGCCCCAAGAATGTTCAGATCATCAACTGAGCAGCTGACAATTGCTTGTCCTTCCTGCACCAAGAATATAGGAGTGTTTCTAGGAAGGTCCAGCATATAAAGGAAGTTCACTGAATTACTATTAAAGGGGCTAAGAGACCAACGCATCGTTATTATAAGAGATACGGCTTAGTCACAGGATCATACAACACCAACATTAAAGGAGTCTTCTTAAGCCATCTTCTCATTCTTCAATCCCTGGTCATTCTCAGACATCTACTGAGCGCCTACCATGTACCGAGCAGGAAACTGATGAAACAGTGAACACTGTGTTGATACTTTATTCTCCTTGGAAATTGCTACAGATGGTTACCTCCACTTTCCACTCTGAGAATAAATGTTACAAGCAGCCTTCTGGAAACAGTGCCCTTGGATCTCTACTGTAATGACGGGTCCTGAGGTGAGGAATGTCAGGCCCTCCAGGAGGGGAACGTGGAGCCCGTGAAACCTGCGGGAAGGAGGTTCTGGGGCAGGTGGAGGCTTGCAGGCCCCGCCAGCCCTGCCACGGAGGCATATACCACCAGCTGAAGTTAAACAGGTACATAAATAAGACACTGGAGAGAATGTTCTCTAACACCCTACACGGAAATAAACTCAGAATGGATTAAAGACCTAAATGTAAGGCCGGATACTCTAAAACCCTCAGGAAAACACAGGGAGAACACTCTGACATAAATCATAGCAAGATCTTTCTGGATCCACCTCCGAGTGTAATGAAAAGAAAAAGAAAAGAACACAAAACAAAACAAACAAAAAACCCCAAGACAATGAAAATGTCTCGTAACTGAAACAACCTCCCACCAATGGAGAATCCACTCTAATGACCCCCCGACCCCTAGCTGTCAGAAAGAGTTTAGGAGATATGGGGATATATGTATACGTGTAGCTGGTTCACTTTGTTATAAAGCAGAAACTAACACACCGTTGTAAAGCAATTATAAAGATGTTAAAAAAAAAAAAGAGTTTTACTACCAAAGTTGGAATTAATACACAAAGACAAGTTTCCCAGGGTGTGGATAAGAGATTTGTTCACATTATGTCTTAATAAAAACATCTCTTGTAGGTGGATTTTAGGCTTTCAAGGTGATAGCCAGAAGGTATCCCTGTCCTTTTCCATTGGAACTTCCTGGGACGATAGGAATGTTTTCACAGCCCAGTACCACTAGTCATACGTGGTGACCGACTTCCAAGCGACTACAGCAACTGAGAAAATGAATGTTTAATTTAAGCTTATTTGGCTTTAATTCACTTAAATGTACACAGTTACGTGTGGCTAGTGGCTACCGATTTCGTCAGCACCATCAGGCCAGAGCTGTGGTCCTAACACTGGTTAATAGAGGCTGGTGTGTGAGAAATGACACCAATGCCTTCGCTTCCACCGGCACTGGAATGGGAATTTCCCCCAACCCAGAATGACAGTTAAATTAGTCCAGTCTTTGGTTAAATTAATTCATTTATTTTTTATTGACGTATAGTTGATTTACAATGTGTTAGTTTCAGGTGTACAGCAAAGTGGTTCAGTTATATATATATAAAAAATATATTAAATGAATACATATATATATATATATCTCTTTTTTCAGATTCTTTTCCCATATAGGTTATTACAAGATATTGAGTAGAGTGCCCTGTGCTCTACAGCAGGTCCTCGCTGTTTACCTATTTTAAATACAGTTGTGTGTATATGTTACTCCCAAATTCTTCTTTCTAAAGGGTTAGGTAATCAACACTATTCCTGAAGTCCCCTTATTCTACTCATAAACGTATTAGCTGCTTGACTCTCAATAACTCTCATCATTGCTCTGGACCTCAGCTGCCTTACGAGTAAAATGAATGACTGGAACTAGGAAGCCGTGTGCTACCTGAAGGGCTTTTCCGTATCAAATATATGTGATTTAAATCAGCGTACTTCACACTTCGGAAGAGCTGTTCTTTGTAGGTGATTCATATGCCTAAAACGCCATCGACCTGAAGATGCATCATTGATTTCATAACAGCTCTGAAGAAGAAAGAGAACGTTAAATGTATTCCAAGGTCTACTACAACTTCAGCAATAGAAATTTGTAAAAAATGTACATCTTGGGGTCAAGGACCTACCAAATATTCAATACAGATATAATAAATTATTATAACACATCAGCAGTTTTCATTTTCTTAACTTAATCAGATAGTACTTTTTTTTTTAACATCTTTATTGGAGTATAATTGCTTCACAGTGTTGTGTTAGTTTCTGCTGTATAACAAAGTGAATCAGCTATACGTATACATATGTCCCCATATCCCCTCCCTCTTGCATCTCCCTCCCACCCCCCCATCCCACCCCTATAGGTGGTCACAAATCACCAAGCTGATCTCCCTGTGCTATGCGGCTGCTTCCCACTAGCTACCTATTTTACATTTGGTTGTGTATATATGTCCATGCCACTCTCTCACTTCGTCCCAGCTTACCCTTCCCCCTCCCCGTGTCCTCAGGTGCATTCTCTACGTCTGCGTCTTTATTCCTGTCCTGCCCCTAGGTTCTTCAGAACCTTTTTTATTTTTTTTTAGATTCCCTATATATGTGTTAGCACATGGTATTTGTTTTTCTCTTTCTGACTTACTTCACTCTGTATGACAGACTCTAGGTGCATCCACCTCACTACAAATACCTCCATTTCGTTTCTTTTTATGGCTGAATAATATTCCATTGTACATATGTGCCACATCTTCTTTATCCATTCATCTGTCGATGGGCACTTAGGTTGCTTCCACATCCTGGCTATTGTAAATAGTGCTGCAATGAACATTGTAGTACATGACTCTTTTTGAATTATGGTTTTCTCCGGGTATATGCCCAGTAGTGGGATTGCTGGGTCATATGGTAGCTCTATTTTTAGTTTTTTAAGGAACCTCCATACTGTTCTCCAAATTGATACAGATAGTACTCTTGTAATAAAAAAAAGTACAGAAATACCATATTAACACCATGCCAATAACATCCAGCAAAAGCAACAAATAACATACACAATAAATGTATAATAAGAGTAACTGGAAATTCCCTGGATGTCCAGTGGTTAGGACTCTAAGCTTTCACTGCCGAGGGCCCAGGTTTGATCCCTGGTCCGGGAACTAAGATCCTGCAAGCCGTGAGGCACGGCCAAAGAAATAAAAATAAAAAAATAATAAAAAGAGTAATGTCGCCCATAGCATGGTCTACCCATTTTATTTTTTTTAATCATGGCTTAAGTTAAAGTTATTCCACAAGAGTGGCATCTGTTAGCAATGGAGTGTTAAACTGAGCTTTGAATTTCCTAGCTTTTTACATAAAAAAGCCTCTAAGAGTGGCTTAAGGATGGTAGTAATATTGTACATTAGACATGAATTCCAGGCCATTGTTACCTGCTTTGACATTGTAAAACCTGTGTTTAAAGCATCCCAAAATACATTTATTCTGTTGGTCTTTGAAGTAATTATTTTGGCTGAAGGAATTCCAGAGTAATTAATTTCTTCCTTATATAAAATTTAAATTTATGAGAAAAATGAACATATATTCATAGTCAGGTATAATTATTAATTCATGATGTCTGCATCTCACATTCTCCTACAATTATAGTAAACTATTAAAATGTTTTTTAATAGTTTACTATAATTATATACCAGCTAGACATAAATGAAGATTATTTCAAATCTATGGATCAAACTCAATGCTCTGTAAGCCTTAAAAAAAAAAAAAAAAAAGCTAAGAAAACTATCTCAAAAACAATAAAGAGAAAATAAGCAAGCTATTCAATTTTATTCAATGAATAGACTTGGAAAATCAGGACTGGAAGTGGTTACTAATTATTTTTAAATACTTTAAATTACTAGCACTAAAGGGAAATACTGCAGAAAGCAATTTGTAAATAAACAAAGAAGGAGTTTCAAAGAAAACTCAGAAGCCATTTTCTTCAAGCCACCTTTTTAAATGAACTATCAAAGCAAAGACTCCTTTTTCGAATTCCATTCAATGGCATTAGAAGGACCGATGATTGCCAGTAGTGCCTTTTAAAATAACCTGTAAAATTCTCAAAAAGGGGCCATATGACACATAAACCCGCCTTCCAACAGACACAGCATCTAATCGGTCAGCAAATATTTGTTCATCATTTACTAATACATGCAAGGAACAGGGGACAAAGAGGTTAGAAAAAATCAGTTCCTGCAATTCCGCAGCTCATGGTCTGGAGAACATACAAGACAGAAAAGCAGCAAACACGGATGGAGGTGCGGATAGAGAGGCCAACGGAAAGACAGGTGGCTGTGCGGTGAGGTTGAGGGAAAATGAAAGATGGACGGTGTAGAGCTGCCGATGCCTATTCCTAGAAGGAAACGTCGCCCCCCTGCCCATACCGCCTGCCTCACCACATCAGTGGAAATATTATTCTTTCAAGGCTCTGCTTAATGAGCAGCCCCAGCCAAGCAGCCTGGTCGAAAAGGCACAGAGGAGGCACTCACTAAACGTGGGCCAAATGAATAGCCCTTTTTTGGTCTCTGCAAAGCTGGGTCATGTAAAAGTTTAAAACTTCATGACGTGCAGTCAAGTGTCTATTCAGGGGCAGCTGAACGGTCTTACCCTACAATCTGCATTCTTGAAATCGGGCCCTCTTTTTCTGCGTAAACTCATTACCTCGTCCATCAGTCACTTACAGAGTGCTTGGGATACACAGAGCATCCTTCAGTTGCTGGTGTACTGACACGAGAAAAATACCTGCTCTTAAGTCCCGGCAGGAATAAAAACTTTTCAAAATAAATGTTGTCTAAAATAACAACAAAAATATCAGACATTGATGTGCACTACACACAGAATTGAAATGGTGTGATGTGACAGAGACAGGGTGGGTCCTCTGGTGGCCTCAGGTGTCTTAGTTCTGACATCCCCGGAAGTAGACCTTGGGACAAGGATTCAGGCGCAAAACGTTTATTCGAAATGTGGAAGGAAAACCAGTGGGGGTGGGGGACTGAGACCAGGAGATCGAGTAGCCAGTAGAAGCTTCTATATCAGGACAGTCACCGCCATGAGCAGCATCACTTAATCCCTGGTGTTAATTTTCTGGGCAAACCCTGGGACCCTATGGACATACGCATGCTTCCGAGTTTCCCAATCCTGAGGGGTGGGGAGCTGGGGTATTTATACACCAAGTCCTATCAGTCATTGGTTGAGAGCCGATGGGGAGAGAGTATCAATTCCCTGGCACTTCTGTCCTTCTGGGCCATAAGGGAGGCTCAAGTGAGGTGTAGATGCCACAGGTCTGCAGGGATGTAGCAGGCAGGGTGCAGGGCTGTGCCTGCAGGGGGCCTCCTGGACCAGGCGACAGGTGCGCTGGGGTCTAGATGGAGGGAAGGATCCAGGGTAAAAGACTCCCAGACGGAAGGAACTGCTAGTACAGGATCAAGCTTGGAGTGCTTATCCAAGGTCACCCGGATAGAATGTCTGGAGCAAAGTGGATGACAATATCACATCAGACCACAGAGGGCTCTGGACGCCAGAGTAAAGTGCCTGGGAGACACCAGTGGGAAATACGGGCTCGACAGGATCTTATGTGCATTTTCTTCTTCTTTTTTTACTTTTATGTGTGTGTGTGTGTGTGTGTGTGTGTATATATAGATATACATAATATATATATTCTTTTTCAGATTCTTTCCATTATAGGTTATTACAAGATATTGAGTAGAGTTCCCTGTGCTATACAGTAGGACCTTTTTGCTTATCTGTTTTATATATAGTAGTGTGTATATGTCAATCCCAAACTCCTAATTTACCCCCCTCGCCCCGCCTTCCCTTTTGGTAACCGTAAGTTTGTTCTCTAAGTCCGTGAGTCTATTTTTTGTTTTGTAGATAAGTTCATTTGTATCATGATTTTAGATTCCACATATAAGTGATACCATATGGTATTTGTCTTTGTCTGACTTACTTCACTCAGTATGATAATCTCAAGGTCCATCCATGTTGCTGCAAATGGCATTATTTCATTCTTTTTTCTGGCTGAGTAATATTCCACTCTGTGTGTGTGTGTGTGTGTGTGTGTGTGTGTGTGTGCGCGCGCGCACGCACATGCGCACATACCACATCTTCCTTATCCATTCCTCTATAATTTCAATTTTCAAAAGATGACTGGTGCAAATGAGTAGCGGAGTCCTGAGTGGAAGCAGGAAAGTCAGGACGCTGCTACAGAGGCGGACTCATGGCGGGGGGGCGGGCAGGAGAGGCCAGACCAAAAACCCTGCGTGCGTTCTTCTGTAGGGATTCTGTGTCCGGTAGTGTCAGTGTGACCTTTTACTTAGAAGGAAGAAGACTAGAGGAGGAGTATATTTGAGGAAAGAAATGAAGTGGTTGTTTCAGTCAAGTTAAAGTTAAGATGCCTACGAGATATTTGCAGATGGAGAAAAAAGACAAGTTTGAAATCAGAGAAACATCAGAACTAGAGATCAATATTAGAGTCATCTACACGCATACTGCATTTGAAGTCAAGAGATTAGATAAAGAAATGGGTTCCAAAGACAGACTGTTATCCTGCAAATAATAGTTTCATGTCAGTAATCTTTTACTGTATCCGTAAAACGTACCGCAGTAATCACAGGTGAGTCATTCATTCATTATTTATTGAATATACAATTCCCCTGAAACTATCACAACATTGTAAATCAACTATATACCTCAATAAAAATTACTTATTGAACATAAAAGAGACGCATGGCATTATGCTGAGAACTGTAGGAAATTAAAAATATATCATATATTAATCCTCATTTTTAAGATCTAAGGTCTACAAACCCTTCAAGATTAAAGATTGACCACAGTAATTGTCCCAAGAGATAGAGAAAAAGGACCATGGAAACTCCAGAGAAAGAGATTACTTCCACCTGGCAAAATCATAAAAGGTTTTGAGTGGAAAGTAGCATTTAAGCTGGGGCTTAAAGCCTTTTCAAATTTGTAGAACTTGCCCTGTAAACACTTAGAAAGTGGATGCATTTCAAGAGTTAGAGATTTAAAGAACAAAATCACAGAGACGGGACATTGGAGAGAGCATAATTCTGGAGTTCATTAAGTAGCTCAATTTGCAAGATGATAAAATGTATGAATGGGATATAGGTGGTGAATATTTCTAAAATACAGAGTTATTAAATTCATTTCTCAAATATTCCATGTAAGTAAATAATTCACTTTCCACAGTGTTAAATATATATTTGGCCGGGTTTAAGAAAAAGTTTTAAAAGACATAATTTCATTTCACCTCCTTTTTATAGAATATTGTTTTCCACTATACTCCACTACTATGAACAATCATTATGCACTTAGAAATTCGGTTCTCACTTTCATTGCCCATTTCGGTTATACTGTTCCCACATTGTAGATAATTTCCCATCTATCTGTCTATCTGATTTTCTGTTTAAAGACTGAAAATTTGTGCATTAAAATTGGATCTGTAAGGTGGGATTACTAATTACTGGTCAGTAAAAAGGGAACGGAAAAGACCTGGGCTGGGTAAAAAGAAGATGGAAAAGGCGCAGAACAGTGAAGTACAGGGGACATGCCCCAGTGACCGATGGAGGGGACAGGATGTGTGGACCACAGAGAGGGTGTCACCAGCTCCACACCCTGCACTTGTCTCTAGACAGCCTTCATTTTAGACCCACCAGTTCAGCTCCTTTTTGCCATTCTTTAGGAGACCATGAGAAACATCCTTTTATGGTGGCATTTGAAGACTTCTTAGTTCACAGTTCCCCCAAAACAAAAACGTAGCCATAAAGGACTTTCTGAAAAACACTGCCCATGAGAGATTGCACATTTTCTCATACTGTTTGTTGTAAGAATAAAGTTTATAATCACTGAAGGACCAAGTGTTTATCTCTATGGTGGGTCTCAAGAAGACTATCATGCTAACAATATGTGACTGCACGTACAGGAAAGTGAAACCAAGTTACAAATTAGAAAACGCAACAGGCAAAGAAGGGACAAACTCAAAGAATATGCCTGACCTCTTTCCAAAAGAAAGGTGAGTGGAAACAACTGCAATAAGTGAATCCGTGAGGGGCACCTCAGGAGGATGGGCTGGAAGCAAGTGACAAAGGAGCAGTGACCCCCCCTGCACGGACTGGGCCTTAAGACTCAATAACTTAGAAACCCTTAGTTAAAAAAATGTGCAAAATGACAACTACCAAGAAGACACCACATACAAATCAGTCAACGCTTATAGAGAACGACTGAATAATACTACTACTATGTAAATAACATGTTAATCCAACATTTAAATACCTGTGTACTTTCCAAGAAAATTTAACATTGTCTGCTCGACACAGAAATTATGAAAATATAATATATTCTATGTCCTGAGCTATCTAGGTAAGATACCAGTTGGGGAGGAAAGAGGAAAAAAAGGAAAGAAAGAGGAGAAAAAGTAAATCTATCTTATAAAAATAATTTTTATAGTTCATAAAATCAATTTTTCATAGTAAAAAAGGGCAATAAAATATACAACTACTCTCCAGTTAAAAAACAAAACTAATTACATCAGCACGTGCACATGTAATTTCTATTCTTCCAGCCTTCCGGAAAGCATCAAAATACAACAGAATGACCCAAAGAGACAAAATCTTTCTTCCTCCTCCTCCTCCTTCAATGAATGATTTATTGTTCAACAAGGGTTAACTCAGGTCAGCTTAAGGGGAAAAAAAAAGAAAGAAAAAAGAGGGAGCTGGTACTCAGACATTACAGAATGAAAAATATTCCCTGGTTATTTACCCTTCAGAGGGATACAAGGCACAGTTGATAACATTTTTAAATACTTGGGTTCACATCAAGTTACCTCTCCTACTTTCAAATGGTCCTTTCAAGATATCTGTGTTGACAGGCCCGAACTTGCAGTGCCCTGCCCAGAAGGCCCACCCAAGTAGAATGTTGAAAAAATCGTCAGCTCACAGATGGTAATATACCAGATGCTGGAAAACACCAAGTGGGTTGCCATTTGAGTTTGGGTCTAAACTAAATGAGCTGGGTTACTAACTGGATTAATTTGTCATTAGACTCACCTTTCTAACCTCCAAAGAGCACATTTTCATTGTGACCTCGCCTGCATGCCTTTGTGGGAATAAGGGGTAACTTACATACACTGTATGCAAGTATCTCTTAAAATTGCAAGCAATAATCTTGTTCAACAACAGATTTAAAGAAAAAAGTTCTCTATAGTTCACCCTTATTGCTATATGACTTTTCCAGGCAGCCTCATGGAAAAAGAATTTCGGACACTGGGAAGAGGGTGTGCAAAATCGTGCAAAAATCAAACAGTGTGGGGAATCGTCAGGATTGCAGAAAAGCTGAGACTTAAGACATCAGAGGTGGATGGCTGAGGGCAATAAGGAGTTTGAGCTTGATCCATGGACGATTTGTAAAATAGGAAATCCTATCTTTAGATTTTTGAAAGGCAATAACGTACAGAACAATTTGTTTACATGATCTGAAAAGACACTTTCTTTAAATAAGGCATTACCACAAGAGTCATATAATTGTAAACAAAAATGAAATCCCATTATAAAGCTGAGACTACTTGTAATAAAGGCCACAATGAAGAATCTAGGTTTACGTGTTTATTACACGCAAAATTCAGCCTGGCTTCTTTCCCTTTGTCACATCAGTGGAAAATTATCATCGGTGCTAATTTCCCTGCCCTGTAATCCCACAATGTATTTTAACTTTCTTTCCCTGCTACCTACCCACTGGGGAGAGAGAGAGCCTGCCAAGTGTGGAATGCAGCCAAGTCCATCTGAACAGACAAAACTGACAAGAACTGTGAAAGCAAGGGATGTGACAGCCTCAGAATTCTGACCTTCAGAACAGGAAACCCAAGGTACGACTCAGCTCCCCAGTCTGCATGCTTTCTTTTGTACCAGGGGTAACACGGCACAGATTTCCTGTTATTAAAGCATTTGTGGATTACCTTCCCAAGGGTCACGAGAGCTTCTGAACAGATAACTGCGCGGGGACAATGAGAAGACCATTAAGAGGGCCCGTCAGCTAGGGGACAGGAGTATCATATTTCTACTGAGAAGAGCACTTCAATCATAGGCAAAGATCCACGTGGACTTGAGTTGCCCGGGATCACGTTCACCTCTGTGGTCAGTGCATGTGCTCAGGGACACGTGACGATCGCAGGGTTGGCTTGCTCGGGGAAGAAGGACAGGAGCGATCGCCTTTCCTTACTATCCAGGAAAAACAGCCCAAGGTAATCTGGAGGCACCTCACGTGTGGATCGCAGCTGGGACGGGAAGGCCAGGGCAGTGGACAAAGGCAAGCTGTCAGCACTGGCCCCGACTCCCCAGAAGACTCACGCCCCAGCAGACCCCAGACCACCCAGACACGCGCTATGCTAACCGTCATCTTAAACTGAAGTGGAGATATTTATTCGGAATTATGGTTTATACTTATCTTTGTGTGGATTTTAAACATCACATTTATAGGAGGTTTTTTTTTTTTTTTAATCTACATCTGTTGAACAGAGAAGTCTCAGGTAGTACTGTCTGCTTTACTTTTATTTTAGAATCTTCTTTCCTTTGAAAATTGTTCCATACATCCTTCCTAAAGAGTGTATTATGGCAACGTTGAAAAAGCACACAATACCTGGTCATGACATTTATAGCATATGAGTTGGCTTTCAAATAGCTCCAAGTTTTGTATAAATAAAAGGAGTGAGGGGGGCTTTTTCCTTACCAATGTAAGGTTAATTTCATCTATTATTAGGAACTTTTAATACGCCAAAGCCTCTGTTTTGATCAGGAGTCTGTGTGCGTTTCCTCCTCAGGTTTCCTGCAGTTGACATTTCTAAGGGAAACGCTGCAAAAATCTTTAAGAATGAAGGCACTTAGGTTCAGCTTTCAGAAAGCCAGGAAGGTATAATATTTACTCTCTGGTTAAAGGAAGTAAACCCAGAAATGCCACCCTTTGTGCTCAAAGAGGGAACAAAAAAAAGTGCGGAGACAGAGTTAATATTTAATCATGAGCATCACCGGGCGGGGGTGGGGGGGGCAGACAGGCCTGTTGAGAATCCGACCGTAAGCCCTCAGGTTCCAGAACTTCTCAGAGTCTGAGCTGCCTCACCTCAACCAGCAAAGTCAGCGAACGCACAGGTTTGCTTAAAGACCCGCAGGAAAGAAAGCTAAGGAACTCCTGGCCACGGCAGACATTAGTAGACTTTAGCTGCACACGCTTCTCATAAATGAAATGCTGCTCACCTGTTTCAGACACATTCAAACTCCCTACACTAGATTCTCAGTACTTGTGGCTTCCACGTTTGCGACGTCCAACCAGGCGACACGCTCCGGCTGGTTTCAGCCCCTTCCTGCGAACAAGTTTCCTTTCCACAGCGTATTTAGCACTACGCATTCCTCGTTTTTGTGTTTCTGGGGAGAGTTCACTGTTTTCAACGGCCCCAAGCTGGTACTGATGCGCTGGCTTGCATCCCTGCAATGCCCTTTGTGGGTGTGAGATAAGCTTTGTTCAGACACGAGTTATATGCCACTGGCCGTGAGTTCAGTTGTCCTGAATCAACAATACAGATCAAATAAGGTGTCTTTAAACAGAAACACACATAAAACCGGGTATATGAGGTGATGGGCTGAAGGAAATGTGACCAGGGGCTCACGGGAACCAGATCCCACGTTTCCTGTAGGAGCAATGGTTTGGTATTCGCTAATTCTCGTTTGCGATGACTTCACACCACATGACTACCACGGATGACAACAAGTGACGGTATGTATACACCAGACCTCACGTTAAGCAACAGGAGTGCACAATTAAAGAACAGAGCCCCTTGCTCTCAAGGAAATTAAAATGTCAAGTACACACTTCGTAAAACATTAAAATACAAACAAAATTTGTGTCATTCTTTTTCAAATTATGGAAAATACACAAACATCCTGTCATTGGAGGTTAATATTAAACTATAAATGACCAGTCTCTGGCTGAAATCGGGCGACACTCGTTTGCCTGCTATACAACCCCTTATCACAGTCTGCTGTGTCTAGTAGTTAAACCCATCATGTGCCCATCACCTCCACGGGCTGAGTTTCAAAAAGTATCTTTGTTTTGTTCAGGATGTGAACTGTTTCCCTTGAGGGTATTTCAACTTTGAGCCTTGACTGCATCTCAAGAATGTCAGAATGTGGCCAGTGGAGCCCTTTGAAGACGATTTCCACCCCACTTCAGGTCTTGATACCCAGCAGGACCCCATGGGGCTCCTGGGCACAAAAGCCTCTCCGTGTCCCCTGTTCTCTTGATGACAGGAAATAGGCTTCATTCAGCCTCCAGGACCTTCCCTGAGTTCCAGCGGGCAGGTTCAGAAAGTCGCTAACCAGGGAAGGGAGGGGGTGCAGAGACCCTGGGAGGACCAGCCAAGAAACAACAGTGCAGCCTGGGCGCAGGGTCCCGGTTCCCCCTCCAGGGATGCACAGAACAATATTTTGAGCTGTTTTGCAGATACTGAAACGCCCACCAGGTGGGAGAAGTTAACAGGTAACACAGCAAGCTGCCCGCAAGCACGCAGACCCCAGACCAGCTGGAACCAGAAGGTCGATGATGCCGACTCCTCCCACTTACCTCACCACCGACCAATCAGAAGGCCGTCCACGAGCTGACCACGCCCTCCTTGAACCACGATGATAAACCTCCCCATTACCCCTCCAGGTCCTGACACAGGGTTTTGAGGGCCTGAGCCCGCTGCGGCCCCCTTTGCCCGGCAAAGCAATAAAGCTGTTCTTTTCTACTTCACCCAAAACTCTGTCTCCGAGATTTAGTTCGGGTACAGAGGCCGGATTCGGCATCGGCCTTTCTCTTCCCCACCCGCCCCTTCCACTCATTCCCCTTTCAAGGGAGGGGAAGGTACCAATACTATGAACTTCCCTCCTAAGTGTCTTACTGTGTCTTTAAAACAAAACCAACAAACAGCTTGCAGCCTCTCTCTGTGACCTACGAAGGCCAGCCCTGAGCCCTTTTGTTCTTTTCTCCTTATTTTATCGTCTGGTGCAGCAAGCAAAGAAAGGCAGGGGACGCACTGGCTCTCCTCCCTCACAATGCACCCTTCCCCCCCTGTCCTGTGCCCTCCCTCGGGTGCCGACCTGCATAGGCCACCAGGCCAGGCGCCCCTGCCCTCCAGCATCTGGCCGGGTGCGGTCAACTAGGCACTGGCCCAAGCTCAGAGGGCAGAAGGAGGAAAAGGCTGAGCCCTTTACTTCCTCTCGTCCCTGCCTTGAAGTTCAAGTCCTGGCTGTGCGTTTATTCTCTGATCCGCCAACCCCTTGCCCTCAAATTAGAGGCTCACTACATGTGGTCAAGGCACCCCTTTGTGTCCCCAAGGGCCTTTCAAGGGTCCATGAGCTCAAGATTATTTTCATAATCATATTAGCATGCATTCTGCCTTTTTCACACTCACTCTGTCACGCATGTGCAATGAACTTTGCCAACGGCAACGGGACCTGATACCACAACCTACTGAGTGCAGACACGGATATGAACACCCAGCTGTCTTCCAACAGGCCAGACGTTAAAGAAATCGGCAAAAACATGACAGAATTCTAGCACTATCAATAAAATTTTTCTTTGGAAAATGCAATTTTATGATTCATAAAATTATGTTATTTAGGTTAACATACAATGGGTTTGTTGTTATATTTAAAGTTTCCATCTGTTTCCTGCCAGGATCCTTTCAGCCACAGGGGCATCTCCTTCCAAACCCCTTCCACAAAGGCCCACCTCCCTGACTTGGTAGGTAAAACAGGTCACGCTGTTTAAGGACCCAGTGATGGATGCAAAAACTCTATTTCGGTCTCAAGTGCAAATCCCGTTCTCCAACATAATTTGTCTGAACCCCTGCACTTGGCAGAGTTATTGGATGGGCGCCCAGCCTTCACCAAAGCTGTTATTTGGCCACCACTAGGCTGTCCGCTCTTGGGGCGCAAGTTCTGTCAATCAGGGATGATGAGGGGGCGCGGGGAAAGGATGTCTTAGGTCCCAAAGCACTTATGAGAGAAGGTTTCGGGAGTTGCTGTCTAAAAGCAGGCGATGAAGCCAGGGGCCCCCCTGACCTTCATTTATCCCTACAACAAAGTAGTCTGGCTCAATTATAGTAGCTTTATATATAGTCATAACCATTTTACTTACCAAATGCTTGTAACTAAAAATAAAACCTTTCAAACGCAGAAAGCCTCTGTACTTGCCTTCAGGAACAGTAAAGGAAGAAAAATTGGGGGGTTAAATTCCAACATGTCATTCAATGCAGCCAGTCTGGTGGAGCAACAAACCCCAAAGACCAAGTGGCTGATGGTCTCCCCAAGAAGAGAGAGAAAAGCAGAGTCTTCAGCGGAAAAGAAACGCGGGTAAGGAGCCTGACATGGGTTTAGTACAATCAGCACCAGCAGCTTTGATTCCTGAATAGAAGGAACCCGGTGTTTTATTCATATTTCAAACACAGAAAAAAAGATAAACGCCATTGTTAAAAAGATCTCTTCAATTACCTGTTCTTTATCTTCTGCGCACACATTGAAAAGCAAACTGTAAGCTGGAGAACATATTCACTAGAGAGGTGTCAATGCATTAAACTCTTTTTGTAAACATATTCTTACGCATAATGAGGAAAAGAAATTGACCAACACAAAAATAGACCCAGGGTATGAAGATGTAGTCACCAAGAGGGAAATGCAGATGACCACAAATTAAACTTAAAAGAAAGAGAAAAACGTTCAACTTTACCAGTACTAAAATTCCGCTACGCAAAATGAGAAATTGCTTTTAAGTGTTATAAAAGAAGATGGAGCTAAAAAGGCTAATCATCCCATCATTGCTTACAGAGATACCAAAAGTTAGGTCAAAATTTTTCAACAGAAAACTGGCTCAAGGAATTATAAAACATGAATTGAAAGGGCCAGTATATCGTGAACAAAATAATGCTGCCAACTAATATTTTATATCCACGGTATTTTATTATTTCGTGAAAAATCATATTATAAAGCAGATGGATCCTAATAGTCCACTTTTGTGAAAACAGATCTGTAAACACGCACAAGAAAAAAATGGAAGGCGACACACCAAAATTAACTTTAGTAACCAGGTGGCCAGTATTCATGAAAGCAAGGAGAAGCAGGTAACATAGCTAAAACGTTCCGGGGAGGCTTCCTGGACCAGGCAATGCAGAACTGCGGGCTATCGTGAAAGCATCTCAGGGAAGAGGGCAGAGCTTGGGAGGAGATAGGACTGCTCCCTCTCTGCAGTTTGATTCGTGGGTCGGACCAACAGGTAAATGCCAGGTGGGGAGCGAAAGAGAAAAGACTAGATTGAAAGATTTGAAATCCGGGCTAAGGAATGTGGATTTTCTCCAAAAGGCAAAAGGGGGACGTGTTAGAAGGCAGACGGACTAGATACATCAATGGGGGGAGAACGGCAGGTCAGAGGTCACTGCCCTCAGCCAGGATGCTGTGACCTTGTCTGCGATTCAGCCTCAGAAGACACTGGCTTCTCTCTCAGCCTCTGGATCAATAAAGTCTAGGCCTGCTTTATGAATTAACTGAAGATCTTTTTATATTTAATTTACATGTCTGTATTCTTTAGGCTCAAAGGTATGCCCAGACACACACCACAGTCCAACGCATATCAGCACTTGAAAGCTATGCTTTTTCTGGTCCAAATATTATCTTAAATTATATTCTACAACATGTGTGTAAACTTGTAATGCTGACATCATGAACAAAGTGAATTCAGTAGAAAAATAACTCAGTGAGTCAGACGCAGAAACAAGAAATAACAAGCAAGTTCATCTCTACATGAAAGAAAAACCTATCATCGGCAAGGCCTACTCTCACTCCTGGAATTTCTCTCATAAACCTGAAAAATAAAATTTGGCTCATAAAAAGAGTGCTTGAAAAAATGAGTCTATATAAATCTCCAAGATAAGAAAACACATTTTTCATTTACATGGGAATGAGGAATTCACTTCAGAACTGTATTATGAGCCAAAGAGAATATACAAAGAAAATTTCTTACTGTGGCATAGTTAAATCATGGCTTGTTTAAATAATATACCTTACAAAAACATAAGGTGCTCAACATTGCTAATTATTAGAGAAACGCAAATTAAAACTACAATGAGGTATCACCTCACACCAGTGAGAATGGCCATCATCAAAAAGCCTACAAATAATAAATGCTGGAGAGGGTGTGGAGAAAAGGGAACCCTCCTACACCGTTGGTGGAAATGTAAACTAGTGAAGCCACTGTGGAACACAGTATGGAGGTTCCTTAAAATACTAAAAATAGAATTTCCATATGATCCAGCAATCCCACTCCTGGGCATATATCCACATATCCGGAGAAAACCATAATCCGAAAGGATACATGCACCTCAGTGTTCACTGCAGCATTGTTTATAACAGCCAAGACATGGAAGCAACCTAAATGTCCACCAACAGATGAATGCATACAGAAGATGTGGTGTGTATGTGTGTGTGTGTATTACTCAGGCATAAAAAAAAAAACAAAATAAAACCATTTGCAGCAACAAGGATGGAACTAAAGATTATCACAGTAAGTGTAGTAAGTCAGACAGAGAAAAACAAATATCGTATGATATCACTTATATGTGAAATCTAAAAAAAAAAATCATAGAAATGAACTTATTTACAAAACAGGAACAGAGAGACACAGAAAACAAACTTATGGTTACCAAAGGGGAAAGGGTGGGGAGGGATAAATTGGGAGATTGGGATTGACATGTACACACTACTATATATAAAACAGATAACCAACAAGGACCTTCTGTATAGCACAGGGAACTCTACTCAATATTCTGTAATAACCTATATGAGAAAAGAATCTGAAAAAGAATAGATACTTGTATATGTATAACTGCATCACTTTGCTGTACACATGAAACTAACACAACATTGTAAATCAACTGTACTCCAATAAAAATTTAAAAAACATATTATGACATTGATGTGTCATCAGAAGAAATCAAATTAACATATTCTTCTAAGACATATTACTTCTAAGCACGTCTTATATAATAATTCTGAATCCTAACTTTGATCCTTCCCCTACAAACTACTTCTTAGATATTGCCCTTGTGATAGAAAACTGTCAACCCGATACCAGTTTCACGTTCACCGGACACAATAAAGATGGAACTATACCAAGAGGGTTTACAATATATGAAACTGTCAGCGACTTACTGGAAAGAAAGTCTTGGAAACTGGTAAACAGTTGTACCAGTGTCACTGCACAACACTGTACAGCTTTTTACTGACAACCACATGCAAAAAAAAAGGAAGAGCTGAGTTTCTAATTTCCTCATGATATCCGAACCAAGTAATAATTCAGGTAGATTCTTCACCGATGAAAGGTTTTTATAATGCTGAACAATGTGAACTACCAGAAATATATATTTAAAGAATCAAACTACTAGTTTTAGTTAAGGAACTATAAAGGAAACCATCTTATTATTACATAAAATCAATTATTTTCAAGCTTGAAAATAGCATTTCCTTCCTAAGTACTTTAGTGCAGTTGAATCTTGAACACAGCGGGGATTAGGGACCCTAACGCTCTGTGAAGTTGAAAATCCACAGATAACTTACAGTCAGCCCTCCGAACCCACAGTTCTTTCATATCCTAGGTTATTCCGTATCCTCAGATTCAACCAACCTTGGATTGTGTAGTACTGTCTATTTACTATGGAAAAAATCCGTGTATAAGTGGACCTGTGCAGTTCAAACCTGTGTCGTTCAAGGGTCAACTAACTCTATCTATTTCCAAGTATCCTGAAAAAGTTAAAAAAGTATAGCACTTCATCCAGGGAGATTTAAGTCAGCCTGCTCTAAGATCTGGAGTCATGTCTATACTAGTAGAACACATGCCCTAAATATGGGATTAGAAAGTGTACATTCAACACCATAAACAGCTGATTTTATCCATTCACCCCATAAATGTTTAATAATAAAATAAACCCGTAAGTGAGAATCAAAAACAAGAAGTCTTTTTGGAGACTTTACTGTAGTGGGAGAATGAAAAATAATAATTAAAAAGAAAAATTGCACCTACTATGAGAATAAACCGTACTTAGGTCCACAAAAGCCAAGACTAGAGTCCCTTTTTGTGTACCAGTCTATACCTGCGGCTTACACAGAGGTCCTCAAAGTGTGCTCTAGGAACCTTTGAGGGGTCTGTGAGATCAAAGTTATCTTCCTACAAACGTGCAGTCATATTTTCCTGAGGTTATTTCCTGAGTCATATTTTCCTGATGCACAATATCTCAGCGGATTGAGTACAGAAGCAGATATGAGAATTCACCTGTCTTCCCGCAAGCCAGACACTAGATTTTTTTAAAAATGTAAAACAACAACACACTTCCTACTCATTGTGTTTGCTTTGGAAAAACAATGATTTTTTTCATAAAATATGTTCACGTTAATATTTATCACTGTTACTTCTAAACGAATAAGTATGTTGAAGCTTCCTCAGTTTAATTTCGAATATGATCAATACCAATAGATGTAACCCCTTCAAACAAAAGCTCTTTGGCATCTTCAATAGTTTTCACATGGATACAAGGATCTTAAGACCAAGAAGTCAGAGAACCTATGGTTCAGCATACAGTTGGCGCTCAAGTAAGTACTGAATCGTGAACTAAGAGGGAAGGCCAAGCAGACACAGGGACAGCTGAACTGGGATCCGAAGGGTGGCACAGATCTATGAGGTGAGCACAAGACAAGAGGGGATAGAGCTTTTCTATAACAACGCACACAGTTTGTAAGTCGTGCTATTTAAAATGTTCTCCAAGCCATTGAGCAACTTGTAGACGATGATTAAAAATGAAGTGGTCCCTTACCAATGAGAGACGGGATGGGTGACGGGGCCACAGCCGTGGCTGTTTACTGACTCTGCACAGACTCTACGCTGTAATTCTAGAGAACATCTTGAACTTAAAGCTGGACACGCAACCATCTTTCCTAGGACAGCTGTGCGGAGGGAAAGAGTGTGGTTTCTGGTTGGTTCTCTCATTTTCGAGGATGCGTCAGTTTTTAAATAATGTTATTATGGTCTATGTTAATATTATTTCCCTTTAAAAAATAATGTCAAATCCAAAGAAAATATCAAATATGTGTTTGCGCAATGGTGTTTCCTGAAATCACTCGCCCTTTGTCCTTTCAGGCCGGTTAGTAATCTCCTTGGGTGTAGAATACACGAGATTCCTCCTCAGAGACAAATGTGGACGTTACTTAAGGGACAAAGTAATACCATCTATTCCTGGAAGGAACACTAACCATTCTGAACAGAACAAGTTACGATTAAAATAATAAGGTGACACTGCCTATTTTGTAAGCAGAACCTATTAACAAAGCTAAAAATTGAACAGGAAGAGAGGTGAGTTTGAAAACAACAAAAACGTTGTCTTTCTGCATAAATCCCTTCATTCGTTCAAGATGACCTATCAGCTAACAAAGGCAAGCATCACAAAGCCATTTCTAAGATTTTGTAAAAGGGAACCAGCTTGTGAAACCGTTCCTACGGACGGTATCAGAAATACACTCCAGCTCCTAGCCCCATTGTCTGCCTGAAGGCCAGAGGGAAAACCCCTGGTTGACCATAAAAGGGCCGCCTGCATGTGCCCAGGGCAGAGTATACAGGATCTTATTTACACAAGTATAAATACATGCCATTCCCGTGTGCTCACTGGCGCTCCTGAAGCCTGGCCAGAAGAGGTGGGTCCCGGGTGCAATGCAAACAGGATTCAAAAAGTCTGTGACGTTTTCCCAACGTCTTATGTACTTTATTTTTCTAGCTTATCTTCTCTCCTGAGAAAAATATCTGCAAAGCTAAGATCACTAGCATTTAACAGGTGACAGCTCCAGAAATAGTTGAAAATAAGCCCTTAAGATTCAGCAGGAGGAGAGAAGACACACTTCCCATAAATAGGCACTTTTTTCTAGTAACAGTACAGCTGTGTGAAAACTGAGGAATAAAGAAGGTATTTCTGTTCCATCACAATGGGCTATCCATTTATATTTCTAGAAGGCTAAAGTTTGAAAACTTCTGAGAAACATTAAGTGCACACATTACCATGATGTAAAACTGGCAAAAAATACTGGTAACAATACATTAAAGGCACAGCAGGCACATGATACTTGGGGGGGGGGGTGACTACAACACCATGATCACAGAGCAAACGTGTGGATATGACTATGAATAGTTTCCTTTTAAAACTCTTAGGAAACTCTGAGATTTCAGCTTAGTAACTTGTGTTAAAGAGACAGGGTACAGATCTGAGTACCGCTTTCAGCTGGAATTAGTGTCTGATTTAAAGACCCATCACAAGGCTACAGTGAATATTAACAGTATCTCATCTGACCATCGTCGCAGTGAGTGAATTCCCGCTAAAACGTCTGTGCTTGCTGGTCTCACTGTCCAGAGAGACTCACACGATCTCCGCCAACAACGCGTAAAGGCTCCACCGCTTCTAGGCGAGGTTACCCCGTACCAGTGGGTCAGGTGAGGTGTGAGTCTGGCTCAATCCCCAGAACATCAGCAGTGACTGGGGAAAGGTCCCCTGGGATATAGCTCACCTCGCCTCTGAGATGCTCCAGGAGAATGTTTTCCTGATATTGACCTGAAGATCAACCAGTATCACTTCCCATGTACTTCATAAACCTATTTTGATAAGTCCTTGCTAGTCATGAAACTGAGCAGGACCCTGCGGGGCCCTCCTGGGTACAAACCCCCTCCATGTCCCCTGTTTCTTGTTTGTAGAAAAAGGCTTTAGTCTCCTAGACCTTCCTTGAGTTCCAAAGAGCAGACTCAAGCAGTTACTAATTAGGGAAGGGAGGGCATGCAGAAACAAAAGAAAAGCAGTGAAACAAGAAAAGTAATGTTAGCTTAAACAATAGTTGAGTGATCAAACATTGTCCGAGTTGCTCCCCAAGGGATATACAGAACAATCTGACACGTATCTTTGAGTTGTGCTGCAGAAACTAAGACCCCTGCCCAGGTGGCAGACGGTGACCACATGCTGACAGCAAGCACTAGACCCCAGACTGGCTGGAACCAGAAGGCTGATGATGAAGATTCCGGAAACACCACCCTGTGACCTCACCACCAGCCAATCAGAGGAAAGGCATGCACCCCGCAGCCCTCACCCCAAATGCTGCCTTTAAAAACCCTTCCCTGAAAGCCATCGGGGAGTTCAGGTCTTTTGAGCATGAGCTGCCCACTCTCCTTGCCTGGTGCCCTGCAATAAACGCTGTACTTTCCTTGGCCACAACTGGGTGTCAGTAGCTTGGCTTTGCAGCGAGGTGAGCAAGGGGACCGAGGTTTGGTTTGGTAACGGGCAGAGTGCGGTCCCCAGACCACCAGCACCAGCATCCCTTCAGCTTGTTAGAAACGCCGAATCTCAGGCCCCACCCCAAGCCTGCTGAAGCAGAATTTGTATTTTATCAAGATCCCAGAGGCTTCAAAGGAGCATCCCAGTCTGAGGAGCACTGAGCTGAGCAAATGCACGCGTTATTTCTTTACCGTCCTGCTGCGGGGCTGCACTGCATTGTTCTGCCTGCCTCCTGCATCAGGGTCTTTTTCTCCATTCTATCCAACTTGTTTTTGGAAACCCCTATGTTCGTTTTCAGCCTCTCTAGCCTGGAAGATGGGCAGAGGAAGTCAAACGTGTTAACTGGACCAGACATTTTGCTACTTTTCATTACTCTACTCTGTGAGGTAGTTCTTAATTTTAAAATTTTACAAACAGGAGACCTGGGCACTCAGAAAGGTGAGGCAATGAGAGGAAGAAGTAACAAGTGGGTAAAGCAGGATTCGAGCTCAGTTCCAGGTTCCACTAAGTCATACTTCCACCCTTTCCTTCCTCTATGGGCTCTTCTCACCCCAAATGTCCAGGCTTTCCCGAAAACAAGAACGTGATGATGAAGAGAAAAACCTCCATGGTATTCAGGGCCCCCAGTGCCTTCTAGACATTGAAGAAGTGGAACCACACTATTGCATTCTTTTTTATGGCTGCGTAATATTCCACTGTATACGTGTGCCACATCTTCTTTATCCATGCCTCTGTTGATGGGCGTTTGGTTGCTTCCATGTCCTGGCTGTTGTAAACAGTGCTTCAGTGAACACTGACATACACACACTGCTATGTATAAAACAGATAACTAGTAAGGACCTACTGTATAGCACAGAGACTCTGCAATGGCCTATATGGCAAAAGAATCTAAAAAAGAGTGGATCTATGTATACGTACAACTGAATCACTTTGCTGTACACCTGAAACTAACACAACATTGTAAATCACCGACACTCCAATAAAATTTTTTTAAAAAGTGGAACCACATGTGAGCAAGTCTGCTCAGCTCTTAACCAAATTCGAGCTCTCGTTCCAACACAGCAGGGTGGTGATTAGAGGCCGGGTAATGCAGTGGTTAAGGGCAGGCACCCTGGGACCAGGCTGCCTTGCTTGGAGCCCCTGACCCTGGGCAAGTGGCTTACACCCTCCTCAAACTGGGAATAATCCTAGCCATCGCCCCCAGAGGTTTTTGTAAAGATTAAAGGAGTCAAAGTATGTAAATCATGCATTAACGCATGGTGTATAGTAAGCACTCGGTAACGGTTAAGTATATTTGTTATTAGATGTTATTTACTCCAGTACAACCCGCCTCTGGTTACAATAAATAGGTCCAGTCTTTCACCTAGTAAGCAGCTGGTAATATTCTTCCAAATCAATACGACGTTGCTTTCTTCTCTTTTGCTGCCCTTAAACTCACACACGTTGATCGCTTATCATTATTAAATATGAACAATGAAACCTATCACCAACTTGCATCTTTTACATTCTTTCACGGTCACAATCAAGCCATGTGTCCGGGGTACCCAGAAGAGCAACTGGCAAGTCGCCTGAAGCCTTGAAGACATAAACACGGGCCGCAGACCTAGATGCCAGTCTGGCCCGTGGGCCAGAGCTTCAGGCTTCCTCCTGAGAACTGACTCCCAGCTCCCGACAAGTCTAACAGCTCTAATCTCAGAACACAGCCAAATCTGACCCCCGACCCCCTTCACTGTGGTCTAAGTCACCCTTTTCTACCCCCTGCCCTGCAGAAGTAACAAGCCCTGCAGAAAGAGCCACCCCTCGGCTCTGCCCGCTGCAGCCAGCCCCCACCCCACCCCCGCCCCGCTGTCCCCGGGCATCCGGCACAGGGCACAGTCCCCGCTGAGGGCCCCGTCTGCGAGGCCCTCTCGCCTTTCCTCAGATCCAAGCTCAACGCCACCCTGCGGAGGCCCCGCGGCCTGTTCTCAACTGCGGGCACGTGCTCCGGCCACTCTGCCCATCCTCCAGCCCCAGCCCCGATCCAGCCCCGGGGCGCCAGCGGCTTCCTTCTGTGTGTGCGTGTCACCTTCTCTCCGCACCAGACTGCAAAGTCCCCCGGGTCACAGTGTTACCGACCCGGGTCCTTGGGCTCTTTTTTTTTTTTTTTTAATTTATTTATTTATGGCTGTGTTGGGTCTTTGTTTCTGTGCGAGGACTTTCTCTAGTTGTGGCAAGCGGGGGCCACTCTTCATCGCGGTGCGCGGGCCTCTCACTGTCGCGGCCTCTCTTGTTGCGGAGCACAGGCTCCAGACGCGCAGGCTCAGTAGTTGTGGCTCATGGGCCTAGTTGCTCCGCGGCATGTGGGATCTTCCCAGGTCAGGGCTCGAACCTGTGTCCCCTGCATTGGCAGGCAGATTCTCAACCACTGCGCCACCAGGGAAGCCCCCCTTGGGCTCTTTAATCAACAGAAATTGGTCAGAGGCCAGACAAGGGACCCACGCCGGGCTTTACCGGGGCCCCGGCTGCAGCAGGCGCGAGTGAAAACAAGCAACAGGGGCCCCTGCTCGCTCCCCGCGGGGGAAGGGCAGGCTGGTCCCCTACGTGGGATGAGGGTGGAGGCAGACCCGAGGGTCAGGGCCAGAGGGGCGTCTGAGGCGGGCTGCCCGCCCCCCGGGTGGAGCTGTGCGCAGGCTTCCTGCGCAGGACTCGCGTTTGCTCCTGGGGACCTCAGGAGCGCAGTTGGCTTGTGGCCTTTCTGTATCTTGTTCAGACTTTGCCCCCCTGCTCAGGCCTGCAGTTATTTTTAGTCCCTTATAGTTTCTCTGTATCTCTTGCTCCCGGAGACGTCTGTCCAGGTGCCAGCACTGCAGCAAAGGGTCCCAGGTCCCAGCCTGTCTCAAGAGGATTTGGACATTCTGTCCATCGCCGTATCACCTGCATCTAGTATCTTGCTGTCTACGTAATGAACGCTCAGGAAATATGCATTGAAAGAATAAATGAATAGGGGGTATCCTTTTCCCATCCCATTCACCCCTAGACTCATGAATAGTCTAGAGATCTAATATTTCAAGACAGAAATATATGTATATATCAATATATATATAATCTTAGTAGCAAAAACTTAAGACAGCAATACGCCTTCTCCTGCACAAAAATCTAAATCAAAACCCAAAGATTTAAAAGAAGAAATGAAAGAAAAAACCTAAACTCTATTTTTTTAAATTGATCGATTTTATTACATAAAAATTAAAAAAAACTTTTGCATGCCAAAAAAGCACCACAAGAAAAAAGACAAATGACAAGGTAGAAAAAAATATTTGCAAGTTATCTGTAAACAATGGGTTAATATCCTTATCTCTTCAATAGAGAGAGACTTTCCCTCATCAACTTCCCTTCATCATAAGCTCTAATTTTTAGAAGCTAAACAACCACTGTCTCATTTCCCAAAGCATGGGGAAAAAAACCCAATAAATGTATAAGTCTGTGAATTAAAGAACTTGCCCCCTCTCAGTTAGAGAGGCCACTCTCCCTGAATGTGATGGGTTTGCTTGGGAGGTGGAGGCAATGACCTTGCCCGAATGAAACTGCAGGACCGACTGACAGAGCAATTGCTCACGTGGCCGAGATGCTGACTAACAAAAAGCACCTTGGGGACGGTAATGACCATGGAGATTCAGCAGTTTGGTTTCCGTTCTAATCTGAAGAGTATCCAGCTCTGTAGCCATCTCTCTACTGTGATTCCTACTCAGGGGTTCAGTGTGGCTCCTGCATCACCTGGCCCGTCATCAGGAGGACGCCGGCCCTCTGCTGCCACACACAGTAACCCCACCTCCTCCAAACCAGCCGCTAAGAAGGAAGGAATTAGAGAATTAGAACTCGTATTCTGTCCTCGTCTCGTATTTGGTTTGCTCCTATTTATCACCCCAACAACAGGATGCTTCAGCCTTGCTGTGTCTTCTTGTAAACTACAGAGTGTGTATTAGTTACGAAAAATGGATTAAAAGTAGGCTGTGTCCTGCCTATTAAAGCAACCTACAGCATATGAAAAGAGGAGAAGAGTAAGCCCTGCAGAAAGTACTAGTTATTAATATCATTCACATGGACAGAGGAGATACAAAGAAAGTAATCTTAAAAGTCAAGGAATTTAAGGTGAAATTCTGCAATGTCTCCTTATCTGCCACCTAGAATACGGAGTATGTACCCAGGTCAAGGCAGAAATAACAGCTCTGGTTTCAAAGGATACAGTGACAACCTAACCAGAGACACAAAATGTGTAAATCAGAAAAAGAGACCAACCCATTTAAAAGTATATTACACAATATTTCACGTGAGATGATTTCATTTATTTATCCATGAAAATTATAAACAAATATGTCAGAGCAAGGTTTTGACCTGTTCTGAAAAATGGCCTTGGTATCATTTCTTCATTTAATGAGCATGGCATTGTTTTAAAGCCCCGTTTCTGAGGCCACAGTGACCTCAGATGTGCCAAGGTCACTGGAAGGCAGAGCCCCTGTCTCTTCTCAGGAGGTCACCTTCTGTCACCAGGACAACCTGAACCGAGGGCAGGTCAGGGTGCGGCCCACCAGCCAGGGCGAGAGTCAGCCTGTGCTCCGGTCCTTCTGTCAAGGCCTCCATGACTCAGGACATGACTTCACCTCCCAGACAAGGAGGGGCCCCTGACAAGCATCTCACCCACTCCCAGGGCCTGTCCCTGGATCCTATCATCCGGGAAATGTCCAGAACAGAAGCATTAAAAAGACATCCTCAAGTCTATTTCAGAATGTTGAAATAATATTCTGAGCTACTCTGGTGGAGAAGGCTGAGGCCCAGAGGGCTCTCCGGGTTTCAAGGCTGGGAGCGTGGCCATCACTGTGGCTAAGACAGCCCAGCCCCTCGGCGGGGATGAGTCACCACTCACGTCTCCAGCCACAGAAGGCAAGGAGGTCCGCGGGATGGACAAACGCATCGCTCTCTGATGTCCTACGACTCTCGCCACGAGGCAGTCAACTGGATGGAAGACCAAAGGGGAAAACAGCCGCAGTGCACACAGGGCCCTGCCTGGCCACCTGCAGCTCAGACCCTGTGTCCACACGGCTGCACCCGCCCTGCACCCCGGGCGCCCCGACCCTTCACTGCTTACAGAGGGTCCCTGAGGCACTTCTTCCCCGTGCAGAAGCCCGAGTCTACTTCCCCACTCAGAACCCCCTTTTCACTGAGGATCCCCCCTGAGCTGGCGAGTCGCAGAGCTCAGTGCACTTGGAGGGGCGCCAGCCTCTGCAGACAGAATCTTTCACTGGCATCACGGAACCATAAGAATTCAACCTCAAAATGAAGGCGCGGCCATGAAGTATGAGGGCAGCAGGGAGAAGTGAGAGCCAAAAAAACCAATCATTTGTGCAATATCTTTGTTATTTTGGGTTTTTGTTTCTTTGCGTTCTTTTATTGATTACCAGTGTCACTGCTTACTTGATAGATGAACCTCTGAGCGGGGATATCCCAAAGTAAGCACCTTAGTTGAGGTGTAACTTCGCCCACCGGCACAAAAAAACAAGTCATCACTATGAGTCTTTTTTTTTTCTCATTCCCTTAACTCAACCTACAGTGTCTTAAGTACAAACCGTAGGGTTTCTTCCAAAAAAGTATTCCCCAGAGCAGAGTTTTCTTTGTGCTTTACACCTGGAGTTTGAAATAATTTTGAGTCTTGAATTTCTAAAAAGGCAGTCACAGATTCAGTATCATATGACATCACTTATATGTGGAACCCAAAATACAACACATATGAACAAATCTACGAAACAGAAGCAGACTCACAGACACAGAGAGCAGACTTGCAGTTGCCAAGGGGGAGGGCTGGAGTGGGAGTCTGGGATTAGCAGATGCAAATGATTATACAGAGAAAGGATAAACAACAAGGTCCTACTGTGGAGCACAGGGAACTGTATTCAATATCCTGTGATAAACCATCATGGAAAACAATCTGAAAAAGAATGCAGATTAATGTATAACTGAATCACTTTGCTGTACAGCAGAAATTAACACAACATTGTAAATCAACTATACTTCAATAAAATAAATTTTTTAAAAAGTGAAAAAAACAAAACTAAAGTGTGACAGCCTGTGGCCTCGGGGCAGCACAGCCCTGACGGAAGGTGCCTGACCCCAGTAGGGGACCAGGGCCTAGTCCATCGGAAGGACCTGCTGTGCTTAGAAGGGCGAGTCCCGTGTGTTTCTCAGTGTACCAGTCTGGGTGAATGGGATTCTGCGGTCCATACAGACCTGGGATCACGTGAGCCGTAGGATGCAGCTGTAGGAGGTCTTTTTTTTTTTTTTTTTTTTACACATGATGGTTTATCTCACACACTTGTTTGTAAATGAAGCCCATGGTATGCAACCTAGTGGCACGTTCCAGATGTTTCCAACAAGTGTGCAAAAAGCCCCACCATACTGTTTTCCTCTTTAAGGTTTAAGAGTAGGGTGCACAGACTACGCACTAAGCTTGGGGGAAAAAAAAAAAAAGGAGAAAGCAGAAATCCCCGTATGGTACCAAATGATCTCTCCTCTCTTCCTGGACAAAACTCTGTGGTCTTGTGAAAACAACACTTCTTGCAAAGGGCCAAAAACAACACAGATCATTGTCGTGATGGCTTGCCCCTGCCGACTGCCGTAGCCACGTCCAGCCTCCGGGGGAAAACTAAGAGCCAAGTTCAGCTCGCAGCCCTGCTGGGCCACGTTCGCGATGCCACCTCCTCCTGGCGTCTAAAACAAGGCTTGCATTTTAGGTGCTTCCCTTCAGAAGAGGAGTAAATGCTATTGTTTGAATCCACCCCCCTTTCATTTAAATTTGGTTTCCACAATTAGTACAGCGTGGTTTCAACTCTAATAGTAATGCAAGCGTATTACAGGAAAATTTAGAGCGATTAAATGTATTGCAGGAAGGAAAATATCAGCATCCCCACTGCTTCGCTTGTTGATAAAATACTAAGAACATGTGAGGATGTTTCATTCTACTCTTCTGTAACCATGGTAAATGTATGTGGGCATATGTAGAAGTATCTTAAAATCCAACTTTCACCCTGCCTTTCCTGTTAACACCATAGTGTGAGCATTTTCCCAGGGTCAGACAGCAGTTTGATCCCCACCCCTTATTCCCTGAGTAATGACAGCTTTGGATAATTCACAGCACTTTGTGAAGCTGAAACCGGAGAAAGGTGAGAACGTGTACGCGATGGGAGCCCACCTCGGAAAACACGCAGCTCCAGGGGGGTCTCTTCAAGAGACTACCAAGATACGGATATATAAGAGAGATTAACCAACAAGGTCCTGATGTGTACAGCACAGGGAACTCTACTCAATACTCTGGGATGACCTACATGGGAAAAGAATCTGAAAAAGAATAGATACATGTATATGTATAACTGAATCACTTTGCTGTACACCTGAAACTAACACAACATTGTAAATCAACTCTACTCCCATAAAATTTAAAAAAAAGGTAAACAAATAAAACCTTTCCAACAACCCCTGCCAAAAAAAAGAAGCTAGAAAGAACCTCTTTTTCTTAAGAACCCAGAAGAGACACATGTATTCTCTGGTGTCCTAACATTACAAAGACTTTGAGAGATTCACGATTTTTCCTTTAAATACTCAAGCCATTGAGATGTGTGTACAATATAGAAAATGAGGCATTTAATTTGACTCATGGAGAGAAGTTAAGAAGCATTCATTACCTTCTGCCTGAGGCTATGATCTCCTAAATTAACATGCAAACTAAAGGGGGAAGTATCTGATGCTCACTTGTTTTTTTCCTACAGAGAATTAATATCATTTGAGTTGGTCATTAAGGAGTCATCTCTCTCACACACACACACACACACACACACACACGCAACTCACACACACACTGTCTGTGCTGCAATGTTTCTTTATAACAAACCAGCCTCAGGAAATTATTAATGAGGGGTTAGGAGGTTACACAGCAGCTAAGCCCAGAAGAATGTCTGAGCAAAGAGAAAACTACCTATTCAGAGGCAAGAGAACACAGCTCACAGCTCGGGAGGATGGGCAGCTGGAAAGGAATTCCTTCCCGGCCAAGGAAGTTTCTATACTGCGCAAAGCCAACACGCAATGAGTCAGAACACTTCACATTTCCTAGCTGTGTGTTGCTAGAACGACCTCTGAATTTCTACAGAAATCCAGGATGGCACAAATGAGGCTGGAGAATTGCTTCTCCTTCACTCACCCTCCTGCCTACGCGTCGCAGAGAATATTTGAGGTCATACGGACCTAGTCCTGGCAGAAGCTAAACTAAGAACTAGATGCCATATTATTTGTACCTTTCGGCTTTTACAAGAAAAGTAAGGAGTGTACCAGAAAATAACAGTAGCTTTACACAGAGGTACACATGTACCAGCATAAATTTCCCTTTGGGAAGGTGGCATAAATTTCGCCCCCTACCCCAGTACCTGGGTAAGAAAAGCTACCCATATCCCTGGAGACAGACAGCCAGCACTGAGATGAATATGAATAAACAGACCCCACTAAAATGAAAATAACCGTTATCTTCTATTAATTTCCTCCATATATTTCCTAGTCACTTTCACACTATTTATAGTCCTTTGTTAAAATGGTATACAAGCCCCCTGAGTCTAACTGCTTCTTTGGATTTTTCATCCCTCTCTGTGAAGACTCTGTGCACATAAAATTAAAAATATTAACAAAATTTGTATGCCTTTCTCCTGTTAATGTGTCTTTTGTCAGTTTAATTTACACACAGCAAGGACTGAATCTAAGGGTGTAGAGAAAATGTCCCCCACCTTCTGTAATTCAATAGGCAGTTTGAAAAGCAGTGTTGAGTTGGAAAAATCCTACTAACACTTACAAATACATAGATCTCCAAAATGTCTATAATTGTTGAAGTGCTAAGTGACTATAAATTTGTGAAGTGCAAACATTTATAAATTGATAAAAATTGGCCAAAATAGCAAAATAAAAATGCCAATTGATATGTCTTTGTAACAAATAAAATCAGCAGTTCACGTTTTTGTAGTTTTTAAAATTCACTTATTCATTCTTTCAATTTTTGAGTGCCCACCACAATCAATGTAGGCAAACAGTTTAAAGAGGATGCACAATATACACATTTCTGTATTTCTATATGTTTGCTTGTGAGTACGCCAACATCAGACCATTGGTCTTCAATTCTGAAATCACTATTAACCTTGCAAGTTTTGATTAGCGAGTTGTGATTAGGTTCTCTATGTTTTGGTTTCTTGCTGAAAGATCTGTTGAAAGGGCAGTTTTTCCTATGAGACTGTCTCACGGGGCAAAAGTTAACCAGGACTCCTGAGTGTCTTTGTGTTCAAGGTCATGATACCAACCCATCAAAGACAATTCAAATGGCAAACGACAATGAAAAGAAGGCAACCACTGCTTCTGTGCCAGAGCCAGCCTTAGTCTTGTCATACTAATCTAGCCAGAGGAACATCTTTCTCAAGTTAGCCAAAATCTGAGCCTGGAGATCCACATTCCATGTGGCTGGAAAGATGAAAATGCTTGTTTTCTAATGCAGACCAATTGCACAAAAGGTCAACAACGTTAGTCATTCCTAAACCCACAATGTACTCAGGCCCCCAAAATGTTCCACATTTAAAATTTCTAAACCATTTCAAGAATACATTTCAGTGGCAAAGAAACTGATAGTGAAATGTCTAAACTGGTAGAAAAGAAACCAAATCCTTCCTCTAGGAATATTCTTCTGCTTCAGACTTCCTTCCCCCAAAACAGTAAAAATGACGACTGTTGGTCACATTATCTTATTTGTGGCATAACCTCTTTTATATGTACAATGAAATGAAACATGTCCTGTTTATAACCTATGACAATATACTTAACCAAAAGGATGACTCTGCTGGATTTTTATATATTGGGTGTTTCAAATCAGCAAAACTTCTTTCTAGAGCTTTTACTAAACATCTGATTTTACCAACATCCTCTGTCCACTTAAATAAATAAGGTATTTTCCATAAAATTTAAAAGGACTCAAGAAACAGGCAGAAGCAAAGAATTTCAAGTCACAAAATAATGATGGAGTTAACCTAAATTATGGGTTACTTACTACACAGAGACATACAATGATACAGTCAAGTTCCTTAGGAAATGGAATACTTATTTATTGTCAGTTACCACTGAGGTAGATATCAATACTTATTACCATGCAGAAAATCAAATAGAAATCTTCAATTCTTTAATTCTTCAATTCTCTAAATCTACATTTTAAATATACACACAAAAGAATGTTCTTATTAGCCACTAAGATCACTGACAGCACCGGAACTTAATCTATTAATGTTTTAAGATATGAACCATTCTTTAACCTGCCATCTATTCCAGTACAAAGACCTAAGTTGCAAACGAAATGGGGAAAATCAATGTTAGCAGCTGGACAAGAATGTAAATAGCACAGGCCAAGTATCCCCAGGCCCACGACACTGCCTGTAAATGACACACCTAACACTAAACATTCAATACACTGATGTACTAAAGGACTTCAAAAGCCAGTGATCTTCCTCAACCTTCTAGTGTACAACCAAGGAAAGTTCCTTGGTATTTTTTATTAATCTGCACAGGATTCAAACACCCACAGTAATCGGTACAGTTTTTTTTTTTTTTTATTCAGCACCAAAATAAGATTTTAAAAGATCAGTAAAAAATCTGTGATCATTTTAAAATTCTTGGGCATAAAAACAATTGAATATTTCATCTGAAAAAAAATGGTAAAGTTTGTTTTCTGTTTTGTCTATCTTTAAGACAATTATTTACCGTGAAAACATACTGAATTTTGTCTTTTTAAGGAAACACCAAGGGAAATCTCAAGGATCAATGTCTGCACTACCAAAAAAGATGCTAAGCACAATGTTTAAATTACTGAACTCAAAAAAAACAAAATAGCTTCTTAAGTATCTTGGCTCCTATTCCATCGTAAAAGAAGGATTTACACAGTCAAGCTTCATTTGCTCACAGGGAAGTTACTCTCTAAAAACTTCTTTTATCCTGCAAATGAGAAAGCCTCCTCCTTGCAGAACAGATGGTCACTTGTGGTCACCAACTATTGTGAAAAACTTTCGCTTGACGCTGACTTACAGGACCATCTCCCCAAGAGTCAAAGAGCCAAACTCTAAAGAGGTCTACTAATCTGTTTCCTGTCCAGATTTTTTTCTAGACTAGAGTCTCAGCTAACGCTAAAATCCGAAGGAATCTGGCAAGAACCTAGGACTTTCAAAAAGACCATTAGGGATGCATTCACACGCAAATGTCATATCCACCAGCAAAGGTGATAGCCTGTTTTCTACAAAACCGCTTTCCAATCATACCCCTGCAGTTTTGTACTACCTTTGTCACTTCGAATGTTGTACAAGTGCCTAGCAGTGTGATTATAACTTAAATTACCAGATTTCTTGGTCTTGTAAAAATAGAAAAGATGGAATCCCAACAAGGCTTCTGACATTTTACTGTTCTTAAAAATTTACCAGATGGTAATGCTTTCAAAGTTGCCATAAAAAGACAGAAACTATGTCTTCTTACCAAAAATATGCTTGGAATTTTTCTTTTTCCAAACTGGTGTAATCTAGGTCCTCTACTAGCAGAAATAAGACACTATACAGTAAAGATGGGGACCTACCCATCTAATCTAAGAAGCCATCCATAGACAACCAACAAGGACCTACTGTACAGCACAGGGAACTCTGTTCAATACTCTTTTATCACCTAAACAGGAAAAGAATTTGAAAAAGAACAGATACTTGTATATGTATAACTGAATCACTTTGCTGTACACCTGAAACTAACACAACATTGTTAATCAACTATGCTCCAATATAAAATAAAAATTGAAAAAAAGAAAAGAAGAGAAGTAAATTTTTTAAAAAATAAAATAAAAAGAGGTTCTATTCCATACCAGGGGATGTCAATACAGGTAGATAAGCTTTCTTTTATATCCATCAAAGTTTTAATGTCTTTTCTATATATTTCTTGTTAAATTTATTTCTAATGGTTATATACCTCTGTTGCAATTTTAAATGAGATCTTCATTATATTTTATGATTTTTTCCTCACTATAGAGTAGCTTTAAAAAATTATTTAAAAACACATGGCCGTGAGCATCTCTGCCTTGCTTCTGTCTTAACTAAACAAACTTTCTCTGTGTGCTCTCCCACCTGTTGTTGTGTATGTCTCTAATAATAAACTCTGTACCTGTTTTTGCAAAAAAAAAAAAAAAAAAAAACAAACACACATGGCCATTTCAAAAAAAATTTTTGGAACAATAAAGTAAAAATCACTCGAAATCTTAAGAAAAACAAATATGAAGCTGTCCACGTTCAGGATAAGTAAGCAGTACATCTAACTCCCCCCAGCCCGCACGTAAGCGGACCAGGGTGTAACTACCTGAATGCATCACATGGGAAAGCACAAAGCCAGTTTTCACCTCTGCTAAATGCAAGCCCTTCAGAAAGAACAGAAGTGAAGACAATTCCCTCTGCCTCACAGAGCAAAATCAAAAGGAGGTGAAGATAAAGAGTCTGGTCCCTAAGAGCCCTGAGCATCTGTACTGCCTTAGATTTACTCAGAAACACGGGCACAAACTTGTCCAGTCTGGGGGCTGCACTTCTGAGGGTATGGTTTTGATTTGGACGTGACACCACACACACTGGCACACGGAGCGTGTGCTCCCTGCCATGGAGTCTAAGCTTCCCTCTCCAGGGTCTGCTTCTGTTTTGTCCACATGCCAGAATGAAAGACGACTTGCCCATAATCTCATATGATCAGGGCTGACAAATTCCACTTGATTTCCAAGAAAAAAAATACATTCTTTGAGTGACTTTCTAAAATAAGGATTTTTTTCAAGATTTTTGCCTTCCAGGGAATAAATCACAGTTGTCAATCTCAAAGAAAAAAAGAAAAACAAACTAAAAATAAGAAAGTACACATTTTATGTTAACTAGAAAACAGAAGGGGGGAATAATCCCGAACAAAAACAAGTGAAATCTCCTGAAAATGGATTTTTGATAGTCATCTTTTTCTTAGAATAAACTGATTGCAATAAACGTTATCACAAAGTTCCCTGTCTAAAAATAAGTTTCCTGGAAATGATATGTTTCTTTTTCTTGTGAAGGAAATCACATTCTAAGCAGTCATCATTATAATTTTGCCAGTGAGGTTCTTTGCACATTCGTTTTGCTCAGTCTAAGCAGAAAGATTAAGATGTCCTCAGTGCATCCCCTTTTAGTTCCTCAAAATGAAGCCAGACGTTAGCTGCATCCTTGGTTGTGAAATAAGGCAGATGACTTCTTAGAGCCATCAGCCATGACCCATGAGACCAGAGGTCCACGCTGACAGGACCGGCTGCCTTGGGTCAAGGGGGCTGCTTTCGCTTCACTTCAAAGATCTGCCATCCAGTGGGGCTCCAAGCTCAAGACTCTTCCACATCTTACTCTGACACTTGACAATTATGGGAGATAAGGCACATGTATAACTACAATCTCAGGTAGAAAGTGGTGGATTCTGCAATATTCTGGGAGTTTGGAGAAGGTAGACATGCCAGCCTGAGAAACAGGAAGGCCGGGCCTTGAATACCTGCAGACGGTGAACACGCAGAGTAACAGAGAAGCGGTGTGGACCTGCCTCTGTCCCGGGCAGGGGACATCCGACATCTGAACTGTTACCAATGCCTTCAAATTGGGGTCTAGCTTCTGCTTCTAGCTTCTCTGTCCTTTACAGTCATCCTGATGTACAATTTTTTTGAAAGCAAAAAACAAAACCAAATAAAAACAAAACAAACGAAAACCAAATCTGACCATTCAGTGAATAGTTACTGATCTGTTACAGCGTAAGAATATGAAAACGGAGGGAAAGACAGGCCTTTACGATTAGGAACTACAGCCTCCCCCTGCACCGTCCAATAGGTCCAAACATGTCAGACAGAGCTCTTTACATTTAATGAATCACTTTTTCAGTCATATTTCCCACCAAACAGAGCTGACTTTTAAAGAGACTGTGGTCTCTCCCAAGTCTACATCATCTGCTTAGAACCCTCCTCCTTTTCTAGTGAATTCTCTTCATCCTTCAAGACCCAACTTGTACGACAGCCTCCTGTGGAGTCTTTCATGGCTGGGAACTGGAGCTTCCTTGGTTTCTTGTGGGCTCTGAGGACACCTCTGGTGTGTCACAAACCACATGACTGCTAACATCAGGGACCCTAAGAACCGCACTTTGTTTATCCGTCCTCAGGATGTGATGTGGTGCCTTGAACACAAGGTGCTCGATGGTCACTGGATGGACCTGGATTACTTCGTTAAAAGAGTCACAGAAGTGGTACAGGGCCCTCTCTGTGCTGAGCAGAGACGGGCTTTGTGCAACCGTTTTATTAGAAAGATAATAAAAATACGATGAGATCACAGCAGCCCTTGGAACACGGGGAGAGCCCTCAGGACTCAGAGTGTGGTCCTCACACCAGCATCCCCAGTGACTCACTGCACCCCCATCCAACCCACAACATCAGAGTACGTTTTACTAACATTTCCCAGGTCACGTGTACATACACCAGAGTGTGAGAAGCACTGACCCAAGCGACACAGGAGTAACAGCCAGAATTCTACTACAGGAAGACTGTCTGCTACCAGTCTCCTATGTAAGATCAGTTGCTTGCAGGAGGGTATGAGGAAAGCCTGGATGCAGAAGGAAGAGAAAGGATACTTCTGCCACCGTTGAGGTAGCCAGCACCTGACCTGGGGTGATGACAGTGAGAAAGCAGAAATTACAAACATACTGGCTTTACCTAAAAATAGAAATTTAATATTCACCCATTAGCTTAACAGTAACTCTGTGCTTGATTAATGTACTGTATTGTAAACAATAATGCTATGCTTGTTTGATCTACTATATTACACATTTTGAATTTTTGTGAAGGAATGATATTTATTTTTATTTTTTTCATTTATTTTTGGCTGCACTGGGTCTTCGTTGCTGCGCGCAGGCTTTCTCTAGTTGCGGTGAGCGGGGGGCTACTCTTCATTGTGGTGCGTGGGCTTCTCATTGTGGTGGCTTCTCTTGCTGCGGAGCACGGGCTCTAGGCGCACAGGCTTCAGTAGTTGTGGCTCGCGGGCTCTAGAGCGCAGGCTCAGTAGTCGTGGCACATGGGCTTAGTTGCTCCGCGGCATGTGGGATCTTCCCAGACCAGGGCTCGAACCCGTGTCCCCTGCGTTGGCAGGCGGATTCCGAACCACTGTGCCACCAGGCAGCAAGCCCCAAGGAATGATATTTAAACAGAACAAAAGTTGTTAGTTTTAGGTTGTACTCTCAGACTTGCAGTTGTAAGAGCAAGCCCAATAGGAGGGATAGGAAATCCTGTAATCATGTGTGTAACTGGATGCTCTAATGGGACTCAGGTGCAGACAGACAGGTGCCAGATACCGAAGCGACAGTAAGACAGATGCCGCCACATGCAGAGTTTCAAGGGAAATGGCCAGAAGCCTTCCCTAAACGTGTAATCCTCCTCCATCCCACTTCCTTTTCCAAACAGGGTCCCACTCAGAAGCAGGCCTAGGCAGGGGGTGAAGAGATCCAGAGCTCTCACATTTAGAGTTTTATTTATTCCAAAGGACGGGGCAATCTCATTGGTAAATTGTATGGGTGTTTACTTTTGAAGTCACTCTAGAACTCTGTACCTCTTAGGAGCGAGCTGATAAAAACACCGTCTTGCAGAAATATCTATCCTTGGATAGGGGAAGATTTCCCTGCTCAGTAAAAGTCAGTAGCAATGCAAATAACATTGTATTTTGATCAAGACCCAAGAGTCATGACCATAAACAAACCAATTCCCAACAGCATGTTGCCAATGACCACGGGGACATAAAGAAGGATCCCCAGGACAGGAGCACAGAGAATCCCTGCAGAAAATGTACTCTGCAGATGTACACAGAAAATAGCCCTCTTTGGCGGGTGTGGGAAACACATCCAAGATATATTCTTCTCTTGAGCAAACGACTGCCATAACTTGAACCCACACCCAATAAACTTCTATGTGGCTTCAATAACTGTTAAAAAACAAATCAGAACAAATCTGTGTAGTGCTTACAACAGATGCTAAAGATGCCACAGCAGAGAACCCAGAAGGCTTACTCTGGTGTTCTCCTACCTTTTATGACTTGAGGGCATATTTTTAAGAGCATCAGAACCAGAAAAATCAAGTAAAGATCATTAAACAGGTCACTGACTTAGAGATCTTCATGCTAAGTGAAGAAAGTAAGACAGAGAAAGACAAATACCATATAATATGGCTCATATGTGGAATCTAAAAATCATGGTACAAATGAACTTATTTACAAAACAGAAACAGACTCACAGACTTAGAGAACGAACTATGGTTACTAGTGGGGAAGGGTGGGGGACAGGGATAGATACTGAGTTTGGGATTGACACGTACACACTGCTGTATTTAAAATAGGTAACCAACAAGGACTTACTGTATAGCACAGGGAACTCTGCTCAATATTCTCTAATAACCTAAATGGGAAAAGAATGTGGAAGAGAATAGATACATGTGAGCAGAAGCAAGAAGAACTACAGTTCTGCAGCCTGTGGAACGAAAACCACATTCAAAAAAGACAGACAAAATGAAAAGGCAGAAGACTAGGTACCAGATGAAGGAACAAGACAAAACCCCAGAAAAACAACTAAATGAAGTGGAGATGGGCAACCTTCCAGAAAAAGAATTCAGAATAATGATAGTGAAGATGATCCAGGACCTCGGAAAAAGAATAGAGGCAAAGATCGAGAAGATGCAAGAAATGTTTAACAAAGACCTAGAAGAAGTAAAGAACAAACAAAAAAAGATGAACATACAATAACTGAAATAAGAAACACATAAGAAGGAATCAATAGCAGAATAACTGAGGCAGAAGAACGGATAAGTAACCTGGAAGACAGAATGGTGGAATTCACTGCCACAGAATAGAATAAAGAAAAAAGAATGAAAAGAAATGAACACAGCCTGAGTGACCACTGGGACAACACTAAATGCACCAACATTCGCATTATAGGGGTCCCAGAAGGAGAAGCGAGAGAGAAAGGACCCGAGAAAATATTTGAAGAGTTTATAGTTGAAAACGTCCATAACGTGGGAAAGAAAATAGCCACCCAAGTCCAGGAAGTGAAGAGAGTCCCAGGCAGGATAAACACAAGGAGAAACATGGCGAGACACATAGTAATCAACCTGACAAAAATTAAAGAAAAGGAAAAATTATTAAAAGCAACAAGGGGAAAACGACAAATAACATACAAGGGAACTCTCATAAGGTTAACAGCTGATCTCTCAGCAGAAACTCTACAAGCCAGAAGGGAGTGGCATGATATATTTAAAGTGATGAAAGGGAAGAACCTACAACCAAGATTACTCTACCCAGCAAGGATCTCATTCACATTCAACAGAGAAATCAGAAGCTTTACAGACAAGCAAAAGCTAACAGAATTCAGCACCACCAAACCAGCACTACAACAAATGCTAAAGGAACTTCTCTAAGTGGGAAACATAAGAGGAGAAAAGGACCTACGAAAACAAACCCATAACAATTAAGAAAATGGTAATAGGAACATACATATCGATAATTACCTTAAATGTGAATGGATTAAATGCTCCAACCAAAAGACACAGGCTTGCTGAATGGCTACAAAAACAAGACCCATAAATATGCTGTTTACAAGAGACCCACTTCAGACCTAGGGACACATACAGACTGAAACTGAAGGAATGGAAAAAGATATTCCATGCAAATGGAAATCAAAAGAAAGCTGGAGTAGCAATACTCATTTCAGATGAAATAGACTTTACAATAAGGAATTTTATAAGAGACAAGGACACTACATAATGATCAAGGGATTAATGCAAGAAGAAGATGTAACAATTATAAATATTTATGCACCCAACATAGGAGCATCTCAATACATAAGACAAATGGTAACAGCTATAAAAGAGGAAATCGACAGCAGCACAATAATAGTGGGGGACTTTAACACCTCACTTACACCAATGGACGGATCATCCAAACAGAAAATTAATAAGGAAACCCAAGCTTTAAATGACACAATAGACCAAATAGATTTAATTGATATTTATAGGACATTCTATCCGAAAACAGCAAATTACACTTTCTGCTCAAGTGCACACAGTACATTCTTCAGGATAGATCACATCTTGGGTCACAAATCAAACCTCAGTAAATTTAAGAGAATTGAAATCATATCAAGCATTTTTTCCGACCACAACACTATGAGATTTGAAATCAATTACAGGGAAAGAAACGTAAAAAACACAAACACATGGAGGCTAAAGAATACATTACTAAATAACCAAGAGATCACTGAAGAAATCAATGAGGAAATCAAAAAATACCTAGAGACAAATGACAATGAAAACACGAAGATCCAAAACCTATGGGGTGCAGCAAAAGCAGTTCTAAGAGGGAAGTTTATAGCTATACAAGCCTGCCTTGAGAAACAAGAAAAATCTCAAATAAACAATCTAAACTTACACCTAAAGGAACTAGAGAAAGAAGAACAAACAAAACCCAAAGTTAGCAGAAGGAAAGAAATCATAAAGATCAGAGGAGACATAAATGAAATAGAAACAAGGAAAACAATAGCAAAGATCAATAAAACTAAAAGCTGTTTCTTTGAGAAGATAAACAAAATTGATAAACCTTTAGCCAGACTCATCAAGAATAAGAGGGGGAGGACTCAAATCAGTAAAATTAGAAATGAAAAAGGAGAAGTTACAACGGACACCGCAGAAATACAAAGCATCATAAGAGACTACTACAAGCAATTCCAGGCCAATAAAATGGACAACCTGGAAGAAATGGGCAAATTCTTAGAAAGGTATAACCTTCCAAGATTGAACCAGGAAGAAATAGAAAATATGAACAGACCAATCACAAGTAATGAAATTGAAACTGTGATTAAAAATCTTCAAACAAACAAAAGTCCAGGACCAGCTGGCTTCACAGGTGAATTCTATCAGACATTTAGAGAAGAGCTAACACCCATCCTCTCAAAGTCTTCCAAAAAATTGCAGAGGAAGGGACACTGCCAAACTCATTCTACGAGGCCACCATCACAGTTGTAGCGAAACCAGACAAAGATATTACAAAAAATGAAAATTACAGACCAATATAACTGATGAATATGGATGCAAAAATCCTCAACGGAATACTAGCAAACAGAATCCAACAACACATTAAAAAGATCATACACCATGATCAAGTGGGATTTATCCCAGGGATGCAAGGATTCTTCAATATACGCAAATCAATCAATGTGATACACCATATTAACAAATTGTAGGATAAAAACCATTTGATCATCTCAACAGATGCAGAAAAAGCTTTTGACAAAATTCAACACCCGTTTGTGATAAAAACTCTCCAGAAAGTGGGCCTAGAGGGAGCCTACCTGAACATGATACAGACCATATACAACAAACCCACAGCAAACAGCATTCTCAATGGTGAAAAACTGAAACCATTTCCTCTAAGAGCTGGAACAGGACAAGGATGTCCACTCTTGCCACTATTATTCAGCACAGTTTTGGAAGTCCTAGCCATAGCAATCAGAGTGGAAAAAGAAATAAAAGGAAAACAAACTGGAAAAGAAGAAGTAAAACTGTCGCTGTTTGCAGATGACATGATACTATACATAGAGAATCCTAAAGATGCTACCAGAAAACTACTAGAGCTAATCAATGAATTTGGTAGAGTAGGAGGATACAAAATTAATGCACAGAAATCTCTTGTATTCCTATACACTAACAACGAAAGATCAGAAAATTAAGGAAACAATCCCTTTCACTATTGCAACAAAAAGAATAAAATACCTAGGAATAAACCTACCTAAAGAGGTAAAATACCTGTATGCAGAAAACTATAAGATACTGATGAAAGAAATTAAAGATGATACCAACAGATGGAGAGATATACCATGTTTTTGGATTGGAAGAATCAATATTGTGAAAATGACTATACTACCCAAAGCAATCTACAGATTCAAGGCAATCCCTATCAAATTACAAATGGCATTTTTCACATAACTAGAACAAAAAATCTTAAAATTTGTATGGACACACAAAAGACCCCGAACAGCCAAAGCAATCTTGAGGGAAAAATATGGAGCTGGAGGAATCGATCAGACTCCCTGACTTCAGACTATACTACAAAGCTACAGTAATCCAGACAATATGGTACTGGCACAAAAACACAAATATAGATCAATGGAACAGGATAGAAAGCCCAGAGATAAACCCATGCACCTATGGTCAACTAATCTATGACAAAAGAGGCAAGGATATACAGTGGAGAAAAGACAGCCTCTTCAATAGTGGTGCTTGGATAACTGGACGGCTACATGTAAAAGAATGAAATTAGAACACTCCCTAACACCATACACAAAAATAAACTCAAACGGGATTAGAGACCTAAATGTAAGGCCAGACACTATAAAACTCTTAGAGGAAAACATACGAACAACACTCTTTGACATAAATCACAGGAAGATCTTTTATAACCCACCTCCTAGAGTAATGGAAATAAAAACGAAAATAAACAAATGGGACCTAATGAAACTTAAAAGGTTTTGCACAGCAAAGGAAACCATAAACAGGACGAAAAGACAACCCTCAGAATGGGAGAAAATATTTGCAAATGAATCATCTCCAAAATATATAAATAGCTCATGCAGCTCAATATTAAGAAAACAAACAACCCAATCAACAAATGGGTAGAGACCTAAATAGACATTTCTCCAAAGAAGACATACAGATGGCCAAGAAGCACATGAAAAGCTGCTCCACATCACTAATTACTAGAGAAATGAAAATCAAAACTACAATGAGGTATCCCCTCACACCAGTTAGAATGGGCATCATCAGAAAATCTATAAACAACAAATGCAGGAGAGGGTGTGGAGAAAAGGGAACCCTCTTGCACTGTTGGTGAGAATGTAAATTGATGCAGCCACTATGGAGAACAGTATGGAGGTTCCTTAAAAAACTAAAAAGAGAATTACCATATGACCCAGCAATCCCACTACTGGGCATATACCCTGAGAAAACCATAATTCAAAAGGAGACATGTACCACAATGTTCACTGCAGCACTATTTACAATAGCCAGGTCATGGACGTAACCTCAATGTCCATCGACAGACGATTGGATAAAGAAGACAATGGAATATTACTCAGCCATAAAAAGAAAGGAAATTGGGTCATTTGTAGAGACGTGGATGGACCTAGAGACTGTCATACAGAGTGAAGTAAGTCAGAAAGAGAAGAACAAATATCGTATACTAAGGCATATATGTGGAACCTAGAAAAATGGTACAGATGAACCAGTTTGCAGGGCAGAAATAGAGACACAGATGTAGAGAACAAACATATGGACACCATGGGGGGAAAGGGGTGGGTGGCTGGAATTGGGAGATTGGGATTGACGTGTATACACTAATATGTATAAAATGGAGAACTAATAAGAACCTGCTGTATAAAAAAAAAGTAAAATTCAAAAAAAAGAGAGAAAAATACCGTATGCTAACACATATATATGGAATCTAAAAGAAAATGGTCATGAAGAACCTAGGGGCAGGACAGGAATAAAGACACAGACTTACTAGAGATGGACTTGAGGATACGGGGAGGGGGAAGGGTAAGCTGGGACGAAGTGAGAGAGTGGCATGGACATATATACACTACCAAATGTAAAATAGATAGCTAGTGGGAAGCAGCCGCATAGCACAGGGAGATCAGCTCGGTGCTTTGTGACCACCTAGAGGGGTGGTATAGGGAGGGTGGGAGGGAGGACGCAAGAGGGAGGGGATATGGGGATGTATGTATACGTATAGCTGGTTCACTTTGTTATAAAGCAGAAACTAACACACCATTGTAAAGCAATTATACTCCAATAAAGGAGTTTAAAAAAAAAAAGATACATGTATATGTATAACTGAATCACTTTGCTGTACACCTGAAACTGACACAATATTGTAAATCAACTCTCCTCCAATATAAAATAAAAATTAAAGTAACAAAGTGGTCATTGAATTTGAATTTCCATGGTTCTTTTTTAAATCTCTGCGGCTTTTTCTAGGTTAATAGTCTTTGCTAATGCTGGTTTAGATGTGTCTCTTTAGCACACATTTTGCATGTCCCTGACCTCCCCATTAGTATTTTCACTGCTACGCATGATCATATCTCCCGCCACGGCCATCATGCATCTTCCGTCCATGTCCACCTCCCAAGCCTGTCACCTCATTCTCCCTCTAGATGGACGGACCATGAGAAAACACCCACTCTCCTTACCTTTTCTCTCCTGTTATCTAGGAGACATTTGGCTGGACCCAGACCCCACTGCGGGGCTCTCTCCAGCCCCCCAAACAAGTAAACAAAACATACTCTGTCCTCCTTCCCCTCTGGGAGCAATCTCAGATCGCCCCCCCTCTTGATCCCTAAAACTCTCCCCAAAGTCTTACAGACTTTATGTCTCACTTCTCCACTTGAGCCCATAAACATTCTTCCTTCCACTTCTGCACCCCTCATCACACTGAAGCGTTTTGTCTTCCGTCAACATTGAAACATCATAAGCTGTTTATTCACTGCTCCTCATTTCCCTAAAGTCTACTGTAGTTTGTACCGTCGGCCAGTTTCCTTGACTTTTCTCTCCCGTCCTTGGCACCCTCCTCCTCTACCTGCCTTACGGCTCCTCCTTTCTTTCCTCCCCTCCTGCCTCTTTCTCGCTCCTCCCTCCCTCCCTCTCATTTTTCTCTGTTTCTTTTTCTCCTCTTCTCCCCCCTTTGTTTCCTTCCCTGTCTCCCTGCAGGGACTCGTCTTCCTGGTTCTGGACCACAAAGGTGGGACTGCCTTTTCCTTCCACTGTAGTCTTCCGTGTCCAGCAGCTCCGCCCCTGTCCTTATCTGCCACAAACCACGAGGAGTCAGACGTATGTCTGGGCCAAGGATCCGATTTAAAAGCAGATCCTGGATTTTTCATAGACGTAAGGCCATCTAGCCCTAAGTTACTCATTAAAAGTGGGGGCGGGGGAAAGGAAATAGCAAGTCACACATTACACAGAAACTATAATATCCAGCATTGTCCCTTGTTTTTCAGGCCCATGGAGCTGGAGCAGTTCTTTCCACTGCCAAACCTCCAGCAGCAACACGTGAAAGCTACCAGTACGGTGTGATGCCACCAATTTCCAGAACTTAGAAAGGCTCATTGATTTTTACTGCAGTTTCTTACACAATCCACTTCCTCTAAGGCCAAGCAAGCCAACCCTGATGGAGAGAAGTTACAGGATGAATAAATGTTATGGTATCCACATAGAAATTATTTACTTTCCTTTCCTCACTTCGATTTCCAAATTTATTTCTGGCTTCCTCCCGCTAGTAATCACCAGCAACGTGCAGGACCACGCATTCTTACGATCCCCCTGCCCGCCTCCCCTTTACTGGACAATTCTGGCACAGCCCTCATGCCAATGTTAGGGGAGGTCACTTAATATTCTAATGCAATAAAGCAACTCTCTAAAGCAAGACAACTTGGGATAGGATTTTCTACCTACGCCTCAAGTAAGAGGGATGAATGTCACAGTAGGTTGATATAATAGCGGTTTTACTATATGAGCGGCAGTTACAGTAACTGTAAATCAGAACTTTGGTTGGCTTTCTACTTCACATAGTTATAGCTATGAGTCCACTCTTGTTATCCAGAAGAATTATTTTACAATTAGATGGGACATGTCTGAGCCCAGAAGGAAAACTTCAATTTCAGTCATCTTATTTTCCTTGAATAGAACCCAGTGCTACCAAAACTCAGGTCAATTCAACTTTTCACACAAAGGTTTCGCACCGTTTTCTGAAGTTGAACCAACATAAATGTAAATGCTCAGAATTTTAAGTACTTTTACAAGCTGCCATATAAAATAGCAATAATGGGTCTCCACGCACCAAAGAAAAGCAAACACACAAACAAACCAAAAAAATAAGCTTGTAACTTCATTTTCAAGGTGGAACATGGTCAGAGCCTATAAAACATAATACCTAACCCTGAATTTGGACTGCAAATCTATCACTGAAACATCTAGTAAATGACTCAATTTGTTTACACAGCTCTGTACCTTTTTACGGCCTTGCCATAAAGAAGTCATTACATCCTTTCCCTTTATTTTGTTTAAGAGTGTTTGAATGAACCTCCGAACCACAAGCCAGTTAAACGAGCTCTCCTTAGATGGATGTGGTGTCATATAATTCACCAGGACCGGGGAAATTTTCAAAACAATGTTTGTAGTTTGGAAACACCACACACTCCCACACTCCCAAAGTACTTCCTGTGCTTTATGCAGTTTTAAACGTCCAGCATATATATATTAAATAAGTCCTCCTTTTCCATTTTTCCTAGTAAAAAGTGTGGCATTTGCACTTCTTCCAGAAGATTTGCACCTCTCAGTGTTTTGCTAGGGTAGTTTGGCTGTTTGGAAATGACGGCAAAGGAAGACTGTAAGGAAATGTGGGATCCAGACACCTTAACTGATTTCCGAGAACGTAAATGTTAGTTCTCAAAGGAAACCATTCTAAAGCAGTTAGCTTAATGGGGTGCCCAAGCAGTGCCCATCAAAAGTTATCAGTACGGGACTTCCCTGGTGGCGCAGTGGTTAAGAATCCGCCTGCCAATGCAGGGGACACAGGTTCGAGCCCTGGTCCGGGAAGATCCCACGTGCCGTGGAGCAACTAAGCCCGTACGCCACAACTACTGAGCCTGCGCTCTAGAGCCCGCGAGCCACAACTACTGAACCCACGAGCCACAACTACTGAGCCCATGTTCCTAGAGCCCATGCTCCACAACAAGAGAAGCCACCGCAGTGAGAAGCCCGCGCACCGCAACGAAGAGTAGCCCCTGCTCGCCGCAACTAGAGAAAGCCTGTGCACAGCAACGAAGACCCAACACAGCCAATAAAAAGTTATCAGTACAGATTAAAGATAAATTTTCTACCATTACAAAACAAGTGCTTTCTTAAAACAAACACACAGATTATTTAATTTTTAATTTTACATTCTTAATCATGCCTGCAAATACTAAGCCTGTTAATTTTCTCAAGAAAACAGAGGTTAGAACCACTTTTTCAAGGGTTAGCATTTATCAATGAGGTATCTAGAGTCAGCATCTGGGCCAGATTTTGACCAGGAACACCTGCTAGTTTTTGATTGTGGATTTTTCTACAGCCAGACAATTTTGTGACTAACACAAAATACAGATACAGCCGAGGCCATACACATCTCTAATATACAGGAAACTGCATCTGAAACTGTAAAAACATAGTACGCTATGAGATCTAGTCACCTAGATCTATCACAGAGGCCATCCACTGTCATGTGGACCTCCAGAAACAGTGTAGTTTAGTTTAGAGATAAAAGTAAAGCGAGTCACGGAACATACGCATTGAGACATTGCTGCTTATCTAACAGGAAGCCTCCCCAATATCTTTTATTACCCACAACATAACCCTATTACCAGCAGGGGAGACCCGCCTCCAGGACACCCCGTCTCTGGCCCTCGATGTGCACTAGCCAATTCGGTTTCTCGTTTTTATGGCGTTCAGTCTCCTTTGAATGGCTAAGCAGATGGCAAGTCACACTCTAGTAAGAAGGAGTCTAGTCTATTTCCAAAGAAAAACATGAAAATGCTGGAAGTTACTGTGTTCTTCCTGTGCTCTTCAACCATTTGCACCCTACCACCATGCCTCAGGTTTAAAGTCAGATACATCAGAAATGAACCCTGCAGGTTCCCCTTTTTTCCAAACCCAGGAAGACATTTCCAGTAAGGAACTGAATCCTTTTTTGTTCTCATCTGTTCCCATCTTAATCACATTTTAAGCAAACATTCCTTCTTCATACACAGATTTTAAACATCGCCTGTTGCCACAGAAAAAGACATTGTAACGCTTTAATGACTCCCAATTTGCATTTCTAATCACCTCAGCCTATGACTGTGTGTGGCAATACAGGAAACAAGCTGTGATTCATTCCTCAGTCGGAAAAAAAAAGATAAATAATAGGACTCTTTAAAAGACAGATGTCCTTATAAACACCCAGCAAAAATAACTGCCAGAAACAACACAAGGTGAGCCCCTGGCAAGCCCAGCTTCTGTTGTTCATGGTTTCTGATCTCTGCAGTGACCCTCAAGGCAGGTGCAGGGGCCAGCTGGGCAGTGGAGCACAGAAGCCCAGCCCCATCTCGCAAACACTGAGAAGCTTAAAACAGTACCCACTCACGAACAAGGCTTTCCTGGAATGCAAATGGCCTGGCTTCAAAAAACATAGCACGGTATCCACATCACATCAAATGCATTCATTTCAAATCCTTAAATACCTCAAAATAGTTCTAGCATTGGGTCCAAGGAACCAGGACGAACCTCCCCAGAGGTTACTCAATGCAAACTAACCTCACAGGAATTAATTTTCCAGGAAATTCAAAATCCTTTCCCTTAAAAGTACAAAGGCCGTTTTCCTTGCTCCTCGCAAGGGAATAGCTTCACTACACTGATCCTATGCGCGCTGCCCCTTAAGCACATCCTGTCCCACACCCAGCCTCCTTCTGCATGCCATCCGTTTTGTGAATGAAGTGTGAAATTAGCACTTTGTTTACATAAGGCAGGCAGCAGAGATGGTGTGGACACAGGCTTAGCTTATTTGAGTGTCACTGAGGCTGTGCAGGCTGCGCTCGGACCGGTTCAGAACTTCCCAAGAAAACCCCAGTGAGCCCTCAGCCGCTCGCACCAAAGCGGAACTGCTACCTGCCTGCCTAGAAAGCAGCTGGAAAAAAAAGGTTTGACTCAACCTTAAACGTGAAGACAACCTTTCCTTTTTTTAAATTAAAGTTGATTTACAATGTTGTGTTAGTTTCAAGTGTACAGCAAAGTGATTCAGTTACACACACACACCTATATATCTATATCTATGATTTTTCAGATTCTTTTCCCTTATAGGTTATTACAAAATACTGAGTGGAGCTCCCTGTGCTCTACCGTAGGTCTCTGTTTGTTCTCTATTTTATATATAGTCATGTGTATCTGCTAATCGCAACCTCCTAATTTATCCCTTCCCCACCTTTCCCCTTTGGTAACCTTAAGTTTGTTTTCTATGTCTGTAAGTCTGAGTCTGTTTTGTAAGTAAGTTCACCTCTATCATTTTTTATATGGAATCAATAGATTCCACATATAAGTGATATCACATGATATTTGTCTTTCTGTGTCTGACTCACTTCACTCTGTATGACAGACTCTAGGTCGATCCACCTCAGTACAAATAACTCAATTTCATTCCTTTTATGGCTGAGTAATATTCCATTGTATATATGCACCACATCTTCTTTATCCATTCACCTGTCGATGGACGTTTAGGTTGCTTCCATGTCCTGGCTATTGTAAATAGAGCTGCAATGAACATTTTGGTACATGACTCTTTTTGAATTACGGTTTTCTCAGGGTATATGCCCAGTAGTGGGATTGCTGGATCGTATGGTAGTTCTATTTTTAGTTTTCTAAGGAACCTCCATACTGTTCTCTATAGCGGCTGCATCAATTTACATTCCCACCAACAGTGCAAGAGGGTTCCCTTTCCTCCACCCCCTCTCCAGCATTTATTGTTTGCAGAGTGAAGACAACCTTCTCCTGGATTCTGTTGGAGAGCTGCCCTCACACAGCATCAGGGCCTGGCATCTCCCCTGCCCACTGCCCATCCTACACCCCAGACTTGCTTCTCTCCTGGGCTGCAGGCTGTGCCCTCGGCCTAGAGCACTTTCCTCTTCTCCCTTCTCAGGCCCACTTCAAAGTACGTCATCTCCCCGTGGGAGCTTTTCTCCATGCACTTCTTTTCCAGGCAGAATCCACCACCTGGTCCATCACCAGAGGATCTGGGGGGTACGGTAAAGCCCTCTGCGTTCCCACAGCTCCTGGAGCCCAGAACTAACAGACCTGGAGATAAACTCCAGAGCCGCCATCCTCCTTGGACAGCGCTTCGCCAGGGCAAGGGCTGCACCTCCTTCTCTGTGTACCCGGCACCTCGGGCAGAGCTCAGCACAGAGCGCACGCTCATAAATATTTGCTGTTTAAAAACAGTGTTCTAATAAAACGTTAGGCCATTAACTCATGACGGGGGAGGCGCGTGTCTGAGTCCTGGCTTGGAGTCGGAGCCTGGTCCAAACGTTCGCCAGCTGTGCGACCTTGGCCAGCCTAGCCTCGCTGTTCCTCCCAATAGCGCACGGGGAGGCCACAGAGATGAACTGCCGACCGTCTGCAAACGCCGAGCACCAGCGCCGCACCCAGCGGGCTCTCGGGGGGTCATCATCAACATCACAAAGCCAGAGGCCCACCAGGGACCCCTGGGTCCCACTGAATCGCCCCCCGGGGCGGCATCCAAACACCGCCCTTCCCGGGAGCGCGTGCCGGTTTCTCATCAGCGCGCGGCGAACCCAGGAGCGATGCAGAGCCGCGTTCTTGCACTGGTTTCCATCGACGGGCCTCGTGCTGTCCGGGGATGGTGTTTTCTCTCAAGGAGCCAGACCCCCGCTTTGCCTGCCCCACCCCCAGACACTGCAACAACCCGACACACCATCCCTTAATTGAGACATGGTTCAACTACTCTTCAATGGGGAAAATGCCGAATCCGAAAAAAAAAAAAAAAAAAAAATCACAGTTGGAAAATAAAAAGGAATTAAGCCTAACACCACGAAAGCAAAATTAGTGAAGCCAGCCTGGCAAAGATGGTTTGGCTTTGCAACAAGGCAGATGTCCGGCGGGGGGGCTGCCCCATCACCAGGAGACTGGGAACAACCACTTGAAGGTGGGGCAGGAAGTCCGACGTGAAGGCAGATGGCAGATAAGAGGGGCTGAGCTCCATCTGAAATGTATCCTCCTGGCCTAAACCACAGAATGAGCTCATGCTACCGAAAACATCACGCTTAGGAACTTGGCTCGAAGGATAAATGTAATTAACATAACTCCTCTTTATAACTGTGGTTCATTTGTTCTCAGATTTTGAACTCTGTAAACAAGATTTTTTAAGAAGGTAAATGAATCCTGTTTTAGGCAAGCCGTTCGAGTCCATAGCTATGAATTTATCTCCTCGATGCTCTCGACTTTAAGAGCAGTCTGAACCTCTGAATAGAATGCCCTGTATAATAGAGTGTAAATAAAGGCTCAAGTCACTCATTACATCCATTGCAAAAGAGTAACAGGCTGTGTGTTCTAGAGCTCACTAAACCATGCCTATTTACTCATTTCTGTGGTACTTCACCACTGAGACATCCTGCTAAATAAAATGTTCAAAATTGTTAAAAGAAAAGAAAGAAAGAAAAGAAAAGAAAAGGAAACCCCGCAGTGGAACCAAGCTTTCCCACGTCAGCCTTCCTCCTCAGCGTCAAGAAATACGGCAAAATACGCCAATAAACACGTTCATCCAGGGACCCGCTGAAAATTCGATCCCAGCACGTCACAGGAACAATTCTAAAGGAAGTATTTCAAGTCATTTGCCAAACTGTCAGATTTCTACCCCAACAGAGGTGTTACTGTAGACCTTAGCCAGAGTATGTGCTCTGCGTCATTAATAGGATTATTCCGAGATTGTTGTCCTTAGCGTGCCTGTGAAGAATGTTTCAGGATCAAGGGAGCCCAAGCTGCCCTTACAACCCCCAAAGCACGAAACCTCCTAAAACAGTAAAGAAATGCATTTATGCCAAATGTTGGAATTTTGAAACTAGAATGCCATTTGCCTCACTGGTTCCCATGGAAGGAAAACATATCAGCCCATAAGCAGTTGAACCCGGCTACCCTCCAGCGCGACCTTGACAAAGTCACCTCGGTGGTCTACACAAGGCCTACACAAGGCCTCACCATACACATCGCTGTGGACGGACTCCTGGGACCCTTCCGGCCCTGACGTCCCACCTGCCAGATTTACTGGGGATTTCTAGCCTGTGCACGTTCTGCACGTTCTCTGTGAGCCGCAAGCAGAAGGTGGGAAGTACACTGATGCTGGAGTGTGTCAGCCATTCAACCTCACCATTCTGTGCAGTCCTGGGTCCAGATCACGTGCATGCGACCCAGCTGCAGCACTACAGACGTGCACACCCCCATGGCACTTTTCAGACAGTAACGAGCACCACTTCTGGGAAACCTACCCACCGGCTTGGTACACACGCTCCTGGTCACGTGGTACATTTACCAAGATGACAAAGTAGAACTCTCACTGGCGGCTCCCATCCCAACCAGTAAGCAAGTGCACCTTCCTTTGCAAAAAGTCAAGCAATGGTGAAAGTTGCAGTATCAAAAAGCCACCTTCCAAGACGGGCTGCTGTTCCAGGAAACAGCATAGTCCTGCTTGAGCAAGGCACTACATCCAGAACCGTCTAACAAACATTTACTCTATGCCACCCTTAGTTCCAGGCGCTGGCGCACCCACAAAGGGCAAGTCAGACAGGGCCACGCTCTCAGGGACCTTACATTCTACAGGGGTGACAGGGAGACAATAAATAAACCAATGAACAAGCAGAACGCCACAGCGGTAAGTGCTATGCGGTGAATTACCCTTGATGTGATAAACAGGGGTGGTTAACGAAAGTGGTTAGAAAAAAGACCTCGCAGAGAAGGTGGTCTCTTTAACCCAGATGGCAGGAAAGTGGTACCCAGGCCAAGGCAGCTGCCCGGTGTTGCCCGGGGAAGCAGGAACAGGCATCTGAGGGCTGCAATCCCACGCCACGCGTGCCACGTCCCCTGCCCCATCTCACCCCCAGGCCTCCACCCTTGACAGGCTCGAAGCAAAGCTGCTGCAGGAAGGAGGCTCGAAGGAGGCTGTACCCTTTCTTCTCTCCGGGTCCTTCAAGCTGCAGGTGGGTCGGGCCCGAGCGCCCAGCAATGGGGAGAAGAGACAGGAGTTTTAACTCCCCTGTGAACTAAACTGTCCACAGCTGAAAGTGTCAAAAGGCTTAAGCATCAGTGTGGCAGGCGCAGGGATCCATCAGGAAGGAGGCCAGCGGGGTTGGGGCAGCATCCCCGATGTCCCCAGCTGTGCCGGGCATTAACGCTGCAGCTCTGCTCAAAGGTGCTCCATCTGTCCTGGCGGAGTGGCCGGGCTCCTTCTCAACCCACTGGGGATGCTTCAGTGTCTCCACAATGGGTGTGGTCGTACCCCGTGCTTACCAGCCAAAAATCAACCACTAGACGTATCCCCAGGAGACAGAGAAGGGGGATGCAAGGGGGAAAAATCACAGGTGGAGGCAGTGGTAGAGAAAAATAATTCACAGAGACTGTTTAACCAATGAGCGTACAGATATTATAGAGCGTCATACAGAGATATCCTGGCTACGGATAACACTTGCAAATAAAACCATCAGAGGCATCAAAAGCAGACCAAGTAAATGAAGGGACTTCTATTATGACTTCTACCATGTTGGTTGATACAAAGAGAAACCTCCCCTCTGCTCAGTGTTCTGGAATAACCTAAATGGGAAAAGAATTTGAAAAAGAATATATATATATATGTACATGTACGACTGAATCACTTTCCTGTACACCTGAAACTAACTCATTGTTAATCAACTATACTCCAATATAAAATAAAATAAAATATTTTTAAAAAGAAAAAAAAAGAAACGTCTGGGAAAATGTTTAGCAGTCTTGGGAACATTTTGGGGGGAAGGTGGACATTACAAATAAACTGATTCAATTATTCTTTATTTAACATACATCACATTATCATTAGATTTCTATTTCTACAAAAAGTGTGCAAGTTTATAGATAAAACAATTTTGCACCAAAATGTTGAAAAAAAATGTAGTAGAAGAGAATGTCAAAAAGATATGTAAGGAATAAGTTTCAGGAAGGATCAACTAAGAATAAACCAAGCTAAGACGTTGGTGCCCGACACAGGGCACTACAAAATGCACCAAGGAGGAAAGTGTAGGGTCGGCCCCCAGCATCTATTTACAACTATTCAACAAATGATATATAGTCCCTGAGGCTTCGTACAGACCTTTGTACTTTCTAATTACCTTTCAGAGGTAAACACCAAGTTTATAAGATTAAGGGTAGAAGGTAACAGCTGGGAGAAGAGGAAAAGTCACCATAAAATAGAAGGGGGATTTTTTTGTCACCTATGGTGAAAAGCAATATTCATCATTACATAATGGTACTTCGCTTCTCCAACTTCCTCAACTACCCCAAACAGAGCAGAGAACCAGGAGGAAGTTAAAAAAAAAAAAAAACCTCTAGATAACAAAAATAAATGTCACAAAGGTCATGCACGACAACTTATAGACTAACAGGAAAGTCCCCTGGGTCCTCGGGCAGAGCTATGTACTCTTGGACACTATTCTAAAGGTTGTGACGATCTGCCTTGCAGTCAAATACAGCTTTGAAGCTGCTACCTAGGGTAGAGGGGAGGGGAGTGGATATGGGCACACTGGCAATGGGAGGAGGGGTAAACTGGCACTGAAAGAGACACACTGAAAAGCCGTAAACACAAGATACACGAACTGAGCAAGGCATTACCAGGGGACCATTTGTCCCCAGAGTAAATGGCGGCACAGGCCACAGAAGTCCTTGAGGACAAGTGCGCAAACAATGAATGATGTTCAGTGGGGAAAGGGAAGGGGGAGGGGCAATCTGGGGTAGGGAATTAGAAGGTACGCTATTATTATGTTGAAAATAAACTATGAGGATATATTACACCACACGGGAATGTAGCCAGTATTTCACAGTAACTATAAATGGAGTATAACCTTTAATAATCGTGAATCACTATATTGTACACCTGTAACTTACACACTATTATACATTAACTACACTTAAATTTTTAAAAATAATGTTCGCAAGGAAAACCCTAATCAACAGAGACATATCCCAAATCTACACTCACAACAGTTAACAAGAGAACAGTCAGAAGCATGTTTCAGGGTTATGGGTAAATTCAAATCCCTCCCCAGTGACACAAGGTAGGTGAGGCCTTATCCCACCGACAACCCTGTGACTGGCGTCTACTGGGGCTAAATACACGCAATAAAGTAAGCTGTGTTCCGTTTCGCTTGAGATGCGCCTGATTCCCTCTGCTGCAGCCCGGAAGCAGCATCCCAGAACTCACCCGTTTCATGCAGACCACAGCCATTTCCCCATAGCCGTGCAGCGCGTCCAGGCCAGAAACCCCACCTGCGTCAGCGTTTTGACCTTTCATCTCCCTCTCTACGTTAAATCTGGGGGCAGATCCTTGGTGGATATGTGAGACTTCATTGTCAGCAGTCAGATTAAGAATGAAAGACACAAAGGCGGGAGTTCCCTGGTGGTCCAGTGGTTAGCTGGGGCTCCGCACTTTCACTCATGGAGCCCAGGTTCAATGCTTGGTCTGGGAACTAAGATCCCACAAGCTGCGCAGCGAGGCCAAAAAAAAAAAAAAAAAAAAAAAAAAAAGACACAAAGGCACCTCATAGTCCTGGAGGATAAAATTATTTTTCCAGCAAAGTGGCAAGAACTGCAACAGAGCTTTGAAGCGACAAACAAGTAACTAGTAACAGGGTAAGTGACACTGACCCCTCACACCTAATGTGGAAGTGCCTCCCTTGCCCCAGTCTAAATCCAGGTGCCCAGCATCGGCTAGAGCAATCAGTTTCCATGTACGACAGGGCTCAGGACACCCAGTTGATTCTGAAGCTGAGCAGGCCTGGGGATCTGATGGACTCAGCCCCACAGGAGGCTCTGGAATCCTCCAGGGAAGAAAGTAGCCTTCCACCGGGGAGGGGGGTGGTCAGTGGTGGACAGAATGAGCTCCGACTGTCACAACAGATCAATTTGGACATCTCACATTTAGCACTTCGAAGACCTTTCTGGATATGACGCAGTGCACAGACTGGGCGAATGGCGCTTTCTATGGGGCACCCGCAGGTGGGTCTGTACTGGGGGAATTAGACTCTCACCTGAATTGCGAGGAGCAACAGGGCAATCAGAAACCAATCATAATTCAGTAAGAGGGCAAAAAAAAAAAAAAAATGCCCACATGACGGAGCGGAAAAGTTGAAAGCCACAAAGAGAGGGGAAAGTTCCAGCACAGCCGCTCACTTTCCCGGGGATCTTCCTCAGCACCCACCTGTTATCCCCGCATCCTGGAACCTTCCATGCGCGGGAAGATAGCTCTACACCGCCCCCTAGCGCTGGCCGCCCGCGTCTCCGGCTGAGCACCGCAAGGTGAGCGGCTCCTCCACCTCCACTTACTTCCGGCTGCCAACCCTCCCAAAGGCTAAACATAGACCAGTCCCCTGCACACAGATTAGGAAACCACGCGGCTATTTTTAGCATCATGCATCTTAGGAATGGAAATGGCCCAGCCTCTGACGGCAACACAATGTGTGTGGCCTGGCTTCACGAGCCCACTTCTCAGGAGGGGGGTGAATCAACCCCGGAAAGGGGCCAAAGACCCCGGTGAAAGTTCTGGGCCTCGTTACAAAGCGATGATGGCACGTGGACCACAAGAAAGAATGACACGGAAAGGACAATGACAAGCACGGGTCGCGAGGGGACTCGGGAAGGTGAGAGACGCCAGGACAGGCCTGATACGTAAGTCAGAGCATCAGGAGAAGGGACCTGGGACGGAAAAAATCAAAACACAGAAGCCAGGAGCCAGAGATACGGTGCATGGTCATTTGGGGAAACTTGGTCCAGTAAGAAGCAATATTTTGAACTGGGCATTTATTTTACATGATAAGGAACAGAGGTTGGTCTGATCCGTCTCCTGCCAGGGTACAACTGGCGCTGTGGCTTCTTTGATCCCCCCCTCGCCCCCCGCCCCGTCCCCACGGCCCCGGCCCTCTGCAGTCCCCGTGATTAGAAATGGAGCCCTTTGATCAGCAGTTCAAGCAGCCTGCAGGTGCCCCGTCCCATCACATCACCAAGTCGTAAGAAGCAACCACAGTACTATCAGCTGATCAATGTGATGCCTCGTCTTGCTGCCCAAACAACGAGTACAGATAATGGCTACAAAGGTCCCAGGAATCCTTATTTTCTCTCTTTTTGGACTCTAGAACTTTCTGTGCTTTCTTAAAGGTGAACGCTTTGAAGAGTTTCAATCCAAACTTGAAGCTCTGAAACACCCCCCCGAAACATACAGAAAAAGTTGCTTGTGACTTAAAAACACAGTACAGGGCATTCTTATCTCCTAGGTATGCTGCTCATATTCATTTCGCCCGGTTCATGAAGTGACAGCCTTCTTGCATTGTGAACAGATGGCATACAAAGCAGTAAAAACATGTACATTTCTTTTCAAATAACACCAAGAGCCGCCACTTGTAAACAGGGTGTTTAATATTCTAATTTTAGACAGCCTGCATTGACATTGTGGTTTCATGTGCAGTATAAAATTTCTATTTACAAAGTAGTCTCAAAAATGACTTCATAATGTTAGATCAAGAGCAAAAGGGTTTAGAAATTGAATGATGTAAATCATATGGGGTTCAGAGGCTAAGCAAATTACACACCCTGAAGCAGCCCTGGCTTTATGAAAGGAGCCTTTCTCCGGCTCTGTGCGATCCCAGCCCAAGGGAACTTGCATCTGAGAGTTTTCTAAACATTTCAGGTACACTTGAAAGCTGAAAGTAATTCTCATTTCCTATGCAGGATTAAGTCGTTTCCAGCACACACAAAATAGCAGTCACTCACCATCGCATATGAAAACACACCACCAGAAAGGTAAGGGCTTCAGGAGTACAAAGGCACATTAAAAAAAAAAAAAAAAAAAGAGCACAAGAGAAATACATTTTTTTAAATTTCCCCCTGCACACGTCCACGGGGCCCCTCGACCTCTCGTCTTGCTATCTACTTACTGATTAATTGATGCCTTTCCACCGCGAGCGCTTCAATTAATGCGGCTGACACACGTCCTGGGACACCCCTCCCCAGGGCAAAAAGCTCGGAGGAGAGTCAAACATGCCAGGACGCGTTCGTGTCGGACTCGGGTCTAGAGGCAGTTCTCGAACTTAGGACTCCGGCGACGAGAGGTCTTGCGAGCGCGCTGGCCCTGACGCCCCCCAGGGCTCCCAGCATGTCCGCGCTGCGGCGGCGCCGGCGGGGACACTCGGGCTGCCCCAGCCGCAGGCTGCGCGGAAGCTCCGCGAACGCGGCGCGCGGGCCGGGGTGCGTCCCGCCCGGGCGCGCCGGGCGGCGCGGGCGGCGCGGCGGGGGACGGAGCGGGGGGCACTCACCGTTCTGCTCCTTGGTGCTGGCGAGCTGGAGCTTGCTGCTCAGGCTGGACTCAGCCCGGGTCCCGGGTCTCTGGCCGGCCAGGGCGGATGTCAGCAGGAGGAGCCCGAAGAGGAGCATTGGGCTGAGCGGGCGGGCGCGCGGGCGGCGGGCACCGGGGCGGCGGGGCTGCGGGCCGGGCTCAGCGCCGCCGAGCCCCGCGGGCTCCTTCCCACATCCTCCCATCCAAGGCTTTCTCCGAGGGCCCTCTTCGGCGTCTCCAGTTTGCGCCGAGGATCAAAGCAGAACCTGGACCTGAACCAGTTCCCCGAGGTCTGAACAGATCCTGCGCCGCGCCGCGGCGGCGGGGGGGGGGGGGATGGGGGCGAAGGCGAGGGGGAGGGGGGGACGCGGGGGCCGCGCGCGCCGCCGACGAGTCCCCGGCCAGGGCCCCGAGCACCTGTCAGCCGGCCGACGGCCCGGCGGCGGGTCGGGGGTCGCGCGGGGCCGGCCTGCAGCCCGCGGGGCGGCCGGCACCTCCCGATCGGTCGCAGAGCTGCCGGTCGGGGCGCTCTCCGGGCGCCGCGGCCGCCCCGCCCCCAGCCCGAGGGGGAGGGGAGGCCCGGGCGCGGGCGCGGCGCCGGGGCCGGGGGGGTCCCGAGCGGGGCCGGGGTCCCGGCCGAGGCGGCCCCGGGCCCGGCGCACGGAGGCCGCGGGACGCGCTCCCCGCCAGGCGCGCGGCGCGGATCGGGCACCTGGAGGCGGTCCCGCGCGCCCGCCCCGCGCAGCGCCGGAGGTCGGGCCGGGGTCGCGCGGGGGCCGCTCGGGCGTCCCCTCCCCCGCGCTCGGGCGGCGCGGCGGGCGGGCCCCGGGCGCGGAGCAGGCCGGCGCGGACCTCGCGTGTCCCCTCCCCTTCCCCACCTTCCCGGCGCCGGGGTGGGGCCGGGGTCCCGCGCGCCCGGGCCGTCCGGCAGGTGCCGGCGCGCGCGCGGGGTGCCGCGGGGCCCCGGCGGGGGGATGCGGCCCGGGCTCCCCGGGCGCCACGCGACGAGCCGGCTGGGCGCGGCGGGCGCTGCCGAGCCGGGGGACGAGGGAAGAACTTCCTGCGCCTCCCCGCCTCCCCCCGGGCCGGGGCTCCTCGTTCCTTCCCGAGGGCATCCCCGTCCCCAGGGGGCCGGGCTGGGACCCTCGGCCAGGCTTTCTGCGCCCGAGGAAGAAGGGAAACCGGAACGCAGGGAGGTCTTTGCCTCCAGCTTCCAGTCCTCTGAAGCAGGGAGTGGAAAAAAGTAAAAGGAAAGACAAATGGCCGGGATAAGAACACCATTTATTCCTTTAACAAACACTGTAGGGACAGAATGCCTCCTGAGTCGGGCACTGTTCTAGGGCTGCAGACGTGAAGCCAGGCGAAAGGCTCTGCCCTCGTGAAGCCTGCCTCAAATTAGTTGTCAAGCAAGTGGCAGGGCAGGCAAAGCACAAAGAGCGCCCACCTCCTGTCAAAGAGCCGAGGCGAACGACAGGACCAGGTAAGGCCGGGGAAGGATGGAGCCCCCAGGGGGTGAGCTGAGATACGGGCGGACTTTCAGGGCTCCTGCCGAAGGAGCCTGCTGCCCTTCCCGGCCTGCTAGGCCCTCGGTGAGTACGGAGGGGAGCCGCCCTGGGAAAGGTGCAGGGACGCTCGGGCGGGGACGCCACCTCCGTGGACCCAGCTTGGGGCGGAGCCTTCCCGCTGAACATGGCAAGCCCCCTTCCTCTGCTCAGATGCCCACCGAGCCCAGGCAACTTGACCTCTCTGCTTGTAACATCCTAGTTCTTTTCTCTTTTTTCCCCTCTTAACATTCTCCGAGGCTCAACTCCCCTTTGAGACCTTTGCTCACCTCTCCCATGGGGTCATTGTTGCTGCTTCACCACGTCTCTCTTCAGAGGGCAGGACGTTAAGGCCGATAAGGAAGGCCCAGTCTCTGACCCTGAAGGTGCTGCGGTTTGGCAGACACAGGCCTTGGCAGTGTATTCACTTGAGCGGCTTCTCAAGGCCACTGTGAATCCATATTTGCGCAGTAAATGTGTTCTAAACGTGGTCTGTACATCCGGGGGAGAGTTCCCAGTTTTAACAGCTTAAGGAGACCCGTTACGTAAAAGACATGCTTTATGAACACACTCTATTTGTCTTAAAACTAATCACTCCCCCGATTTTCGAATTCGGTACATTTAATTTCCTAATCAGGATTTTTCTAAATGAGGCTGTTCTATGTCTATATCGTTGAGTTTGATGACCACCCACATAGAGTGTGTGTGTGTGTGTGTGTGTGTGTGTGTGTGCAGATTTAATCCATTTGCTCTCACGAGATGATAAGGGTGATGACTACCGTTTCTTTTGTATCGTTTCATATTGGCTAGAAGAGTGCCTGGCCCAGGGAGCTCATAACGAAACACTCGTGACTGACTGACAGGTTTCTTGATTGGAGTCGCTTACATTCGCCCTGGAATTTCAGCATGGAGGTTGTATTTGAAAAGTTACACACGATCTAGAATAATCCTCCACCGCTGCGTTTCACCTCATCCATAGTCTACAGATTGCTTTGGCACTGGCCTTATGAATAAAGCCCACCGGGTGCCCCTGCAGGACTCCAGAGCAAATCCGCCCACATCTCTATTGCCTCGGTTCCCTCCCGTGTCCTTGCACTAGTGTCTCTTGAACTGCTCTTGCCCTTGGCAAGGTTGATTGTTTTAACACTGTATCATCCTCTGCTCCGTTCTGCTTATAAACCCTTCCTAGGAAAGTGGGGTCCTTGCATTGAAAGTAAATTTTATATAACCCAGAGTCTGCACAGTTACTAAACAATGGGTTCTGAATGAATATGGCTTTGTTTTGGCCTAAAGCATTTTCCTTGGGGAAAGGCATCTGTTCCGCCCACCAGGAGAAAATAATTGGGAACATTCTTTGTGGTTTTCGTGTTTTCTTAAACCTTCGGCAGGCGTGCCCACTCCGGCTGAATATATGTAGAGTGCCACCTACAAATTCCTGATGAGGAACATGCCGGAAGGTACTCGGATATTAGCCATGATCATTTTTGGGGGGAGGGAGGGTGGGTGTCGCTACTAACTTTTTTTTGAAATGAAATAAGATTTAAAGCCAACTATCCATTCAACTAATCACTTAATACTCAGGAGGGCAGGAACCATGGGGCCGTATATTTTGCCCAGAAAATCAAATATTACAAGTTTTCTTGCTCTTCTTCTGATTCAGTCCTAACACACACACACACACACACACACACAGGGACACATGCAAAACGATTTTGACTTTTCCCAGAACTTTTCAGTATTTTAGTGGCAGATGACTGAGCAGGAGTTTCTGAAGTTTAGAGCGCTATGAACTGAAGTGTCCACTACTTTCTAGAATGACTAACTAGCAACCTAAGTGTCCACTACTTTCTAGAATGACTAACTAGCAATACTTCTTTTTTCTTTTTTTAAATAAATTTACTTATTTATTTTTGGCCGCATCGGGTCTTGGTTGCTGCACGTGGGCTTCTCATTGCGGTGGCTTCTCTTGTTATGGAGCACGGGCTCCAGGTGCACGGGCTTCAGTAGTTGTGACTCATGGGCTCAGTAGTTGTGGCGTGTGGGCTTAGTTGCTCTGCAGCATGTGGGATCTTCCCGGACCAGGGCTCGAACCCGTGTCCCCTGCATTGGCAGGCGGATTCTTAACCACTGCGCCAACAGGGAAGCCCAGCAACACTTCTATACACATTTAAATGAGGCTGAGAGCTGGGGGTGTCGTTAGTAAGCAAAGTGAATGCCCACAGATCACAGCAGGAATAAAGACTGTTCTGGGGGAAGGAAGAAGTGAAGTAAAATCTCTCTCAGAATCATGCTTTTCTTTCTCCACTCTGTCCAATTACCCTGAGAAACACATGACCTCGCTCTCTTCAGACATCTCAGGATGTATTAATACTCTGTTCTTCCACCCTAAAAACAGAAAATACACTTTTCCTTATATTTTGTTTATCTAGATCGGTCACGCCTTACCTCCCCATGTACAGCTGGAGTCAGAAAGCCTTGCGGAGGCAAACAGTAGAGGCTTGTGTCGGGGCCCCGCTCTCAGAGAAGCAGATGTACTTTCTCATTGTGGCCTTTTGAGGGAGGGGAGTCCGGAGGTGGGAAGCTAAAGGTGTGTGGCCCAGAGACACGGGACACAAGGACCGGCCTTGAGGTGGCTTTGCCCATTGAACTCAAGCTGCTGTTTGCTTCTGGAAATCACGGTTGAGTATGCAAAGGTTTTTTGTCAAAATCGCAGAAGTGCTTGTCTGACTCAGAAGCCAGAGTGAGTAAGTAGCCAGAAACAGCCCCAGAGAAAGAGGAGCCTTGGCCAACTCAGAACCACCACAACGAAAGATTGTCTCACCGGGAGACGGGAGACCCCGGACTGAGGCTGGCTTCACTGCTAACACACAGCACAGCCTTGATCTAGAATCCTCTCTGCCCCTTTTCCTTGCAGGAGAAATTTACACTGGGGTCTGCCTCCATCCTCTTACTGCTTTAGAGTTCTTCCATTCTCTAAGCCACGACAGGTAGTGATGTCAATTCTTTTTCAACTTAATTGTGCTTCTGTGATGATACGGGACTAGGACCTGTTTCCTGGCCTCAGCTCCGGGGTGCCTGGCGGCCGGCAAGAGAGGATGGCCAGGTGCTTCTCCCCAGGTCCGTCCAGTCATGGTAATTCTTTTCACCTGTTATGACCCTGGTTGGGAAAGAGAAATTCTACGGGTAACCAGAAAGAAGGGGAGAAAACAGAGTTTGGAAATCACTGACTAAGGCAAGTGCCAGGAATTGTATTGAATTCAGGAAAACAATAAATTATGCGTGGGTAGCCGCCTTTTAATGTTTAATATCTGTTTGGTATCATCAGAAGATGCCAAGTGTGGTTCCGAGGTAAAGAAAAACAGTACAGTACATAAGTGAGCTGTACATCGTAAGGAAATTCTGTCGTCATTAGCCAAGCACGGGCATCCGATCTCCTACTATTCCACAGAGGCCCACGGGTGGCATCCGGAACAATCCTGAGATCGGGGCACCCCCTGAAAATTCGGACAACCACCAAACACTGTGTTTGATCATATCCTGTAGTCAATAAATGTCATTTTTCTCTCCCCCGAAATCATGTGTAGGCTCTGAAGGCTTCTGTCCACATGGTGACAAATCGTAGTAAAGAACTCAGGACACGGCCACGGCTCTTCCTTTCTCAGACAGTGAGCCCCTTCTTCCAGAGGTCATGAGAGAAGGACCCTCTCACTCTGTGATCATTGTTTCAAGGGCAGTCTTTCCTTGGCTGTCAGCCTTTGTAAAAGGGGCCCAGAGCCTCAGTATGCAACTTCACGAATGTGAAAAGAGTGCTGTTTGTTAGCAGGCAGGGAAAGAGAGCTTAACTCATCTTACATCAAGGTTCCCTCAATTGCTTTTGAAGTTCAGGATAGTTCAAAGAGTTGTCATAACCCTTTTCTACTGTGATTACTGCTCTCAGCCGTCTGTCATCTTTATGGTCAGAAAAGTGCCTGCTCTCTTCTATCCTAAAACAGCCTTGCGACATCCTAAGGCATCGTTTTATTTTCCCAAATTTTATTTCTATGGGCACAGTTGGCTTTGATGCTTTCCCCATCTTTCCGGACCACAGTCTCTCCTTGCTCATTGTCTGGATTATCTTTTACTGGTCCTTCATGAATTAGGAGGGTAAAAAGCATGTCTTTCCCCGCAGATTGCTAGTTAGACAGAAGGCAACCAGGGAAAGTAAAAGTGAGGAGAGAATCATTCAGGTTCAGATTTACTTTGTGAAGCACCTGTCATGTCCCCGGAACTGTTAGATACCTTGAAATATATTTTCTCATTTCATCTTCCCACCAATCCTTTGAGGAAACCCGGAGTTTCCCCCATGTTACTGCAGAGAGATAGAGAATTTGCCTGGGGTGACACCACCGGTGACAGGTACAGGTCACCTTTGTCTCCCGACTCCCCTTAGACTCCAGTGCGTTTCATTTGACACTTTGAGGCCCTGGATTTTGGACCAAAGCGTTCCCACGTGAAGCTTTTGCATGTTTCCCAAAGTTTTCTTCATGACGACTGCCCTCCCCCTGTTTGATCTGGGGTAGACCTTGGCGTACGTAGACAAACTTTCCCACGTGTTCAAGAGCACAGTGCCGAGACAGCTAGCATCTTTCTGGAGCAGCCTAAATAAAAGATTTGGGCCAGACTGAATCTGGGTCACTGGAGGTGGGGTGGTGACTAAGGCATCGGAAAGCTGGCCTGGGGTCGAAGCCCACCCGAAGCGTGGGCCGGCAGGAGCATCATGTTTATCCTGGCCAAGTTAGTCATCCAGGGAATGCCTCAGTCTGCACCAGCTGTGGGCAGTTACGTCAAAGAATCTGTCTCCTTGTCTTTGAGGACAAAGGGGAAGGAATTCTCATTCCTCTCTTCCTGCTCGTGATTGCTACCGAATTACAGCATCAGGGCTGGGAGGAAATACACTCTTTTCCCAGTTGTTCCCTTGGAAGAATCAATATTTGATGTACTCTAGGTGTCAGAGTCTAGGCTTCTTTCACGCCTACCATTTCCATGTGTATCCCTCCACGTGTTTCTAATTCAAAATTCCTGGTCTCCGGTGTTTTGTTAAAGCCCTATGGCAAGGCAAATTTGCATCTTCATTGATAATTTTATGAAGGTATTTTTAGGTAGGCTGGAGTCATTCAAAGGCCAAAGACAAGAACTAACCAGCGACCTGTTAAGCCCTCAGGCGAGTAAAAGTCTTCAAATGAAATTCTAATTCCTGAAATAAATTCCATTTGTATCTGAAGGGATATACGAGTGGAAAAGACACTCACGGTATCAATTTTTGTCCCATTGGACAGTTAGTGTGGAAAAAAATTCATTCTTTCTTTTCTTTCTTGAATGACTTTTTAGACACACATAAAACCAAACAAAAATGTGAGCATCAGCCAATTATTCTAGCCACTATTTTTCACACTTACTGAGGCAAATGATTATACTATGCGTCTGTTAAAAAACACTATTTTAAGAATTCAGAGCACTTCCTAATACCTCTTCCTTCCTGCCTACCTAGATTTCTGTTTGAAGACGGTCATCACCGTGTACACCCACGTTCAGCATTCTCAGCCCTGAAGGGGGAAGAAACGTCCCATCCCTCGGAATCTGTGTGGTCTGGTACACGAATCGACTGTCACCTAGTCTGTGAAGTATAGTAGCCTATTTTCATTTTACATCCTGCAGAGCTGTTATCATATTACTACCTTTTTGATTGAAATGTCCACAATGAAGTACTCTACAATGGAGTTTCTACAAATGACGGCTAAATTAATTAACGACAGCTCTGTGCATAACTGTTAATACAATCCCCATTTTAAAGATGAGAAACTGAGCCCCAGGAAGGCTTTGTAACTTGACCAGAGCCACATGTTTGTGAGTAGCAAAACCAAGCAGGACCCTGCGGGGCTCCTGGTCTCTGAAGCCTTTCGTTCCCCCATTTCTTGTTTGTAGGCAGCAGGCTCCAGCGTCCATGGGCTTCCCATGGAGGTTCAAACAGCTGCTAATCAGGGAAGGGAGGGGATGCGGAGACAAGGGAAGAGCAGTCCGGAAACAATGGTGCAGCCTTGGGGCAGGGTCCGGGTTCCCCCTCCAGGGGTGCACAGAACAATGTCTTTGAGTTGTTTACAGAACTAAAACCCCCATCAAATGGAAGACAAGCCTTCTTCATTCCGGAAGACAGGAAGCACAGAAGCTCATCAGGAGACCTCCTGAGGCCAGATGAAAGGAGCACAGGCCCTGCTCACACCCTGACCCTTATCGGCAACCCCGCCCTGGAGCCATTGCTATAAACCTCCTCACCAAATCCTCCGGGTTGGGACACACAGTTTTCAAAGGCAGGAGCCTGCTGTGTCCCCCTTTGCCTGCAAAAGTAATAAAGCTCTTCTTTTCTACTTCACCCAGCTGTGTCTCTGAGATTCCATTCAGCACCGGTGCACAGAGGCGGAGTTTTCTGCATCAGTATTGAAGCCAGAATTGGAATGCGGGTACTTGGTTCCGGTGCTGGCACTTTAAACCATCACGTTTTCATTCCTCCACGAGTGTCTCCAAAAAGACATCTCAGACTTATGAAATGTACATTTATTTTAAGCACTTGGTGTTTATTTTATGACTCTACACCGTTTTAGTCATAAATATGTAACTTAAAAATTCTACTGCCAACAACAAACATACATCATTTTGATTCTGGTCTCACATCAAAAGGACTGCCCCAAGCCTACAGGAACCAGGCACTCAGGCAATGAAACCATCACGGTGTCTTAGATGGAATACCCTTTCTAGTGGCTATAGAAATGTGAAATGAATCTCCTGAAACCATCCAAAGGGAAAAGGGTCTATTGCCCTGATTCTTAGCGAGAAGACTTTGCCATAAAATCGCCTTTTCTGTGTTCCTGAGTCTGACGACCTGTGATGAAGGAAAAGCATGATTTGTATTCGCATCAGTTTCTGAAGGACAGAAGTAGGAAAAAGCAAAGGCAGTGAGGTGACTAACTTGTTTCTGGGGAAAGGTGAACGTTCTAAGTAGGAGCCAGAGCTTCTGTGACCGCTAACCTTGAGATCATCATGGACTTGACCAAGACGGCAATCTGGCGGGAGCTTCGATGCATGCGTGCTGCTGGACCCAAGAAGCTACAAGGTAAATAAAAGGCATGATTGCTGCCCTCAGTGAGTTCCCCCTGATTTGGGGCCTCCAGTCATCTTCATGTGTGTGTGTTTCCACCCGTGATGTGACCTGTCCTCTTGCATCATCTACAGTCTGCAGAAAGCCCTGCAGACTGCACTCTGCCCGGTCCACTCTTAATGTTCCTGAAAGCTGTCCTCCAGTTACCAGCTTCCTCGTTTAAACACAAAGCTGATCACAGCCTGAGCCCTGCTCTAAAAATCTGGGCCTCCCCCTTGCCTGCAGGAGAAAAAAAAATTCTCCTTGGGCGTGATCTGCTCTTCCTTACCCACCGGGTCTCACATTTCCAATGCACCACAGCTCCTGTGTTCACACTTGCTGGTCTTTGCTTCTTTTCTTATGCTCACTCCACAGTTATAGATAGCTCAGTCTGGGACTTCTTCTATTCTGTTTTACTTTTCTTATTGGCTTCTTTTTCCCAGTACTTAACATACTGCACTTATCAAATAATAATCGCTAACTCTACCATGTGCCCGGCACCATTCTAAAGATTTCACGTATACTCACATCTTCATTCTCACTGCAAACATACAAGATGGGTGTATTATTGTTTAATTTATTTTATTGAAGTATAGTTGACTTACAATGTTCTGTGAGTTTCTGCTGTACAGCAAAGTGACTCAGTTATACACATATATACATTCTTTTTCATATTCTTTTCCATGATGGTTTATCACAGGATATTGAATATAGTTCCCTGTGCTATACAGTAGGACTCGGTTGTTTATCCATTCTGTATATAATAGTTTGCATCTGCTAACCCCAAACTCCCAATCCATCCCCCGCCAACCTCCTCCCCCTTGGCTACCACAAGTCTGTTCTCTATGTCCGTGAGTCTGTTTCGTATATAAGTTCATCTGTGTCATATTTTAGATTCCACGTATAAGTGATACCACATGGTATTTGTCTTTCTCTGTCTGAGATGGGTGTACTCAATAGGATTTACAGAGAAGCAGAGTAAGAACAGAGAGGCTAAGCGATTTACCTAAGACCACTCAGGCTGTAGGTGGCAGAGCCAGGTCTTGACCTTGGTTAAGTCTAATTCTCGAGTCCCTGCTTTCGACCATCGCTCTGCCTCTAACAGAAGGTGTCCAACCAGTACGGGAGGCCGTGTAGATGCCCAGTCACCATCTAAGCATTGAAGTCAGAGGTACACGCTAACATCTTTTTTTTCCTCTCCAAAAGGCTGTTATTAATTTAGTGGAGGATTTTATCATTAATGGTGTCTTAAAATAAAGATAACACTAAGTAATTTTTTCGGCTACATAAAGAAGTCTTTCCCTAACTTCTCTCCTTTTCTCACCGTCACTGAGTCATCACCAGGCTAAGTCTCATCCTTCCAAAAACTTTCTAGGACAAACCCTTAACCCCACTGCCCCCAAATTAATGATAATATCCTCTAGTTTTGCTGATGCACCCTCCGTGAAACTGACCGTAAACGCTTTGATGGCAGAAATCGTGCCTTCTCTCTCTTTCTTGTTTTAAATCTAACCACCCCTGGACCGCCTGCCCACCGCAGCACTTAACTCTGCATGTGTGCACTTCCATGTTGAACACATCCTTTAATAGCTGGTGAGTGAAATAAACAAATGAAGTAGCCAAATGCAGTTACACCCATGAAAAATCTTCATGGAAGAGAAATGAATGAGGCGCAGCTCCTCCTGACACAGTGGCGGGGACTGGACCGCGTGGAGTTCATTTTCTTGCTTGGCTGTCAGTCAGAGTCGGGGAGCTTGTAAACGGAAGAGCTGAATTATGGAAAACAGGAGTCAAAGTGTACAAATCTCTAGGCTCACACCTAAGTGAAAATTATTCATGTAACTTTATTTATTTGATGAGCTGAAAGAAGACCAGGTGAGCACGTTCTAAAATGGAAGCAATGCAGAATGTGTCTTTGCAGAAGCCCTACGGTAATACTCATTCCAATGTTACAAGGTTATTTCTAAAGCCTGGCAAACAGCCCAATTCGTATTGCCTGAATGGTTTAAATAGAGTTATGAGAGAAAAATCTTATGTAACAGATGGTTCACAAGACTCTAATAGCCAATCTGTTACAGCCAAGATGTCATCATTTTGAAAAACAACTTCTAGGAAAGTATCTTCTTCCTATTTTGAAAGTATGATGTCAAATGAAATCCTTTGTTTTTTAATTTTAGATTTTAAATTTGTGTGTTACAATTTTAAAACATGTATGTGTGTGAAAGCATGTGGTTTTGAAATAATAATTGCTGACTGTTGCTGCCTGGGGAGAAGAAATTTCAAGAGCCACCGAGCTGCAATGGGATATGAAGGGTAGCTGTTTATGAAGATTCATACGTAAAGTAATTTAATGAAAGGACAATTCACTTTGCATCTCCTGTGCTTTGGGCAGTTAATTTTACTGTGAAGTATTAGACTTCAGCTCTGAGTTAATATCTTACAAAATAAAGAAACTGACATGGCCTGAACCAAACGTGCCACTTCATGATTTTTTGTCTTATCTGACACCAATTCATTACTTTAAAAACAGCACATAGGGAACTATACTCAATATTTTTAACACCTATAAGGAAAAGAATCTGAAAAAGAATATATATGTGTGTGTGTGTGTGTGTATATATATATATATATATATATATATATATATATATATATATATATATATATATATGAATGTATAACTGAATCACTTTGCTGTATACCTGAAATTAACACAACATTGTAAATCAACTATATTTCAATAAAAAACAATTTTTAAAAAACATATGCTGAGATTTTATTCTTAGAAATAAATTAATTAATTCATAACACAGTAATGAAAAACACTTCCTTAATGAGCTTAGATAAAATATAATTACTCATGATGCTTTAAGTTCATGATAATGGATTCTATTTATTGTGACCTAAAAATACTGTTTATAAATGGAGTATAGTCTATAAAAAAATTGAATCACTGTGTTGTACACCTGAAACTAATGTAGCATTGTAAATCAACTATAGTTCAATAAAAATAAATAAAAATGCTGTCTATGATAGTTTCCTTGTTCCTTTCACCACAGATGCTGAAATGATGCATTTGCAGCTGCTGAGGTATGGAGTTTCCAAGCACTGCCTCATGTAAATGTCCCTGGTGAACTTGATCAGACACAAAACTTCACAGGAGAAAGGTAGCATATATTTCTGAAACTAGGATTGAGCTTTCATTAGTAATCTAATTTTGGAAGATTTTAAAATGTTTTACAATATACCAAATGCTGATGCAGGATGTTAATTTATTGTAGGACATCATGTTATGATGAGAAGTACACACAATTGGAAGTTCTGTGTTCCACCACAATTAGATTTGTGACTTTAACCCCAGGGAAGAGTTAACTTGTCTGGTCCTTAGTGTCTACAACTGCAAAAATGAAAGTTTACCTGGTTGATTTCAGGATTCTGTTTCCAACACTTTCCGATTCAATATACACTTTGTTTCTTTTTTACTGGAAAAAATATCTATTCTCATAGTCTTTCTTGTGTGGAGACAATTACATCTTAAAGGATCTTCTTTTTTTTTTCTTTAAAGGGAAACAACCTGTGTCCAGAGAGCTTCTACTTAGCTGGACGTCACATCAGAGCAGTCATGATTTCTTAGAGACCTGCCTGCCTTGGCCTTAAAGACTTTTCTGGCCAGAGGCAGTATATAGATCACTCTAAAAAATTTTAAATGTTTAAAACAACAAAAAAACAAACAAACAAAAAATTACTGGAGGGCAGGGGGAAGAATGTGAAATCTAAAAAAAGAAGAAAGGGAAAAAAAACTCCCAAGGGAGAAAGATAAGGATCCTATAATCAAAATTTCCATGTGTTTAGAAAAAACGATTATCCAAATTATTCTTCAAGTGTTTAACAGTTTAGGATTTTTATACTGCTTTTGGTCATTATCTTTTCATATGAATATGAGTTACAAAGTGACAGTGGCCAGTTTCTGCTTTGGCTTCTACTGGTGGTTCTGCAGTGGCAAGCCTGTGATGTTTGAACTCCATGGAGCAATATGAAAGGATATTGATTGATGGCTCTGTCTTCTATACATACGCAAATTGTGTTTGCATTAATATTAATATTGTCTAGATACAAAAGGAAACATTTCCTTTATCATTATATCATAATAATGAATATTAATATCTTCTAGACTTCAATGTAAATTAAAAACACTACAATTATTAAAACTTATCTCCTGACATTCTGCTATGGATTTGTTCTTTGCCTTCCTCTGAATCTAATATTGTGTGGTTATTCACGTCGATAACACCAGGAGGCACATACAGGAGACTCTGTATCTGTTACTATGGTGACTATTGGACATATTTTGAAAGAAAAAGCAACCATTATTATGCATAAATTTAAATAGTACTGTCCACCTTTTTTAGAATTGCCGTTTGAAATTAGATATCGCATTTTAAAAATTGTTTAAAGTTGTATGCTTCCTATCTTTCTTCTCAAGGAAAATATAGCTAGTTAGAACAACACAATCAAATAGCTGAGTTTTTAAGGAGAGTAAACTACAACTTTTGTTTTCCTCTAAAGATGCTGACACGTTATTCTGTACGTAGGCTCTAGAGACAGTGTGATCTGGCTCAAATCATGGCTCTGTCACTTACTGGATGTTTATTTCCCTCTGTAACATAAAAGGAACCATAAAGAGGAATTGGAATGCATTATGGATAAATTTGATTTGAGTATGCGGACCAAAATCATTTTTAGGGTGAGCGGACAGAGAAATAAATGTACAATATCTTATAGTATTTACTGATTTAAAGTGCCATGATTAGCATCTTAGACAGAGACTCTTTTGAAGATCATGCATCATAATACTGTAATTGATACAGGTGTATTCTGAAGTTTTATTTTCAGTATTTTATTTCCACCTTTTTCCAAAAAAGTATTGACTATGAGTATCAGGCACTGTGCTAGGTCCTGGGAGACAACTGACAGTAGCCAGGACGAAGCCCTGAGAATCTCTAATATGTAGACTTCGGGTCGAGAAGAACAATTGAGAAAAGGGGTCTAAGAAGAGCCAGTCCTGTGAGGTGTAACAAACACAAGACATGTTGTCAGGAGAGCTGGGGAAAGAGTACGCGTTCAGTTGTTAGAGGTAAGGAATGTGGTTACTGGGTAGCGTCTGTGGGAACTATTAGATAAAGAGCACATTGGGTTTGGGACCATGCAGGTCATTGCTGACCTTGACAAAAGCAGATTTAGTGGTAAGGCAATGACAGTAGCTAGAATGGGATGAGTGGGAGAGTTAATTGCAGATTGGTTTTTAATTTAAATAATCCATTGTATTATCATTTATATACAATTAATTTGTGCATTTTAAGTGTACTCTTTGGTAAGGTTTGCCCCACGTAGACACTGATGATAGGGAACTGATGGGATGACCATGTGAAGACACAGCAAGAAGGCGGCCACGTGTAAGCCAAGGAGAGGGTCCTCGAAGAAGCCAAAAATGCCCCCGCCTTGATCTCGGACTTCTAACCTCCAGAACTGTGAGAACATAAACCTCTCTTGTCTAAGCCACCCAGGCTATGGTACTTTGGGTGCTTTGCTGGGGTTATGGCAGCCCTAGCAAACAAAAACAAGTGTCTGCTCCCCACCACCTTGGGCGACTGGTCTTCTTATTAAATGATGAGAGTTCTCTCTATATTCTAGATATGTCTTTGTCAGATATGTCTTTTGTCTTTTCTCATATTAATTGAGAACATTTTCTCCCACTCCGTGGTTAGCCTTCTTAGGTGCTTAATGGTATCTTTCAAAAAGAAAATGTTTTAATTTAGATAGAGTCTGAGTTATCATGTGTTTATTTCAGGGTTTGTGAAGTTTCTTATATCTTACCTAAGAAATCTTTACCTACTCAAGTTTATACGATTTTCTCCTGTGTTTTCTTCTGGAATTTTTGCAGTTTTTGTCTATGATCCATTTCAAGTTAACATTTGGGTATGGAGGAAAGTGAAAAAAATTAACATTTTTCCCCATTATGCATATCTAATTGCTCCAAGACTCTTTGTTGCCAAGATTTTACTTTTCCCAATGAATTAACTTGGCACCTTGGTTGATAATCAATCGAGCACATGTGTGGGTCCACATCTGAACACTTCGTTCAGTTCCCTAGATCTGTATTTCTCTTTTTCTGCCAATTCTGTGCCATCTGAACTATTGTAGCTTTATAGTAAGCCTTGAAATCAAGCAATGTGTGTCCTCCAGGTTGGTTCTTTTTCTTTTTTAAATTGCTGTGACTATAGATAATTTGAGTCCGTTTGTCAAATTCTACCCAAAAATCCTGCTGGAATTTTTATTAAGATTACTTTAAATCTATAGATAAATTTAGGGAGAATTGACCTCTTAATAATATCAAGTCTCTCAGTCTGTGAGCATATTCTCTCCCACATCCTCATTTATTTAGGTCTTTAGTTACTCTCAGCAATGTTTGGTAGATTTCAGTAGACAGATTTTGTACGTGTTTTGTGAAATTCACAACAAATTTTTCTTGTTTTTAAACGATATTATAAGTGGAATTGTGTCTTTTTACTTCTTTTTCCAGTTGTGTGTTCCTAGTGAATAGAAATAATATCAATTTTTGTATTAATATATTGATCTCATTGATCTGCCTAAATTCACTTACTAATTCGAATAGATCTTTTGTGGATTTTCTACGTACACAATCATGTCATCTTATTATGGGTTGAAAGTCTCCCCTCAAATGACATGTTGCAGTCCTAACACCCAGTACATGTGAATGTGGCCTTATTTAGAAATAGGTCTTCGCAGATTTAATTATCGTAAGATGAGGTCATTAGGGTGGACCTTAATCCAATAGGATTGATGTCTTTATAGGAAGATGGCCGCGTGCAGACACAGACGCACAAAGAGAGTACCCTGTGAAGACTAGGGCAGGTTATGGAGTTAAATAGCTACAAGGCAAGGAATATTAGGGATTGACAGCCTCACCAGACGATGGGAAGAGACCGGGAAGGTCTTCCCTCTAGAAGTTTCAGAGGCATCGTGGCCCTGCCAAAACCTTGATTTTAGACTTCCAGCTCCCAGAAATTACTTAGTTGCGTTTAGCTACCTTGTTTGAGCTATTTGCTACGGCAGACCAAGGAAACTGCAAGTAGAGAGTTTTGTTTCTTTCTTTCGAACCTCTATGTCGTTTATTTCTTTTTCCTGCTATGTTACAGTCACTAGTATACCCAGTAAGATGTGGATTACAAGTGAGGAGAATGTGCATCCTTGACTCCATCCTGATCCCAGCAAATTATGGATCCAGACTTTCACCTCACAGCTGATGTTGGCTGTGGGTTTTTATCAGGTTGAGAAAGTTGCCTTCCACTGGTAGTTTTCTTAGTTTCCTTAGTTATATTCAGTTGACGAATACTGGATTTATTAAAGATTTTTGTGTCTAGGGTCTGTAGTTTTCTTTGTTTGGAATGCGTTTTTCTAGAGTTGGTATTAATGTAATGCTGAACTTATAAAATGGTTTCACTGGGTAATTGTTCAAATTTGAGAAGACTGTATGTTTGCAGTTATTGGTTAAGGTGATTGATAGTGTCATTCAGATCTTCTATATCCTTACCGTTTTTCTTTATTTTATTTATTTATTTATTTTTGTCTAATTCTTCTAGTAAAATCTCACTGTGTCTGATTTACTAACATCCTACAAAACATCACCTCAGTCCAAGGGACCTTTTTCAAAGTAAAGCAGGAGAGACAATGGGCATATGATAATAGAATCCACTGGTCTCATCCTATGTAGACTGACCTGGATGCTCTTGGTCTGACAGAATGTTGGAATAGCCTCAGGGAAAAGTAAATAAGGTGCCAACTTAAAGATGATAGCCTGTAGAGTTGAGGCTCTGACCTTCAGGATGTGATATATACCTTAAACCTATGGCCATTCTATGGAGCTGTGTCCCTGGTAGTGATAATATATGGTTTCAGAATCAAGGGTAGAAGGAAGGGAGTCTCTAGTAAACTCGTGGTCTTCATCCTGGGCTTTGGGAGAGAGCAGCTACCAGAGGCAATATTGATGCTACGAAAGCATCACTCCCTCCTGGTCCTTTTGGGCTCACCATGCCCACATTCCAAGAGTAAAGGAAAGGAGTTTCCTGTATTCACAGGAGGAATTAAGTGGCGTTAATCATCATAAGGAGACAGGATTGCTGTGTCCTAATGGAGCACGAAGGATCGAGTCTGAAACTCAGAAGATAACTTCAGTGTTCTTCGTCACTTCCACAGCCTGCCATAGCAGTGAGCGGGCAATCGCCCCATTTCACAAGGCGTAATAACCAGAGGCTCCAACCTCGCAACAAGGAGGTTTGTGTTACTCCACTGGGAAAGCGAACTGGACCACCAGAGGTGATGGCCGTGCGCGAGCAGTATCTTGAGTGATGTGTTGAACCACTGAGCCCAAAAGATGCGGCAGGGACCATGCCTCGTTCCACAAATCTTCCTACTAGAATCATTCCATCGGAAGCGGTGATCAGACACCACCTTGAAGAAGCAGTGAGGGGAACGGATGAGCTGATCAAGGGCCATAAGTGGATCTGGCTAGTACCCCATCCTCATCCCAGCCTTCCCAGGGCTGACTTCTGACCGCCGGCACATGCACCTTTTGACTGAGTGCTTCCTTTTATTTTCTGTTTATATATAAAGTCTTTTTTGTTTTCGCTTAATGATAGTAGTTAAGAAGTTATAAACCTAAAAAATGGATCTACCATAACACCTGCCCCCATCATAATCACCGCTATGTTGTCATTGTGCTAACAATGGCCGATAGGCATGCTACTTATTGGATCGCCCAGCATTACAGTGCGAAGCAGACATAAGCACAGTGGCCACATACAACATCAGTATTTGTATTTGTATTTGTAGGGAAGCCAGGTTCATCATAAGAAAAGCAATCTATGATGAGGAATAAGAGACAAAATAGAATTTGGTGTGTAGCACAGACATATAATTTGGAACTGAACTCATGAAAAGCTAGTAGCTTCTGGAAGTCATTTTTTGAACTGGGGTCCAATACTTGCACAGTGATACCAGGTATGTGGGTAGTTAACAGTGGAGCTGAACAAATAGAGTAGGCTACAAATAATATACACTTGCAAACCGATCGGTCCATATATCATTTCACAAGTTCTGGTAACTAGCATTTTTAAAAGCAGGATTCTCTTATACATGATTTCAAAAATCTTGACTGAGTGTTTTCTTGGTGATCAGAACTGCACAGAGGCCAGAAGTGCTGAGGAATCAACTCTCCATGGTTAGTTCTTAACCAGTCGCTGGTGGAAGTTGGTCTATAAATATCCCAGCTCCTTTGTCCCTCAAGTGGATCAACGCTGAGTTCAAGCCTCGTTGGCTGCTAGAATCCCCAAAGGATTAAGTTCCGCTTACACAATGGTAATCTGCTTGTAAAATATTCTTATTTGGTTTAACTTTCCTATTTCCCTATCGGTGCTCATTGGGATCACTTTTGAAACTTATTGCACTTTAAGCCTTGCCTCAGGGTTTGCTTCTAGGGGGCTGTAAGCTCTGAGAATATACCCATCGGTATGGAAAGAGCATCATAGCCTGACTCAGATCACTGGACCCCTAAAGCTTCACCAATGTGCCAGGCCCCCGAATCTGTTTAAGCTTTACATGATAGCACCCATGCGTCTTATTGGGGCATCCAGAGAACTTACCAATTCCTGCTCACCAAATCGGATGAATCAGCCCCATGATCTAATATAACAAAGCACTCTGTGTTACCTGTGTCTAATATAAAATGAATCTGTGCCATGAGTCCGGTATCAAAGCGGCCAAAGGATTTACCAATTTGTCCGGCCCTAAAAATCAGCCGTGGTGCTGGAGGCGATTCATAGATGTTTCCTGCTGGCCCAGGGGTAAATCTTATCGCTGGGTTTTGGAGAGGCCTGGGGGGCTCCAGGAGAAACAGAGGGTTGCCCAGGGCATTTGAGGGGTGGACTCCAAGTGGGGGGAGGGGAGGCACAGAGGGAATAAGCCTCAGATGGTCTGTGTGAGCTTCATGCCTGAAGCAAGAAAGTCTTGGTCTCATTTCTTTTTTTTTAATTAATTTTTATTGAAGTCTAGTTGATTTACAATGATGTGTTAGCTTCATGTGTACAGCAAACGGACTCAGTTATACAGATACATAGATCCACTCTTTTTCAGATTCTTTTCCCATATAGGTCATTACAGAGTATTGAGTAGAGTTCCCTGTGCTCTACAGCAGGTCCTTATTAGTTATCTATTTTATATATAGTAGTATGTATATGTCAATCCCAATCTCCCCATTTAGTCTCATTTCTTTTTAAGCCACTTTGAAATGAGGTTTCCGTCACTTGTGAAACGAATCCTCGTAGCTGGTTTATCACCCGAGTCTAAGAAATCATCCTGATTCCTTCTCGTAGCACAGAGACTGCCGGCTTCATCTTTAAAATAGTCTTCAATTCCTGGTCCCCCTCGCAGCCCTCCCAGGCCTACTACTGTTGTTCTACTTAAGTCCTTCCTAACTGTTGCCTGAGCGATTTTAGCTGCCCTGTAACTGGCCTTGCTGTTTCTGGTCTCCTCTTTCTCAGATGCACACTTCTTCTTTCCAACCGTGACCATGTCATGTCATCCCTGTTCTGTTTTCTTTTTTTTAAGATTTATTATTTATTTATTTATTTCTGGCTGCGTTGGGTCTTCGTTGCAGTGCGCGGGCTTCTCATTGCGGTGGCTTCTCTTGTGGCGGAGCATGGGCTCTAGGCACATGGGCTCAGTAGTTGTGGCATGTGGGCTCAGTAGTTGTGGCTCGAGGGCTCTAGAGCGCAGGCTCAGTAGTTGTGGCCCACGGGGCTTAGCTGCTCCGCGGCATGTGGGATCTTCCCGGACCAGGGCTCGAACCTGTGTCCCCTGCATTGGCAGGCGGACTCTTAACCACTGCGCCACCAGGGAAGCCCCGTCGTCCCCGTTCTTAACGGTCTTCAGCTGTTCTCCATCCCGATGGATGGCGTGGCCTGATCGGCAGGATCCTGTAGTCAATTTCAGCTCTGCTGCTTCGTGTCTGGCCCCCGCAAGACCAAACAAGGTGTATTTCCTCCTGCACATCAGGCTCTTTCTCGCCTTCATACTTTTGCTTACAATGTTTTCTTCACTTTTTCCTCCCTGGCTAATGTCCATGTACCTGTGAGGGCACAGCTCTGACACCATTTCCCTCTGGAAACCTTCTGGAAACCTCCATGCTGAGTTACGTGACTCTCCCCTGAGATCCCGGAGTGGGTGAGCATGTCCGTGACTCCACTGACTGCACTGGGTTATGAGTGTTAATTCATACGTGTTCACCACGGGTCCCCTCCCCAGATTCTTGAGACAGGAGATGTGTCACAAAATCAGGCCCATGGCTGATGTTCATTAAACATTTGCTAAAGAAATAAATGCCTGTGCATCTGAACTTAACACAAAAATATAACATGCTTTAAAAACTGTATTTTGAGCAATGCCAACCCTATTGGTTTTCATGACTAGTACCCTAAAAATTCTTTTGAGTACAACAAAGTACTTTGGGATAGATGTTTGTTAAAAACAAAATTAGCCATATTAATTATGGATATAGTTATATCAGAAGTGTAAATAAAAAAGTAAATTATTGTGATATCATGAAGCTGCTAGCAAAGCATTTCTTGATGCCACATGTGACAATTAAGCAAATTGGAGCCATCCCCATGTAGCCAAAGCAAAAACTGCCAAGAACGGTTTTGATCAAATCGCCATAAGTTTTCAGCAATTGGTAGGCTCCACTCACACGAACAGGAGAAGACTAAAAATATGGTTTTTTTGGAAGTCCATGGCATCAAGTCAAATGTTAATAGGCTGAGCCCTGTGAATGTATCCAAAATTGAATAGATTCCAAATAGGAAATGTATATCATTTGGTCTGCATGTCCCTATTACCAGACACACGGCAATGTACAGAAAACAACAACATTATTTAAGTTTTTGATGGTAAAAAGATTTTATTTAAAAATATATACTTATATACTCATGAAAACTCAAACACATTTTCTTCATAAGTGTTAAAGAACTATTATTGCTCATTAGGCATGTATTAAGAGATCAAGAATGCAGTGAATTCATATTTGTTAAGTGTGATTAATGAATTCTTTTCCCCACCTGTTCCTTCTCCTCAATCAAAAGGTGTATAAAAGCAAGATGTTGCTAACATCACATAATAAAACTGAGAGACGGAAATGTAATCCTGTTGTTACGTATTTGGCTGAGCTGGTTCATAGCAAGGGTTTTATCAAGTAAAAATCTGTAGTGACGCAGGTCAGCCACTAGAGGGATCACACTCCTGAGAGGATTAATTTCCCTCAGAGGGGCCATCAAGCGTTAGCAAAGACTGCTGAACGCCTGCAGTGCGGTAACCCAACACCAAAACGGAGGAAACATGTCCTGTCTCATGTGTGGAGAGCCTGCTGGGGGAACACACTCATTCAAAATTTTTATAATAAAAAAGAGAAGTTCTGTAAGAGAGAACCATACACAACTTCAGGACCACAGACGAAGGTCCTTGGAGCTGATCAAATGACTCCTGGGATCAAACTCTAGAATTGTTGGGAAACCGACACTGGTTCTGTTTCAGAAGACAAGGACCTCAATTCTTTTTTTTTTGTAATTAATTAATTTATTTATTTTTGGCTGCGTTGGGCCTTCATTGCTGCACGTGGGTTTTCTCTAGTTGCGGCGAGCAGGGGCTACTCTTCATTGTGGTGCGCGGGCTTCTCCTTGTGGTGGCTTGTCTTGTTGCAGAACACGGGCTCTAGGCTCACGGACTTCCATAGTTGTGGCACATGGGCTCTAGAGTGCAGGCTCAGTAGCTGTGGCTCGCGGGCTCTAGAGTGCAGGCTCAGTAGTTGTGGCACACGGGCTCAGTAGTTGTGGCTCGCGGGCTCTAGAGCGCAGGCTCATTAGTTGTAGTGCACGGGCTTAGTTGCTCCGCGGCATGTGGGATCTTCCCGGACCAGGGCTCGAACCCATGTCCCCTGCATTGACAGGCAGATTCTTAACCACTGCGCCACCAGGGAAGCCCAGGACCTCAATTCTTGGTTTTAGTTTCAACAGTCAAATGTCGTGTCTTCCAGTAAACTTTACTTTCCAGCCATTCCCTGAAACCTTGACAGTTTACTGAGCATCTCATTGGTGCCAGGCATGTGCAAGGTTCTGAGGACCAACCAGTGACCAGAGCTCTGCTGTCACCGAGTCCGAGGGTGGGCAGGCCCAGACACAAGGCACTTCAGCAAAAGGTACCAAGGAGCAGGCATCTGCAGGACACACAGGAAACTTAGCCTGGCCTAGGGGGCAGAGAGGCTGTCCCAGCGGGAGGTGCTTCTGAGCGGAGCTGTTATAGGAGATATTCAGGTGAATGTAGGATGGGAGAACGTTCTCATCAGAACAGAAGGGTCACGTGCGAAGCCCTAGAAGCCAGAGGGAGCGTGGCTCGTTGAGGGAACTGGGACAAAGGCATGGGGTGTTATTGGCTCCTGAGGCCTCGGGAAGGGGAGGGATCAACGCTGAGGGTGGGGAAGGGAACTCCAAGGCCTCCTCTAGACTTCGTCCTGGGCTGAGAAGGAGGAGGAGAAGGAGATCCGTTGATTGCCTTGGCGTTTAGGAAGATACTGCTGTTGCAGCGTGGAGACTGAATTAGAGGTGGTTCAGGAAGGAAGGCTGGTAGGTATTCGGGGCCGTGCGCCATCCAAGGAAAGCCAGACGTTTTGAGAGCTTCAGTTTTCCCCCATCATTCCCAGTTCTGTTTCCAGGCCTGGGCTTCTGTTTACAGCAAGTCCTGCCATGACCCTCCCTTTCAGTGCCCCCCCCCATCCCTCAAGTCCTCTGAATTACCGCCTGCGCAGCCCTCCTGGTCCTCTTGTGCTTCCCCTCTCCCTCCCCGTCCTCTCAGGGTGGAGGCGGAGAACCAGAGAGGGGGGCGGCCAGGAGCAGGAGGGGTAGAAGGAGTTAGACCTGGGCTTCTCAACGTCGTCTAGCCTCCCGATGGACCGTTTAAAAGAAAATCAGACCTTAGATGTAAAATTTAACTTCTGGTTAGAACACCTCCTACAGCGTGTGGCTCCCGCGTTATGTTAAACCAGTGTCAATCTCTCCCTTCACCATCAATTCCTTTCTTTAAATACCCTTTTAAGATATGAGAAATGGAATATTTCCTGCCACATCAGTAAGCAAAGGATGCCACAGTCATCAGAATTGCGGCCACCAGCCAATGGTGAGCCCGTGGGCCCCGAGGGAACTCAGGAAGGAAAGAATACCTGCCATCTAGCAGCCATCAGACTGCAGCCAATCCCGAGGGGGCACCCCAAGGAAACTCAGGATGAGAAAGCACAGGATGCTGGCCGCAGATGGCTGAGGTGCACATCAAAGGAATGATTTCAGTGAGCCCAGACTCTTGCATCTTCCCAAACATAGAAAAGCGCTAAATTCCTTGAGATCTCTGTTTTTCCTTAACTAGCAATAATCTTTTAATGTTCAGACTACCTGCCCTTTGTTGCAGAATCTCCCCTATAACCTGGCCCCCTCCTCGCTTCCTCGGAGCCCTTTTTCAGGGTTGCTTGAGATGCTGCCTCCTGGGCTGAAGTCCTAAGGATGCCCCCCGAATAAAGCATCGTGCTCAACTTTTAGGTTGTGCATATTTCCTTAAGTGGACAGATATTACTCTTTCCCTCCGCCCCCCTGTTTTTGTCACAGGCTGCCAGTGGGTGGAGAGCGGGGTGTCATCGGTGAAGGACGCGGTTGAGGGGGAGAAAAAATCCTTCAGCTACACAACAACATGAGAGTTCAACTAATGTTCTCAAATGACTAATGCCTAAAACATATGACATCTTTAATTCAAGGACATCAGCAGAGGCAAACTATTACATATAGGATGGGTGAACAACAAAGTCCTACTGTAGAGCACAGGGAACTCTATTCAGTATCCTGTGACAAACCATCATGGAAAAGAATATGAAAAAGCATATATATGTTTATCAACTGAGTCACTTTGCTGCACAGCAGAAATTAACACAACGTTGTAAATGAACTATACTTCAATAAAATTCAAAAATAAAATAAAATAAAAGACAAAGACAGGAAAGAGGGAAAGCTTGAGTGTCTTACGAGTCCGTGAAAAGAAGAATTTCTGCAACAATTGAAGTCTGGGAGCTGTTAACCGATACACAATTCGCATCGTAACATGGGCCACTGCCTCGCCAGATCTGCGCACAACTGTGAAGAGTGCCCAGGAAAGAGAGACTCGCATGTGGGCAGGAAAGGTCGCCATGACAACTGTAAGAGGTTCATAAAATCAGGCATAGGTGGTGAGGTGCGGCGAGCTGAAGCGACTTTTTGCCATCCGCCTCTGCTTTACCAGTCTGCCTCTGGGCCCCTCTCTCCTGCTTCTGTAACAGTATCTTGGGCAAAGGCCCCGGCCTTGCAGTGCCTTTTAAGTATTAGCACAGGGTCATTTTTTAGTTATTCAAGTGTTTCTCCAACCTAATGTCCCAACTTCAGTCCCCCAGAGCTTTTTCCTTGTTCCAGCTCCTACCCAGCCCGTGAGCTCTGCCATGGGGACCGGGCCCTGGCAGGTTGCCTCGCTCTTTCCTCTTTCCCCAGCTGGCTTCTCCAAAAGCCCTCCTCTCTCCGTGCTGCCAATGATCCGAGGATGAGGAAAGGGTGCCAGGGAGAGAGGAAAGGTGGGGTTCTCCGGGGACTGGTGCTCTTGCCATATGTACGTGGGCCTCTGCTGTGGCCAATGTCCCGGCCATACTTCTCTCCTATTCGCTTTGGGACTCCCCTCCCCATTTCCCATCCCCTTCTCCAACACTGCATGGTTTCCTAACTCAAGCAGTGGATTTTCTGGCTAACATTTTCCTTACATTTGCCACTCAACCCTAGCCCCGAGGGTATTCACCGAGAAGAAACGCTGATGTCACATTCTTTCCGGGTGAGTCACCCTGGCTGCCTTCCAGGCTATGGCCTCTGGCTTTGGGAAATGTTATATGTATTTGCCCACCGAATTCTTTAGGGGCCACTCCGCTGGCAGCTGCAATCTTTGCTCTGATTGTCAAGTAACGCCAATCCTAGACTTTGAGTCTCCAGGGAAGAATCAGTCACCACGTGGAGTGGGGTCTCAGCCTGCCACCCACCCCCAAGCCCCAGGGATCACAGACTTCCCAGGACATTGCCACTGTTGGGAGGCCTGAGTTTCTGCAGCTTCGTGAGCACCCAGCTGGGTACAGAGATGTATTTCCAGATGTTTCTGGAAAGCTGCCTAGCTCTCCATTGGCAACGGACTGTTTCAAATCATCCACGTCAAGGGTTCTTATCATACCTTGTCCTCAGCTTTGGGGCCTGAGCTGAAGCTCCCAAGAGGAAAGCCTCACCTTCACACCCTGCTACACAAAGATGACTCACCGCAACTCTAGAAGAGGGCATTTAGGGTGGCACTAGGGTTCCAGGAGAGTCAACCCACATACACAACCAGGATTGAATTGAATCATGAAATTGATGCCAAAAGCTCGGCCTCTGTGCACCGCTGCTGAATCAAATCTCAGAGACAGAGTTTAGGGTGAAGTAGAAAAGAATAGGTTTATTGCTTTGCCAGGCAAAGGGGGACACAGTGGGCTTGTGCCCTCCAAAAACTGTGGTGTGTCCCAACCCGGGAGGATTTGGAGAGGAGTTTTATAGCAATGGTTCAGGGTGGGATTGCTGATAAGGATCAGGGTGTACCAGGGCCTGTGCTCCTTTCATCTGGCCTCAGGAGGTCTCCTGATGAGCTTCTGTGCTTCCTGTCTTCCGGAATGAAGAATGCTTCATCTTTCATTTGATAGGCATTTCAGTATCTGCAAAACAGCTCAATGATGTTGTTCTGTGCATCCCTGGAGGGGGAACCGGGACCCTGCCCCCAGGCTGCACCATTGTTTCTTGACTGCCCCTCCCTTGTCTCTGCATCCTCTCCCTTCCCTGATGAGTAACTGTTCAAATCTGCCCTTTGGAACTCAGGGAAGGTCACGGAGGCTGGTGTCTATTCCCTACAAATAAGAAACTGGGGACATAGAAAGGTTTCCATGCCCAGGAGCCCCACAGGGTCCGGCTCGGTTTCAAAATTAGTAACTCTGGGTTGAAATCTTCCATGAGGCATCTAGTCCAATTCTATAAACGATAGTTTAATCAATAGTAAAAGAATCCTAATAAGATTTTGTCCAAACTCTGCTTGAATACCTCTGGAGACAAGGACATTTCTGCATCTCAAAGCTGACCACACCATTTCTGTACAGTTCTAATTGTCGGCAACTTTGGACTTCCTTTGAGTCAGAAGCTGGAGTAGACTGACTCCTGGTTACAAAGTGTAGAGCCAAGGATGACAATCATTATCATAATTAATAATAATAATAATAGATGAAGTCAGCAGCGAAATGAAAATTATGAAAAGAGAAGACATTTTTTAGGCAGCAAAAACTACTTTTTTTTTATTGGAGTAGAGTGGATTTACAATGCTGTGTTAGTTTCACGTGCACAGCAAAGTGATTCAGTCATATATTTCTGCATATGTATATTCTTTTTCAGATTCTTTTCCCATATAGGTTATCACAGAACATTGAGTGGAGTTTCCTGTGCTGTACAGCAGGTCTTTGTTGTTTATCTATTTTATATGTAGTGGTGTGTGTATGTCAATCCTGAACTCCTAATGTATCCCTCCCCCCATTTCCCCTCTGGTAACCGTAAGTGTGTTCTCTGTGTCTATGAGTCTTTCTGTTTTGTCAGTAAGTTCATTTGTGTCATTCTGTGGGACTTCCTAAACCGAGCTGTGTTGGTAACACAAAGCCGAGCGCTTGCTTACGGGGTCAGGAAGGCAGCGCCTTCAGGGACCTTTGTACTGTCTCCAAGTGGGAGGAGGGAAGGCAGCGTCGATTGACAGGGGAGTTTGATTTAAGACAGAGTTTTCCACGCAGGGACTTGATTAGGGTTGGGTAAGGATCACACGCGGGTGTCCCGTGAGGAGAGGAAGTCAGGGAATCTGAGGGCCTGCGCTAGTGATGCTATCCACTGGAAAATGGATGGGGCTTTCAGAAAGTTCTCGTCATGAGCAAGCACATCTGTAAGAGTCTCCAGCAGAGTAAAGACAAGACAGGAGGCCAGCAGATGGCTAGGAGGGAGACACCGTCGGCAGGGAGCTGGGGTCCCTGTTCTCAGCGTCCGTTCTGAATGTGAGGGCAGGTGGCCTCAAGGCCACCAGGGAGACCATGCCACAGCCCACAGGCTTAGAGCGACGGCTCAGAAGAGGAGTCTAGATGAACTTCTTGAGGTGCAGACCACAGGGGCCAAGGTGATGGCGACGCTTTGCTTTGGGTTTGGGCTTTTTAAAAAGATGCCTGCAGCTTTGGTCAAGGGTTCAAAACGGGTTCTGAGTGTATCCAGATTTGGGAACAGAAATAACAAATGTGGGAAGACGATGATAATGAAATTAATAACTATAAGACATTAGGAAAGTATGGTAATATTTAAAAATAAAGAAGTGGCTTCAGTAAATTGGTATGGTAGACACTGCTAAAGCTTCCCAACAGCCAAGTCTTCTCTTTCTGCACTGGGCAGAAGCCGTGACCCTGCCTTCCAGCCCTCTTGCGAACGGGCAAAGCCACGTGCTTAGTTATGACGGATGCAGTGAGCTACGAGGGGAGGAGAAGAATGTCTGTGTGTCACTTCTGGGCTGAGACAATGAAGCTACGAGGAGAGGAGAAGAACGTCTGTGTGTCACTTCTGGGCTGAGACAATGAAGCTACGAGGAGAGGAGAAGAACGTCTGTGTGTCACTTCTGGGCTGAGACTATGAAAGTCGGTGCTATGAGGCTCCAGCTGGTCCTTTTCCACACCCCGTGCTTGTGTGGGTGTGTAGTGAGATTCCGGAGCCACTAGATGGAACATTCTAGATCCCTGACTCATCAGAAAGCAGTAGCTCTGCAGAGTCACTGACTTGCAGCAGACTTTCTGAAGGCAAACAACACGTGTGTGTGTGTGTGTCCATAACAGCTTTGAAATTAATTTATTCCTGCAGCAAACCTTATCATACATTACATACCAAATTCTAAGAGTCACAAAAATGAACAAGTGATGACAAACTGGGTCAAAAACATAGAGAGTATTGTTTGAAGGATCTGGTGATGAGGCAAAGGAGGAAAAAAGGGGAGTTTTCACGGTCTTAAAAGCAAATGCACATTTTTGATATTTCATTTAGTTTTATAAAATTTGGAAGCTAGAGCAGCATTAAGAGATCCCAGGTTAACATTTTTCATGTTTAGATCATAAAATTAAACCTCATTTAGCGGATAATGTCAATTTTCACCTTCTGATCCCCATGTTTGCTCGGAAACTCACATCAGAATTCACACATTTGGTGATTTGCCAAGAATTTGACCTCATTGCCAGGAATTTGATCTCATTGAAGCTAAGGGCCTATATTAAATCACTCTATTTTTTCCTAAAATATTGTCTGCCACGTACATGCTCTGGATTATTGAAATATATTTAGATAACATTTGATGTAAGAAATACTTTAAATTGTTTTTGATTTATCATACACTATTTTCTTGGGCAATTATTTTTATACTTCTTCCATCAGTTGTCAGTTCAGTACAACGTGTTCTCATAATTCCAGGAAGTCATGTTATGGTTGTCAAGATGAGGTGCTGCATAATCGGTAACAGTAAATAGGCTGATTCTTTGAAGCTATTCCTGCTGGAAGGTGTATAAGGATATCCACGGAAAGGTGCCAAAGTATACCTGCCAACACCTGAAACCTAGGAGCTGAAAGAGCAGGGAGATAAATAAGGAAATGTGCTATAACTGTCTTGAAATATTGAAATATTAGCCTGGGAGGCCCTGTGAAAGTACACAGTGATCCCTTGTTTTACGTGGCAACGTGTTTTAGTAGGAAAAACAGTGATCTATCCTTAACTCACTTTTTTTTTTTTAAAGATCTTTATTGGAGTATAATTGCTTTACAATGGTGTGTTAGCTTCTGCTTTATAACAAAGTGAATCAGTTATACATATGCATATGTTCCCATATCTCTTCCCTCTTGCATCTCCCTCCCTCCCACCCTCCCCATCCCACCCCTCTAGGTGGTCACAAAGCACCGAGCTGATCTCCCTGTGCTATGCGGCTGCTTCCCACTAGCTATCTATTTTACATTTGGTAGTGTATATATGTCTATGCCACTCTCTCACCCTGTCACATCTTACCCCTCCCCCTCCCCATATCCTCAAGTCCATTCTCTAGTAGGTCTGTGTCTTTATTCCCGTCTTGTCACTAGGTTCTTCATGACATTTATTTTCCCTTAGATTCCATATATATGTGTTAGCATACTGTATTTGTTTTTCTCTTTCTGACTTACTTCACTCTGTATGACAGACTCTAACTCCATCCACCTCACTACAAATACCTCCATTTCGTTTCTTTTTATGGCTGAGTAATATTCCATTGTACATATGTGCCACATCTTCTTTATCCATTCATCCGATGATGGACACTTAGGTTGCTTCCACGTCCTGGTTATTGTAAATAGAGCTGCAATGAACATTTTGGTACATGACTCTTTTTGAATTATGGTTTTCTCAGGGTATATGCCCAGTAGTGGGATTGCTGGGTCGTATGGTAGTTCTATTTGTAGTTTTTTAAGGAATCTCCATATTGTTCTCCATAGTGGCTGTATCAATTTATATTCCCAACAACAGGGCAAGAGGGTTCCCATTTCTCCACACCCTCTCCAGCATTTATTGTTTCTAGATTTTTTGATGATGGCCATTCTGACTGGTGTGAGATGATATCTCATTGTAGTTTTGATTTGCATTTCTCTAATGATTAATGATGTTGAGCATTCTTTCATGTGTCTGTTGGCCATCTGTATATCTTCTTTGGAGAAATGTCTATTTAGGTCTTCTACCCATTTTTGGATTGGGTTGTTTGTTTTTTTGTTATTGAGCTGCATGAGCTGCTTGTAAATCTTGGAGATTAGCCCTTTGTCTGTTGTTTCATTTGCAAATATTTTCTCCCATTCTGAGGGTTGTCTTTTGGTCTTGTTTATGGTTTCCTTTGCTGTGCAAAAGCTTTTAAGTTTCATTAGGTCCCATTTGTTTATTTGTGTTTTTATTTCCATTTCTCTAGGAGCTGGGTCAAAAAGGATCTTGCTGTGATTTATGTCATAGAGTGTTCTGCCTATGTTTTCCTCTAAGAGTTTGATAGTGTCTGGCCTTACACATAGGTCTTTAATCCATTTTGAGTTTATTTTTGTGTATGGTGTCAGGGAGTGTTCTAATTTCATACTTTTACATGTATCTGTCCAATTTTCCCAGCACCACTTATTGAAGAGGCTGTCTTTTCTCACTGTATATGCTTGCCTCCTTTATCAAAGATAAGGTGACCATATGTGCGTGGGTTTATCTCTGGGCTTTCTATCCTGTTCCATTGATCTATATTTCTGTTTTTGTGCCAGTACCAAACTGTCTTCATTACTGTAGCTTTCTAATATAGTCTGAAGTCAGGGAGCCTGATTCCTCCAGCTCCATTTTTCGTTCTCAAGATTGCTTTGGCTATTCGGGGTCTTTTGTGTTTCCATACAAATTGTGAAATTTTTTGTTCTAGTTCTGTGAAAAATGCCAGTGGTAGTTTGACAAGGATTGCATTGAATCTGTAGATTGCTTTGGGTAGTAAAGTCATTTTCACAATGTTGATTCTTCCAATCCAATAACATGGTATATCTCTCCATCTATTTGTATCATCTTTAATTTCTTTCATCAGTGTCTTATAATTTTCTGCATACAGGTCTTTTGCCTCCTTAGGTAGGTTTATTCCTAGATATTTTATTCTTTTTGTTGCAATGGTAAACGGGAGTGTTTTCTTAATTTCACTTTCAGATTTTTCATCATTAGTATATAGGAATGCAAGAGATTTCTGTGCATTAATTTTGTATCCTGCTACTTTACCAAATTCATTGATTAGCTCTAGTAGTTTTCTGGTAGCATCTTTAGGATTCTCTATGTATAGTATCATGTCATCTGCAAACAGTGACAGCTTTACTTCTTCTTTTCCGATTTGGATTCCTTTTATTTCTTTTTCTTCTCTGATTGTTGTGGCTAACACTTCCAAAACTATGTTGAATAATAGTGGTGAGAGTGGGCAACCTTGTCTTGTTCCTGATCTTAGTGGAAATGGTTTCAGTTTTTCACCATTGAGGACAATGTTGGCTGTGGGTTTGTCATATATGGCCTTTATTATGTTGAGGAAAGTTCCCTCTACGCCTACTTTCTGCAGGGCTTTTATCATAAAAGGGTGTTGAATTTTGTCGAAAGCTTTCTCTGCATCTATTGAGATGATCATATGGTTTTTCTCCTTCAATTTGTTAATATGGTGTATCACGTTGATTGATTTGCATATATTGAAGAATCCTTGCATTCCTGGAATAAACCCCACTTGATCATGGTGTATGATCCTTTTAATGTGCTGTTGGATTCTGTTTGCTAGTATTTTGTTGAGGATTTTTGCATCTATGTTCATCAGTGATATTGGCCTGTAGTTTTCTTTCTTTGTGACATCTTTGTCTGGTTTTGGTATCAGGGTGATGGTGGCCTCGTAGAATGAGTTTGGGAGTGTTCCTCCCTCTGCAATATTTTGGAAGAGTTTGAGAAGGATAGGTGTTAGCTCTTCTCTAAATGTTTGATAGAATTTGCCTGTGAAGCCATCTGGTCCTGGGCTTTTCTCTGTTGGAAGATTTTTAATCACAGTTTCAATTTAAGTGCTTGTGATTGGTCTGTTCATATTTTCTATTTCTTCCTGGTTCAGTCTCGGCAGGTTGTGCATTTCTAAGAATCTGTCCATTTCTTGCAGGTTGTCCATTTTATTGGCATAGAGTTGCTTGTAGTAATCTCTCATGATCTTTTGTATTTCTGCAGTGTCAGTGGTTACTTCTCCTTTTTCATTTCTAATTCTATTGATCTGAGTCTTCTCCCTTTTTCTCTTGATGAGTCTGGCTAATGGTTTATCAATTTTGTTTATCTTCTCAAAGAACCAGCTTTTAGTTTTATTGATCTTCGCTATTGTCTCCTTCATTTCTTTTTCATTTATTTCTGATCTGATCTTTATGGTTTCTTTCCTTCTGCTAACTTTGGGGGTTTTTTGTTCTTCTTTCTCTAATTGCTTTAGGTGCAAACTTAGGTTGTTTATTGGAGATGTTTCCTGTTTCTTGAGGTAGGCTTGTATTGCTATAAACTTCCCTCTTAGCACTGCTTTTGCTGACTCCCATGGGTTTTGGGTCGTCATGTCTCCATTGTCATTTGTTTCTAGGTATTTTTTGATTTCCCCTTTGATTTCTTCAGTGATCACTTCGTTATTAAGTAGTGTATTGTGTAGCCTCCATGTGTTTGTATTTTTTACAGATCTTTTCCTGTAATTGATATCTAGTCTCATAGCGTTGTGGTCGGAAAAGATACTTGATACGATTTCAATTTTCTTAAATTTACCAAGGCTTGATTTGTGACCCAAGATATGATCTATCCTGGAGAATGTTCCATGAGCACTTGAGAAAAATGTGTATTCTGTTGTTTTTGGGTGGAATGTCCTATAAATATCCAGTAAGTCCATGTTGTTTCATGTATCACTTAAAGCTTGTGTTTCCTTAGTTATTTTCATTTTGGATGAGCTGTCCATTGGTGAAAGTGGGGTGTTAAAATCCCCTACTATGATTGTGTTGCTGTCGATTTCCCCTTTTATGGCTGTTAGTATTTGCCTTATGTATTGAGGTGCTCCTGTTTTGGGTGTATAAATATTTACAATTGTTATACCTTCCTCTTGGATCGATCCCTTGATCATTATATAGTGTCCTTCTTTGTCTCTTGTAATAGTCTTTATTTTAAAGTCTATTTTGTCTGATATGAGAATTGCTACTCCAGCTTTCTTTTGATTTCCATTTGCATGGAATATCTTTTTCCATCCCCTCACTTTCAGTCTGTATGTGTCTCTAGGTCTGAAGTGGGTCTCTTGTAGACAGCATATATATGGGTCTTGTTTTTGTATCCATTCAGCCAGTCTGTGTCTTTTGGTGGGAGCATTTAATCCATTGACATTTAAGGTAATTATCGATATGTATATTCCTATTCCCATTTTCTTAAATGTTTTGGGTTGTGTTTTTCTATCTTCTCATTTTGCTTATCTTACTATGTTTGGGGTCTCCTTTTCACAGGCTGCAGGTTCGTAGTTCCCATTGTTTTTGGTATTTGTCCCCAGTGGTTAAGGTTGGTTCAGTGGGTTGTGTAGGCTTCCCGGTGGAGGGAACTAGTGCCTGTGTTCTGGGGGATGAGGCTGGATCTTTTCTTTCTGGTGGGCACGTCCACGTCTGGTGGTGTGTTTTGGGGTGTCTGTGGCCTTATTATGATTTTAGGCAGCCTCTCTGCTAATCGGTGGGGCTGTGTTCCTGTCTTGCTAGTTGTTTGGCATAGGGTGTCCAGCACTGTAGCTTGCTGGTCGTTGAGTGAAGCTGGGTCTTGGTGTTGAGATGGAGATCTCTGAGAGATTTTCGCCGTTTGGTATTACGTGGAGCTGGGAGGTCTCTTGTGGACCAGTGTCCTGAAGTTGGCTCTCCCACCTCAGAGGCACAGCCCTGATGCCTGGCTGGTGCACCAAGAGCCTTTCATCCACACGGCTCAGAGTAAAAGGGAGAAAAAATAGAAAGAAAGAAAGAAAGAAAGAAAGAAAGAAAGAAAGAAAGAAAGAAAGGGGATAAAATAAAATGAAATGAAATAAAGCTATTAAAAGCAAAGCTATACAGACAAAATCTCACCCAGAAGCATACACATATACACTCACAAAAAAAGGAAAAGGGGAACAATTAATATATCCTGCTCCCAAAGTCCACCTCCTGAATTTGGGATGATTCGTTGTCTATTCAGGTATTCCACAGGTGCAGGTGCATCAAGTTGATTGTGGAGATTTAATCCGCTGCTCCTGAGGCTGCTGGGAGAGATTTCCCTTTCTCTTCTCTGTTCGCACAGCTCCCGGGGTTCAGCTTTGGATTTGGCCCCGCCTCTGCGTGTAGGTCGCCTGAGGGCGTCTGTTCTTCGCTCAGACAGGACGGGGTTAAAGGAGCAGCTGCTTCGGGGGCTCTGACTCACTCAGGCGGGGGGGAGGGAGTGGTGCTGCCGAGGAGGCGGGGCAAGCCTGCGGCGTCAGAGGCGTCGTGACGTTGCAGCAGCGTGAGGCGCGCCGTGCGTGCGTTTTCCCGGGGAAGTTGTCCCTGGATCACGGGAGCCTGGCCGTGGCGGGCTGCACAGGCTCCCGGGAGGGGCGGTGTGGAGAGTGACCTGGGCTCCCACACAGGCTTCTTGGTGGTGGCAGCAGCAGCCTTAGCGTCTCATGCCCGTCTCTGGGGTCCGCGCTGAGGCCCCGGCTCGCGCCCGTTTCTGGAGCTCGTTTAGGCGGCGCTCTGAATCCCCTCTCCTCACGCCCCAGGAAACAAAGAGGTAAGAAAAAGTCTCTTGCTTCTTCGGCAGCTGCAGACTTTTTCCCGGACTCCCTCCCGGCTAGCTGTGGTGCGTTAACCCCTTCAGGCTGTGTTCACGCCGCCAACCCCAGTCCTCTCCCTGCCATCCGACCGAAGCCCGAGCCTCAGCTCCCAGCCCCGCCCGCCCCGGCGGGGGAGCAGACAAGCCTCTCGGGCTGGTGAGTGCTGCTCGGTGCCGAGCCTCCGTGCGGGAATCTCTCCGCTTTGCCCTCCGCACCCCTGTGGCTGCGCTCTCCTCCGTGGCTCCGAAGCTCCCCCCTCCACCACCCGCAGTCTCCACCCGCGAAGCGGCTCCTAGTGAGTGGAAACCTTTCCTCCTTCACGGCTCCCTCCCACTGGCTCAGGCCCCGTCCCTATTCTTTTGTCTCTGTTTTTTCTTTTTTCTTTTGCCCTCCCCAGGTGCGTGGGGAGTTTCTTGCCTTTTGGGAGGTCTGACGTCTTCTGCCAGCGTTCAGTGGGTGTTCTGTAGGACCAGTTCCACGTGTAGATGTATTTCTGATGTATTTGTGGGGAGGAAGGTGATCTCCACGTCTTACTCTTCCGCCATCTTCCACAATCTATCTAGACCTATGTTTTTAGTCTTACTTTTGTGTCGAGAAGGCAGAACGAAGGCCTGATTCTGACTCCAGTCTAGCACTGGAACTGCCTCTGGGAGCTTTTGATGTTGGGTTTGCTTGTTATTCAGATCCTGATGTGTAAGAGCAAACTGATCTGGCCCTGTAGGCAGCTCTCCAACCGAATCCGTGTCCAGGTATCCTTAACTCACTTTTGCTGCTGGATTCGGAGTGTGTGCTTTGTAAAAACGAGTCAGTGTAGAGGGAAAAGATCCTCTGCTAATTCAGTGCCTGGCGTATGGTGGGTACTCAGTAGATGTTTGGTAGTAAGGCAATGGGTGAATAAATTAATGTGGTCATGGAGCAACTGATCTAAAAGATGAAAACCTATCCCTTTGTAAAATTTAGAAAAGGCTTGAAAATCTAGGGTTCTAGTTGGCACTGGAAAATCTTAGACTGTTAGTGGATAATCTCTCTTCCTGGAAAAGGAGGGAACCAGAGTGCTAGGTTCAGGCTTGAGTAGCGACTGACAGAGCTGGACTTCAAGGTGGGGACTTCACTTGACTGCCGGCTCAGGTAGGGGCTGTGCTTTGAGCGGCAGACCTAGGAAGAAAGCAAAATAGCAGGAAGGCAGATGGCCAGAAGTTCGCTCCTGAAACAGAAAAAATCAGAGCAAGACAATGGAACAGAAATCAGGAAAAAACTGGAGGGCCAGGGCTAAACAAATTCTTGGAAGTAAAGCATCATAATTGCAGTAACTTCTTCGAAGATGAGGTAAGCACGCTGTTGTAGAGATGGCTAGCGGCATCCCAATACCTAGTCTTCCTTACTTCCTTAGTAATAACTACCCTGGTGGTCAGTGAACGCACTGCAGTCCAGGAAGAAGTAAGGACATTCTCCATCCTTCCTTGCAGCTGGTTATAGTCAAGTGATGACAGTTTGGCCAATGAGCTGTGGTAAAATTGGTGTGCTGCTTTTAGAAAATCTACTTTAAAGGAACTGGATATTCCCTTCCTGGATTTTCCCTCCATCCTGCTATGTGAAATGCAGACGTGAAGGCTGGTGCTCTAGCTGCCTTTTTGGACCATGGATATTGCTTTGGAGAAGGCAGAGTAGAAACTAAGAAGGAGCCTGTGTTGTAAATACTTCATGAACCTGGATTGCTTATCCCTGGATTCGTTTTACATGGAAAAATAAAAAGTCCCTCTTACTCAAGTCACTATTTTTTGAGTCTGTGTTACAGCTCATATAGACTACAATTTGTCTTGGTAGTTGCAAATATTCCTTCATTTACTTTCTAAAAAGGAGTCATCTTGAATGTAATGGAAAACTTTTCTAGAATACCCCCAGAAAAGAGCGTGATAAACATTGATACTGACTGATAATACTAATCACTGACCAAGCTGTTACAATACCTGAAATTTTATTTGGTTTCTGTACAAAGCAGAACACACGTGTAAACATGATATTTATATTTTCTGGTGAATCGATGGTAATAGTCCTATAATTTTAGTATAGCAAGAAACTTTGGCTAATCCTCTAATTTTTCAGATGGAAAAGCTGATTCAATGACTTGACCAAAGAAAAAAGTTTAATTTATTGTAGAAACGAAACTAGCAGCTAGCTATCCTGGTTTTCAGTCCCGTGTCTTTCTATTCTACTACGATGCTAGTATTTCGAAAAAGATAACATGTCCTCATTTCTGCCAAAATACAATTGCTTAAGTGTTCTCAAAGCCAAGAGATACTATTTCAGTATCAGAAAGCTTAAGAATTTCTCCTTCAAAAAATTTAAGAAACAATCTTAAAATTTTGAGTTCCATTGCAGTAAGTTTATATCAATGTACATTCCCACCAGAACTATACTCTTATATTGACATAGTAAGACACAGATAACACTCTATATTAATATTTTAAAATGTTTCCCTCTGGTGGATATAGCATTTAGAGGTTACTAACTGTCTGATATATCCCTGCATAAAATTCTTCCTGTTTTATTTTGATGTAGAGTCTAATCCATCTCTTCATTTGATTGTAGTTTGATATTATCATCTGCTGCACTAAGAATAGGGAAATAGTCTGTTCTTTCCTATAGTCTGGTAGATCAAGATTTACTTCTTCTTATTAATGGTTTAGAAATGATTGTTTCAGATTTTCGACTTGTTGGATTACTCTGTGAATCTCTAGGAGTGTAGTCGTATTTAAGAAAATCCGTGTACAGTTTATTTCAAATGTGAGCTGTATGATTTTAGGGCATTTTAAGTGTCCTTATACTGTGACTAATCTTAACCAGAATGTCAGCGGCACTCATCGTAGGGTCAATGCCCTCACTGTAATGGTGTAATATGAATTGCATATTATTTTTATTGATGTTAGCATTTTATGTTAAGCTGGCAAGAAATTAGTAAGGTCCTGAATAGCTAAGATACAGGCAAGCCCATTTCTGGCCAAGGGAAGAGTGAAGGAAGGCATAGACTGGCAATAGCAAGGTGCCCAGTTAGAACAGGACATCCTATAGGGTCAGGAATCACCAAGCGATGTGTCAGAAAGGTGTTCCAGAGTCAGGTGGGAAGGTGGGATATAGTATCAGATGCAAATGACTCAGCAAGGACCAAGCGTCCAATGCTGGTAAGTCATCATGAATAGAGTGTATTGCCTCAAAGTTAGGTAATTAAAGGCCTGATACTAGATCACAAAGTGGCATAAGATAATAGACTGCACTGTTAGGGTGACGAGAAAGTGAGAAACAGCTCTGCTGGCAGTCAGTCCATAATGATCCCAGTTCATGTAAACGTTGTCAGCCGGGAAGAGTTCCCTCTGCAACCATAAAAGGGACTAAACGTGCCCCCTCCCTCCTGACTCCACAAGGGTCCACGGCTCAGCCCTCCCACTGCAAGAACAGGTGAGATGGCCTCCAGCCGCCCCCTCTTTGGCTTCCCGGGAGGTCACCTCTCCCAGGGCTGTTCCCAAGCCAGTGACACGTGGTAGGGGCCCCAGAGCTGGGGCATCTCTGCCTGATTCGGACTCTTCTAACGGAGAGGCTGGTTGCCCTACTGCCCCCACCCCCAAGTGCTTCTCAGCACAGCTCTGAGTCAGAAGGATTTCCTATCCAACCTCCTTTCACAAATGTCAGAGAAACATGGTGGCCCGTAGGTCCCCTGCTTCTTCCCGCTGCCCCTCCCTTGTCTCTCCAGAGATGTTCCCCTGATAAATCTCTTGCCCTTGTACTTTCTACTTGGCGTCTGCTTCCCAGAGGATAATCTGACACTGTTGGTTGTGCGGAGGCAGGATGAAGGTCGGGTCTGCCGATGGACGGCATCACTCAGCCCCTAAGTGGCAGAGAGGACCGGGGGATGCTGGCCCGGTGGTCTGAGGTCACAGGCGCTCCCGGGTGCCTGACGGTGGTCCAGCGGCGGCTCCTGCTGGAGTGGAGTGCTCTTGCCAGTGTGGCGATTCTGACGCTGGAGAGGTGTAGGGGAGCCGTGCATATACGAGCAGTGGTGCAGGGAGACCTTCCCCGTGGCTGGGGCTTCACGGGCATGCAGGAAGATGGAGCCCAGGCAGGGGACATACACAAACCTGCGGGCGGTGGTCAGTGCCCTGGCCAGTTGGTCAGGGGCCTGGAAGGAAAAGTACTAAAAAATCAGAGACAAAGACATGGGAGGTAGAGGCATGCATGTAGGAGTGGGCAGAGTGTGAAGATAGCTTTACAATCATATGTTCCTGTCCTTCCACCAGAAAGTGTCCGTCGTGGGAAGGCACTGAACAGCTATGGTGGCAAAATGATTAGGTCCATCCTGGTCGTTAGCCATCCGAGAACAGGCGCAGTGGGCCCATCAGGGGGGTGACCAAGACGGCAGAGAGGAGAATACGCATGCACCCGGCCAGACGGATTCCCACTTGCAGAGGCTGACATAGCTGCTGTGGCCTCTAAAGATCTCACTTGCCAGCAACGGAGACCAGTGCTGAGCCTCCCATATGTTGGTTTCTCAAGGAGACCAACCGTCAGCCTGGTGGCAATTCAGCTACACTGGGCCCCATTGCCCAGAATTCATCCTTCCAGGAACAGGTACCTAATTGGTGTACCGGTTTGCCTTTCCTGCCCTCAGAACCTCAGCCAGCATCACTCTTTGGGGGCTTACAGAGTGCCTGACCCTCAGGCGGGAAACCGCACATGACGCATCATCTGAACACTGAAGCAGAAGTGGTAGCAGACTCATTTCCCTGGAATCCCCTGGTGTGTCAGTACCACACCAGCCAGAGGCAGCCGGCCTGCTAGAGCCCTGGGATGGCTTTTTGAAGGCATCCCTGAAGTGCCATCTTGGAGGTAATAGTCTGCAAGGAAGCGGTGTCACTCCCAGGATACAGTATATGCAGCAAATTAAGAGACCTCCCAAGAAAACCATAATTTGAAAAGAAACGTGCACCCCAATGTTCATAGCAACATTATTTACAATTGCCAAGACATGGAAGCAACCTATATGTCCAGTGACAGATGAATGGATAGAGAAGATGTGGTGCATATACATATATATACATATAAAGGAATATTACTCAGCCATAAAAGAGAATGAAATAATTCCATCTGCAGCAACATGGATGGACCTAGACATTATCCAACTAAGAGAAAAACAAATATCCTATGATATCACTTATATGTGGAATCTGAAATAAAATGATACAAATGACCTTATTTACAAAACAGAAACAGACTCACAGACATAGAAGGCAAATTGAAGGTTACTAAAGGGGAAAGAGGGGGATAAATTAGGAGTTTGAGATGAACATAAACACACTACCATATATAAAATAACCAGCAAGGACCTACTGTATAGCACAGGGAACTATACTCAGTATCTTGTAATAACCTATAATGGAAAAGAATCTGTCATAGAATAGATATATATGTATGTATAACTGAGTCACTTTGCTGTGCACCTGAAACTAGCACAGCATTGTAAATCAACTCTACTTAAATAAAAAAAAAAAATCGAGTGACCTCTCCATGTGGCTCTGTATCTCCAATGGGAAGAATACACAGTTCTCAGAAGCAAAGTGGCCCCACTTAACTGTCACTGCCAATGTCCCACCGGGAACTCTGTGCTCTTTCTGGTTGCAGTCGGAACTCGAAGGAGTCCCTCTCACAGTAGCAAACACAAAAGTTATCCCTGGAACTACAAGCTGTAGGTCCTTGTGACCAGAGCCCAGCAGGCAGAAGAGGAGGGTGATTGTCACCGGTCATCGGGAAAGGAGGGCTGCTCTTACACGGCTGGGCAGGGGGGAGCACGTGTGGGACTCAGGTGACCACCGGGGCATCTCCTGGTGCCCCTTTTCAACTGTGTGGTGAACAGACCCGACAGCAGCCCTGGCCTGAGAAAGGTGCGCTTCAGAGAGGAAGAGCTGGCTGCCACTGCCGGGTGGGCCCCCAGGCTCTGCAGGGCTGGCTGCTGAGGGAGGGGAATGGATAAGGGATAGTGGAGGAGAGTAAGGATGAATGGCATTTGCAGTCAGAGACCAAGAATAGCCACTGGGGCTTGTTTATGTCCCACCAACTCCCTCCTCCACGTTTCCACTTTGGGTGGGAAGTGAGAACCCTGGGATCCTGGAGAAGCTTCTCCCTGAGCATCTGTGCATCTGTGCAGTGTAACGAGTGGAGAGTGGGAGCCTTGAAGGTCACCTCTCAGATTCCCCTGCTGGGAGGAATGGGGGTCGCTGAGGGCCTGGGGCAGCCCCCTTGGGATCCACAGAGCAGCATTCCCACCGAGGACACGCCGGCTGTCCCAGGCAGCTCCAGCCAAGCCTGTGGTGGTGCTGGAGCTGGGCCCTCTTTCCATCACGGACCTCCCCGACTGGACACCTTTGCTGTTGGCTCCACGGCAGCCTGGCCTTGTCTGTGTGGCTCTCTAGTCTGAGCTCCTCCACCCCAAGCCTCCTGTCTTCTCTCTCTCCTCACGGATGTCAGACCCGCATCCAGGGTCAAGGGCTCTCTTGGCCCTTCCTCCTCCCTCCATCCTTCCTAAGTCTTTCTCCCAATCAACGTCCTCATTGGACCCGGAATGACACAATAACCAACCACCCAATTGTCACCTCTTTGTGACAGTAGCCAATCTAGAAACAAGATCTTTTATAACCCACCTCCTAGGGTAATGAAAATAAAAACAAAAATAAACAAATGGGACCTAATGAAACTTAAAAGCTTTTGCACAGCAAAGGAAACCATAAACGAGACAAAAAGACAACCCTCAGAATGGGAGAGAATATTTGCAAACGAAGCAACGGACAAAGGATTAATCTCCAACATATACAAACAGCTCATGCAGCTCCATATCAAAAAAACAAACAACCCAATCCAAAAATGAGTGGAAGACCTAAATAGACATTTCTCCAAAGAAGACATACAGATGGCCAACAAACACACCAAAACATGTTCAGCATCACTAATTATTAGAGAAATTCACATCAAAACTACAATGTGACCCCTGTTTCTTAACCAGCCTAAGCCCAACTCATTCAAGAAGTACATTCCAGTTCCTCTTTTCTGAGACATGCCATGGTTCCTTTGAGTTGAATTCCCGGCAACTAGCAAAAAAACAGAACAACAACAAAATAAAAACAAAAACAAAAAACGTAATAAAAAACAAAAACCACCAAAAAACAACAACAACAAAACACCAACCTAGCTTTCTGACTACCACTGTATCTGGCCGTCTTTGATTGGGAGGTTCAAGAATTATTAGCATTAGACAAACTTTGGTTTGATTCTCGATTCTGCCACTTATTAACCTGTGGGATTTTGCTAGAACTAATTTAATCTATATACAGTAGTGACCCCAAATCCCACAGTAAATTTTACTAGACCAAACCTAAGCTAAATGCATCTTAGATCCCTAAAATGTTTGTGACTGCCCCAGTTTTCTATCCCACCACTCACAATAAAAGGGAATGTGTGTTGGAGGGATAATCAGATGGAAAGAGATAGTGTTATTACGAGATTACAGCAAACATAGCGAACGTCTGCAAATTCTATAAAAATATATGACCATATGAAAACCCTGCTAGGGTTCTTCCCAAGGGCTTTGAAGATTAAACTTCATTAGCTTCAATGTAAATTAGTTTTCCGTGTAAAATAATGAATGATTGTATGCACCATAAAACCATTGTCTCCTTCAAGAAAAGCTGACTACTTCCTGGGTATTCAGGTTTTGGGATGGTAGATTCAAAACGCAGCTTGGCTTTGAGGCTAAAAGAATAAGAGAGTGGAGGGGTAGAGAGAGAGACAGATAGACAGACAGACAGAGAAAAACTTAGAATTAGGAGAACCTCTGCTTAGGACCTGGGAAGAGAGAAGCCTAAAGAATATTCTTAGGAAGCTTTGTTCTATGTGAGTGTGACCAACCCTTCCGTAATACCCACATTATTATTAAAATGTTTGGAATTTAATATGTATTTATTTATTAATATCATGGGGTGGCCCTGGTTGGTTAAATTATACTCAGTTTACACACATGTGCAGGTTGGAGTGGAAATAATGACAAAAAAAATCACATGCTAACTTTGTGCAGGTGCCGTTAGAAGGTCTTCTCCCGTGTGACCTCATTTAATCCCCACAATAACTGTTGAAGGTAGGTACTCTCATCATTACCATTTTATAAACGAGGCATTGAGATCAAAGCCTTCCTAACTTCTTCAGAGTCACACAGCTATTATTAAACGGTGGGGACAGGATTGAAATCGAGCCTGACCTTGGAGCCTGCGTTATCTATACAATACTGGCAAGGAGGTACATAGACGCCTCCATAGATGTCCTTAATTCACTACTCTTCTAACCTTCTCCAGGAGGGGACAAATCCCATTTCTTCATCACACCTTCGTCTCAAGTTAATTGAAGCAGGGCAGGTTATGTTATTCCTTATACTAATTAGTTTTCCCCTCCATTAAATATAAATCCCAGCACTGTGTACAAAGAACCCATGAGCTTTGGAGGCAGATAAGACCTGAGTTTGAATTTTGGCTACGTTACTTAGAAGCTATGTGAACTGCGGTAGTGTCACTGAGTCCAAGGTCACTCCGCTCGCTTCATGATAGGCCAGTGAATCGGAGAAAAGGCGTTGAGGCCAGGAAGACGACTTTATTTGGAAAGCCGGCAGACCGAGAAGATGGCAGAGTAATATCTCCAGAAAACCATCGTATTGTGGTCTGGGGGCCAGTTTCTCTTATAGCACAGAGAGGGGGAGGAGATGAGGAAGTAAAGTGAAAAGGCCACAAGGTTTGCAAATGTCCCCAGGAATGGCCAGCCTCGGGGAGGGGATGCGTTAATGTCTTCTTTCTTGCAGCCATCCGCAGGTGGACGGGGTCAGGAGGTTTCCCTGAGCAAAGGCACTTTAGTTTACCATTCAGGTAGAGGGCAGGGTTCCCAGAGGCAGGCCATTATGTATAGATGGTAACCTTTTAGTGAACAAAAGCAGCGGAAAGTAAAGGTTAAAGTAAAGGAAACAGATCCAACATGTAGTCAGATTTGGTTCTTCCCTGTAACAGTAGGACCTCATTTCCTTATTTTTAAAACAGATGATAACAGTATGTAGTTTACAAGCAGTGTTTATGTTACATAAGATAATGTCTATCAGATGAATGGACAAAGAAGATGTGACCCATGTATACAATGGAATATTACTCATCCATATAAAGGAACGAAATTGAGTTATTTTTAGTGAGGTGGATGGACCTAGACTCTGCCCTACAGAGTGAAGTAAGTCAGAAAGAGAGAAACAAATACTGTATGCTAATGCACATATATATGGAATCTAAAAAAAAAAAAAAATGGTTCTGAAGAACCTAGGGGCAGGACAGGAATAAAGGCACAGGCGTAGAGAATAGACTTGAGGACACAGGGAGGGGGAAGGGTAAGCTGGGACGAAGTGAGAGAGTGGCATGGACATATATACACTCCCAAATGTAAAATAGATAGCTAGTGGGAAGCAGCCGCATAGCACAGGGAGATCAGCTCGGTGCTTTGTGACCACCTAGAGGGGTGGGATAGGGAGGGTGGGAGGGAGATGCAAGAGGGATGGGATATGGGGATATATGTATATGTATAGCTGGTTCACTTTGTTATACAGCAGAAACTAACACACCATTGTAAAGCTATTATACTCCAATAAAGATGTTTAAAAAAATTAAAAAGAAAAAAGATAATGTCTATAACAACACCTAGTGTATATATCACAAGGGTTTACTATATGGTCATTTTATTTCCTTCTTTACCAGGAAATTAGCTAAGATACTCTAAGTATGCTGGTTTGTTTATATCAATATTCATATTTTCTTAAACACTCAACCTGTCCAAATATTAATAGTTTGGATACTTCTTGGTAAGTAATTTTCCATATTGAGGTTATGAAGAAAGTGTTGTGTAATAACGTAGCTTGTGTAAGAATTGGGAGTAAGTTTATATAGAAGTTTTGCCAACTGATTTCTGTAGAAATATGAAGAGCTTATTTATCTTTTAAGTGTAATTATATTTGATTTGCAGTTCTTTTCTACTCCTTAATTCAAGACCTAATGCTTTTATGTGCTCTTCCACCAAAACCATAAATATATGACGTTTCGTTGGTCATCATGCCAGTGGAAAAATATTAGCTCAAAAATACCCATGATAAAGATCTTTCCTAATTGTTATTAATTCATTCCACTCTAAGGATGAGATTATAAAAGTTTGTATCATTGCTCTAAATAAGCATTTTAACATGAAAAAATGTTAAAGTCTATAATTAGAAGTTAGAAGTCTATAATTTTAGGGATCAAACACCTACAAACACCTTTTTTAGAAAACAGAATGACATCGCAAAGCTTAGCTAAGCAGCTACATTTAGAGCAAAATGTTCGTATGAATCAATTACAATAAATATTTATTAACTTTACACAAAATAGACATTGTTGCAGTGGAAAAAACCCCAACACATTAGGAATGCAGCTTTATTTTTATGGGCCATCTAAATCAGCGTTAAATATTAGTCTTGTTTATATTAGTAAACTTTTAAGAAGTCTAGCAAAATCCCAGAATAGAAACAAAATATAAACTTAAATTCGTATAGCACATTCTTAACATATTCATCAAAAGGTAACATTGTCCAAATAAAGATTTCAATGCAAATTTGTATTTTATATTAATGAACAAAATGATGAGGAAACTTTTTTATGTATATGGAGAAAACGTTTTGTGAAAATTTTAAGTACATAGGAGACCCTTTTTAATCACTTACCTTAAATGAGTTTAAGATGATTATCTGGGAAGATACATGGATACATAATGACTCATTGGAGCGTTACCAACTCTGGGTCATGTACATGAGGTTTGTATGTATGGGTGAACTTCCATGAACTTCTCAGGTTTTGTTGGTTGGTTTGTTTTGTTTTTGTTTCTTTTTCCTATTAAGGGTTCAGAATTCAGCTGGAAACAAAGAAGGGCACTTTAGTGTAGCTGGTATAACAGACGTTCTCTTTAGAGTTTTGTTGATGTCACACGGAAAGTGAGCTCACTGGCAATTCACACCAACGGGGCGTAAAGTGAAGCAGTGAGCTACGATGCGAGAAAATTCTATCTTGGTCTGTCCGGTTTCCAAGTATCTTACAAGCATTGATAGTTCTGTTTGGATTATCTGTTCAAAGGTGTTTGTGTAGCAAGTGGCCTTGGAAGATAGAGCTACTGTGTCCCTCTGGGACAGTGGGCTGGTGTGTCTGTGGTCCGCTGTGATAATAAGGATGATGTCTTCTTCCCAAGCAAAGGTCATGTGCAGGTTTGCTCTGGTCTTCTGCTGATACAAGATTGGGGTGGGTGGCCTCAGCTGGAGGACCTTTCCTGTGACACAAGCCACTGTGTGTGGGGGCGTCGCTTGGCCCCGTCACATAGCCTTCCTCCTGGAGCTGAGAGAAGAAGAGGGTGGAGCTCAGGCTACTGCTGTTGGTGTGGGTGAGAAACTGTCCTGTTCTCTGACCCGGGAGCATCGCGGCTTCCGCACGTCCCCCGGGAGCATCGCGGCCTCCGCACGTCCGTCCCCTGGGAGCATCGCGGCTTCCGCACGTCGCCGAAACCGTGGCCGTCCAACGCAGCTCGCAAGCACAGCATAATTCCAAACTCATCCCAGCTCTTGGTGGCTACTACAGACTGTTTACAGACCTAGATACTGTCATATGGCGTGAAACATCTATATACACCCCGGATAACCAGGAACATTTCACTGGGGTAAAATGTTATATGGGAAGTGACTCATGACTGCCTATGGAATTATAAGAACTTATCTTCCTGTTGGCTTGGGACAGGCCAGTACTTTCGGGACACTGAGAATGTTTCCAGCTGTGACTCACAGGGCTGAAAACACGGGCCTGACGTGAAAACTTCCCAGGATGTGGTCTAGCGTGAAAAGACAAGCTGGACCAAGGAGAGTCTTCTCTCAGGATTCTGAGTGGGAGACAGAATCCGACACGGCAGGTACTGCAGCTGAAAGGATGCGGAGAGAGGTGCCCATGGATGGATGTCGTCAGAGCCACGAGATCTCAGGCGAGTCAAACTTCTCAGGAAGAAAAGTGTGAGGAAAGGGAGCTCCTTTATGAAGTAGAAGGCCGAGAAGAGGCGAGAAGTGTAAACACACACAGAGCAGGAGAGATCAGGGAAGCCAAGGGAGCTCCTTTATGAAGTAGAAGGCCGAGAAGAGGAGAGAAGTGTAAACACACACAGAGCAGGAGAGATCAGGGAAGCCAAGGGAGCTCCTTTGTGAAGTAGGAGGCCGAGAAGAGGAGAGAAGTGTAAACACACACAGAGCAGGAGAGATCAGGGAAGCCACGTGGCTCCAGAGACAGAGGAGGGCTCCTCCCCGGGGCTGCCTGGGTTCTTGGCTGTTTCCAGCTTCACTTCACGCCCCGTTTGTGTGAATTCCCAGTGAGCTCATGTCCCATGTGACATCAACAAAACTCTAAAGAGAACATCTGTTATACCAGCCACACTAAAGTGCCCTCCTTTGTTTCCAGCTTAATTCTGAACCCTTAATGGGAAAAAGAAACAAAAACAAACCAACCAACAAAACCTGAGAAGTTCATGGAAGTTCACCCATACATACAAAACTTATGTACGTGACCCAGAGTTGGTAACGCGCCAATGAGTCATTATGTATCCATGTATCTTCCCAGATAATCATCTTAAACTCGTTTAAGATAAGTGATTAAAAAGGGTCTCCTATGTACTTAAAATTTCACCAAACATCTTCTCCATATACGTAAAAAAGTTTCCAGAAGGCTTCATCTTGCTCTGATGACATCAAACAAAAATGACATAAAAGTCCATGATTGAAAGATTTGTTTCTTTATGTATTCATTCACTTTAACAAATTTTTCCTAAGTGCCTTTTATTTATCTATTTATTTTTTAGGTGGCATACCTTTATTTTTATTTACTTATTTTTCAAGCAGTCACCAAGTTTTGTTGATTCTGCTACCTAGATATGTCTTCCTTATATCTACATTCTTTTTTTAAATCTATTTTTTTAACTGAAGTATAGTTGCTTTTCAGTGTTGTGTTAGTTTCAGGTGTGCAGCATCTAAGGTACGTTTTGTACACCTGGGCATGGGGAAAAGAAAAGAAGACTTCCTAAATAGAGTAAGATACAGGTTTTGCGTTCGGAAAGTACACAGTCTGCTGGGGTGAACAGAGAGCAGAGCATCACAGCACAATCAGACTGTGGAAGTGGAAGATTTACAGTGGGGGCTGCTCAGGTGAACCATTTCAGGAGGGACCACTCACTCAGAACCCAAGACAGTCTATGGATTCTTTATCTTCAATACCTCCTGAGAGAAGGGTGCCCTCAGGAACTGAGCAACGTTGTGGTCCTGATAGCCCGGACATCATCTCATAGAAGGAAGTACTAGCGTTAGACGCTGGCATGGGGCTGGTAGCAGGCAAAGAATAGGAGAGGAATGCAACCCAGGCATCAGGTACGTTCTATGTTCTGCCTGTGACTCAGCGGCCTCTCCTACTTCTTGCTATCTGCATTCCTGAATGATGGTAGACAGAGAGCTGAAAACTATGTCTCCTGGGCTTCCTGGTAGCCCAGGTCTGGATGCAAATTAGGTCACGCTAACTGGATGCATTTGTGTGAAATTTGGAACCTGGCTATGTCGTAGGAGTCATTTTTTCACTGCTACTTTAAGTACCAATAATCCCAAAGAGATGTTAGGGTTTAAAGACGGTTGTAGCGGCCAGACTTAATAGTCTGGAGTCTGGTGGGTCTAAAGGCAGCCATTCCAGGAGCCGCGGTCCACACACCTGGGTCTAGTTGTCAGCGGCCAGTGTGTCCTTGAAACCATCAGTGCAGGAGCTGCCCACGCCCCTCCTCCTGCTGCAGCCCTTCGATCATTTCGTAAGCATTTAATTTCCTGTGTCAAATCTCTTCTGCTGGAAATATCTGTTTACCACGCTCCACTCTGGCTGACACGGCATGTTCAAAGGCAAGAGATGTGGGGGAAAAAAAAGTCTGTGGTCAGGGAATCAGGATCTGCTAGATGGGTTAGAGCCAAGGATGGACGGGGCAGAAAATACAGATGGAAGAGTGTTACAATGATTACAAAGTTTTTAAGTTTTGTTTCTCCCAAAGACTTGGCATCTAGTAGATTTTCATTAAATGTTTGTTGCATGGAACTGTATTTAAAAGCTTTAGAGTTTGGCCTTTGTCCTGTAGTGGAGCCAGTGGAGTGAAGAACCATTGAAGGCTTTGACTTAAGGGAACGACACAATGAGATTTGTGCTCCTCGTTGACAGTTCTCTGAGGATGATGTGGGGACGGAATTGGAATTCTAAGGATAGAAAAGCTATCCCAGATTAGCCTGTTGCCGAGGAGGCTACTGAAAACACAGTTTATAAATTTGGGCACATTTTATGCAAAGTTTATTATGTAATTTTGAACAGCTAAAACCTTAAGATTGTCACACTCTGAGATATTGAGAATCTGAAAATTTTTAAAAATATTCATCAAGGTCACATCTTTTTTTTTCCCATTGTTTTAAATGGAAATATAGTTGGTTTACCATGTTGTGTTAGTTTCAAGTGTAAAGATCACATACTTTTAAAGCTATCAGGCAGAGGAAATTGTAAACTATGTAAACAGTATTGCCGTGAGGTGACACCAATTTGACCGGTAAACGGATATGACTTCTATCCATATTTAGTCGGTATTATGTGATTTGTTTATGGGCCTCAGACTGTCTATATATGGAGATGTATTTTATCAGATGATATTATTACGTAGAATATTTTTATGTCCTTTAACAGTATCATCTGGAGGTCATTTGCACTGAATTTGCTGAAAAATACGTCCCTAAACTTTGGGATGCACGAGAGATGACAGGAAGTGCCAAGGTCAAACTGCAGGACAAATCTTGCTAATTCATTTGAAATGGGAAACTTTAAAATATTGGACCTAGGTTGAGAAAATGAAAGGGGACGGTCAAACAAAAAAGGTGCTAAAATAGTTCGAGAGTAGTTCTACTATCCAAGAACACACCTCCTCTAACTGACATTTATTTTTATGGGGAAATTAGTTGAATTATGTGAGTGTTAATTTAATGTCTTTGGAAAGTTCCCCCTTTGAATAAAATGGGACTGCCTACACACGGCTCTGTTCTATCACCTACCACATTGCATTAGAAATACTTTCTTCCATGTCTGTGTGATGGAGAAAACATTATATTCCATATCAATCCACTTCTTCCGGCCAGATAGAAAGATGCTATTTTCCACCCTGGAACCCCAAGGTTTCCATGGAACCCTGTGATGTACGGAACTTGGAGGCTTGGCTGTATGACCCTTGCACGGTCTTCCTCATCCTAACTTCCTTTTTCCCCGTTTACGGCGATTTTTAAGGCCACACGTTGAAGCTGATGGAGCCGCTAGGTAAAAAGAAACTGAGTTTCTGAGTCACGGCATGGAGGCCCCTCCCCCCCCGACTGCCCCATCCGCGCCCCGGCCACACGTCCACACTAGGCTGTGATATAAACCGGAAATGAACCTTTGCTGTGTTAGGCTGCTGAGATTTTGACATGTTTCTTACAGAACTAAACTCACTTTGTCTCACTAGATTGCGTGTGCTCCTTGAGCTCAGAGGTCTTGCTCTATTTATGTGTACCTCTTGTTCTACCGAAACATCTGGGACAACGCCCTGCACATAGTACGCACTCAATATATGTTGAAAATATAAGTGAATGAGTATTCTCAGCAGGAGGTAATAGGTACCTTTAACTAAGGCAATGGCAGGAAGCAGTATGAGTAACTGTTTAAAGATATCTTCAATTTGGAAATTATTTTAAAAAAGAATACTTTTTAGGGCTTCCCTGGTGGCGCAGTGGTTGAGAATCTGCCTGCCAATGCAGGGGACATGGGTTCGAGCCCTGGTCTGGGAAGATCCCACATGCCGCGGAGCAACTAAGCCCGTGAGCCACAACTACTGAGCCTGCGCGTCTGGAGCCCGTGCTCCCAACAAGAGAGGCCGCGATAGTGAGAGGCCCGCGCACCGCGATGAAGAGTGGCCCCCGCTTGCCGCAACTAGAGAAAGCCCTCGCACAGAAACGAAGACTCAACACAGCCAATAAATAAATAAATAAATAAATAAATAAAAAAGGAATTCCTTTAAACAAAAAAAGAATACTTTTTAAAATATGTGGTTCTTTAATAATAAACTATATTTTAAAAATATACAGCTTTTAAACACTCGGCAAATACTGTGTCAGTATTCACTCTTCTTTTAACTCTTTTTGCTGAATATACCTGGGATTGTTGTGAAATATGAAATGAAAAGTCATGTGTAATGAGATTGATTGCCATGTGTAACATGGAATCAGTTGGACGAATTTTAACTCATGATGCCACATGTTGTAACCTAATTCATTCTCCCCACAGCTCTATCTTCTTAAATCTTTTCCTTACATTGATAGACTTGAATTTTTGAGCAGTTTTAAGTTTACAGAAGAACTGACCAGAAGGTACAGAGGGTTTTCATATACCTCTCCCTTCCCCTATTATTAACATCTTGGATTATTGTGCAAGATGTTATAGTGGGAAGATGTGTTTTATTGTTTGTTATAATTGATGAGCCAGTACTGGTACATTATTACTGACGAAACTCCATAGTTTAGAGTTCACTCGTTGTGCTGTGTTGTAAATGTATAATGACATGCACCCACTCTTACAGTATCATACAGAAGAGTTTCACTACGCAAAAAATTCTCTGTGCTCTGCTTATTCATCCTTCCCTCGGTCCTTTCTTCTGAAGCCCTGGCAACCACTGATCTCCTCACTGCCTCCATAGTTTTATCTTTTCTAGAAGGTCATATAGTTGGAATCATACGGTATGCATGGAGCCTTTTCAGACGGGCTTCTTTCACTTAGCAATATGCATTTAAGTTTCCTCCATGTCTTTTCATGACTTGATAACTCATTTCTTTTTGTGATTGCATACTATTCCATTGTATGGATGGACCACAGTTTATTTATCTATTTTCCTGTTAAAAGACATCTTGGTTGCTTCCATGTTTTGGCAATGTATAAGTAAAGCTGCTTTAAAAATTCGTGTGCAGATTTTTGTGTGAACAGAAGTTATCAGTGAATTTGGGTAAATACCAAGGAGCAAGATTGCTGGATCAGATTTTGTGAGTGTGTTTAATCTTGTAAGAAACTGCCAAACAGTCTTCCCAAGCGGCCGCACCATTTTGCATTCCAACCAGCAATGAACGAGCGTTCCTGCTCCTTTACATCCTTGTCAACATTTGGTGTTGTCAGTGCTTTGGATTTTAGTCATTTTAGTAAGTGTGTAGTGATTCTTCTTAAATTTTATTCCATGGTACTGAATTCTGTCCTATGTTTTCAGACAAAGTCCTCCTTATTACCTGTGAAAAATGGAAGAAAACAGTAGAGAACTGAGGTTTACATCTGGGAATCCAGGCTTAATTTATTGAAATCGTAGGTCACCTTGGGTCTTAGACTCAACTTTCATGTATGAACAAGTGGGAACTTCAGCTGAAAAACATGCTTCTAAGAGTTAAAATTCTGTGCAATTTACTTTGTTTATCCTTTACTGACTCCAGTACTTTCTGGCTCACGTCCGAGAGCAGGTCAGATCACTGTGATGGTGGATGAATCGACCCAGTATCCCCAAAGATCGGAGGAGCCAGTCCCAGCTCTGGAACTAATGGCCCCATGCTTTGCCCTGAATGTAGTTGCATAGTTGCAACTATGTAGTTGCACACCTTCTTTATAAAGTTGCACACCTTCTTTATAAAGTTGCACACCTTCCTTATAAAGTTGAGCTTGCTATAAAATAAACAGGTCGGAAATGGACAAGAGCAGCTGGTATAAAATTCCTTTCGACGTGCTGACTCTTTTATCTCTGCATTTATGAGATGTGACAGAAGGACAACCAAATGGTCACAGGATGGCTGCGGATTAGGGCACAGGTACGAAGCTTAGGACACTGAAACAGTTGCTTTTTGCAGATATCTGTTAACATTCTGAAGTGACTGTCGGGTGCTGAGTGAGATTTTTAAAGGTGCTGAGAGTGGATAAGAGAAATTCCTGGTCAGAGACGCACATTCTCCGTGGTTCACACTTCCCTTTTGGCAGTAAGCTTTGGGATGACTGCTCTAATTGTGACCCTCGTATGTAAATATTGTGAAGGATAGAGCCTAACAATTCATGTAATTCCAAAGAATTCCGAACTCCACACCACTGAAGCTTGGGGGAGAGGAAGGAGGGTGCGTAATGGAAGAAATTTTACTTTATTCCTGGTCTTGTTACAGAAAAAAATTATTTTTCTTATCTTTCAACTGGAAACCTGGGTAAACCTGGCTAACAGGCAAACTGACCATATCATGATGGCACTAAAAGCCAATTTATTTGCCAAATGTCCTTCAGTGAGCGCTCTGGTGATTGAATGATATTGAAAGTTGTCCAAAGGGGTGATAAATTCACTTTTATGTGTTTTGACACTACAGATAAAGAAATTACTGTCATTTCTCACGGATTTTTAATTATGAGTTACTGACAGCTGTGCAGTACCAGATCTAAATGTCATTACTGCAAGCTCATTGACTTCAGGGTACGTACAGTAGGAAAGTTAGTACACTATAATAAAGCCACTTACAGAGAGAGCAAGGGGTAAATATGTTTCAGTTTGATTTCAAACTAATTGCTAGTATATTAAACCTATTCTGTAAATACTGAACACATAGATGATATTTTAGCATCTATCATTAGTCACAAAGTATGAATGCTTGTACATTGCCCTTTCTTTTAATTGATTCACATCATAGTAAGGCCAATAAAGGTATAGTACTGTGGTAAATTGTATTTTTTGTCAATAAATATTCAATCTTCTTCTCTCTTACCACTGAGAGCACCGTACTTACCCACCCCATCAATTTTGGGTTTGGTCATATAACTTGCTTTGCTAATGGAATGTGGCAAAAGTGACATTTTGATAGCTCTAGCCTTTAAAAGAGATTACAAGTTTTCATCAATTTGTGAAGCACACCTAATCCAGTTCATAGCCTGAAGCACAGCTGCAGCCCACACCGTCCACAGCCAACAGCGGGCAATGTGAATAAGATGTATTTGCAGTGGGAGCCCTTAAGATTTTGAGATTTTTCCTTCTTGTTATGGAGCATAACATAGTTAAAGCTGACGAATGGAGATATTAACATCTAAGATTGAAGCGTTTTTTACAATAACAACAAAGAAATAGAAAGCTCTGGCATTGGCTTGGGGCTGGCTGATGTAATGTAAGAAAACTTTTAGGAGTCTGGAAAAAATGGCAAGCCGTGTTATGTAATAAGGGAATATTTGGCTGAACTTTTGAATGCAAATACCTGAGGGGCTGAGAATGTAATGGATTTGGGGTTTGAAATTCGCTGTGGTTTGATATATCTGTAAAGCTAATACAAGAAAGAATAAGCTCAGAAAAGATCTGTACTGTTTGCGAGGGGACACAGAGAGTCTAAGGAAAGCTGGAGGACTCAGAAATGAAATGGTTTCTCATTTCCAGTGAGTCTAAGATAAAAGTGAGAAACCCCTTGAGCCACAAATGCTGATTAGCGCTCAGGACACAGCATCAGGGTTGCGACCATCGCAGATGTATAATATATTATATTTTCTCAGAGGGAAACGTGAAACAGAAATTGCATTTGCAGTTGCCATGCTGCCCTCACTACAGTACGCATTTCCACTCACCCACATTGACTAACAAACACCTGCGCTGAAATTCACTCATACATTAACGCTGATACACACAGCAGCCGTGACTCATCGTATCAGACACCTGTACTCGTGCCTATGTCTGGGATTTAGCCCGTTGTAAATGCTCAGTAGTAACTGCTGAATAAATTCATGATTTTTCCCAAACTCTTAGATTTTAGATGCTGATAAATCTGTTTTCAATAAATGAAGGAGACACATATGTCCTGTATAAAAAGTCAGACTTAAAGGCTTACCAATTTAACATACAACGTAAATACATAAATAATTTTTGCGTGTGGGTAAAAGAAAAACTTTTAATTAAGACACAGTGAAGAAGATGCTTGGAAACCCCAGGGGTTATCTTTCATTAATGTTCATATTGATATAAAAAGTAATTAATATATTTTTTGGCCAAGATATATATTGACTAGATTCAATATTGTTTCTGACAAAGGGTAAGAAGACCCAAACATGAGTACTAAGGAAAAATGCCCTAAAGTAAAGATGGTCTACAACGAATTTGTTTTTCTAGTGCAGCCAGAGGTAAAGAAGAAAAGACTTCTTAAGAATTCTTTCTTTTTTTTTTTTTTTTTTGCTTTGTTGGGTCTTCGTTGCTTCATGCGGGCTTTCTCTAGTTGCGCCGAGCGGGGGCTACTCTTCGTTGCGGTGCACGGGCTTCTCATTGCGGTGTCTTCTCTTGTTGCAGAGCACGGGCTGTAGACGCACGGGCTTCAGTAGTTGTGACACGCAGGCTCAGTAGTTGTGACACACGGGCTCAGTAATTGTGGCTCACGGGCTCAGTAGTTGTGACACATAGGCTCAGTAGTTGTGGCACGTGGGCTCAGTAGTTGTGGCTTGCAGGCTCTAGAGCGCAGGCTCAGTAGCTGTGGTGCACGGGCTTAGTTGCTCCGCGGCATGTGGGATTTCCTGGACCAGGGCTCAAACCCGTGTCCCCTGCACTGGCAGGCGGATTCTTAACCACTGCACCACCAGGGAAGTCCCTCCTAAGAATTCTTGAGAAAAGTATTACAATTAATGTTATTGAGAATTTAGGAAAATTTTCCCCCAAGTTTACTTGGTTTGTGAGTGTATTGGCTTATTCTTCTGAGTTTGCATCAGTTTAAAACTCAGGGGATGTAAAACAGAATTGTCAGCATTATGTCTAGATATTCTTGTAAACCAAAAGAAACTTGAGTCATGAAGTGTGTAACAGTACTAAGGTTGAACTGCACTTGCTTTTTCCCTGCTGTCTCTGTCTCCATGACAGAAGCAGCTGTAGAATGAAGGGAAAGATCTTAAGCCTTCTAAAGTCTTGAGTCATTTTAGAAATTCCTTCCCTTTGTATTAATTACATACTTTAGTTTGATGCTGCGTTCTAAGTGTAGTTTCACACAAGAGCCTGAAGACACTAAAATCCAAAGTAGTCTTCAGAAGTCTATCCAGAAGAGAAAAATCTGTTAGAAATGAGCATGTATAGGAAAAAATAGAAAAAATTTGTTTTAAATTTATAATAATGGAAAAAATTTAAAAATACTGTTTATAAGACTAGAAGCTTAAAGTGTGTCTTTTCACCACAGACTTCAGCATCCCTTCCACTGATATTCATGAATTTTATTACAAAATTCCTTGGCTTCACTACACTAGCTTTACCAGTTGTTGTTTTTTTCGTGGACCTGTGTGAAAAATTAAGTATTTCTCTCTTATTTTACTCATGTATTTACTTTGTAGTTGAATTAAATTTATAATATATAGATCAAAGTCTTCCCAATTTGCAAGAAAATTAACTGTTTATAAAATATTTAAGATATTTAAATTTGTTAGAATCCAAGGGACCTCAACATTCCTTTTGAGCTACTCAGTGAAAGTAGACTTTGAAAATCCAAGAAGAATCTTAACTGAAATTCCTATCTTAACAAGAAGAGAGAGAGAGAGAGAGAGAGAATTCCTAGTATGATGGTCAGGGACCGTCATACTGTGATGATTTGACTTATGATTCTTTGACTTTTGGATAGTGCAAAAGCACCAGGCATTCCGTAGAAAGCACACTTGGAATCTGGGGTGTTGATCTATTCCCGGGCAAGTGATTTGTGGTTCAGTCCTGTCTTGTGATGCTGGGTTGCCACGTGATCACCAGGGTAAAAAACCGATATGCTTACAACCACTCTGCATGCAGACAACCATTCTGCTTTTCACTTTCAGTACAGTATCCAGTCAATTACATGAGACAGTCAACACTTTATTATACAATAGGTTTTTTAGATGATTTTGCCCAACCGTAGGCTAATGTAAGTGTTCTGAGTCTGTTTAAGCTAGGCTAGGCTAAGCTATGATGTGTGGTAGGTTAGGTGTATTCAATGCATTTTTGACTTATGATATTTTCAACTTACAGTGGATTTATCAGGACTTAGCCCCATCGTAAGTCAGGGAAAATAAGACATTTTGGCCAGTAACTTAAATAATGAATTAAAATAGTTTCCTCTGGAAGCTATCAAATTATCAAACCACATCTAACTTTGTAAAATATCCATGTCTAAAGAACAGTAAATATGTCATATTTAAATGCGCCTTGAAAGATTTGATTGTAAAACTGACAACTTTACAATCCTCAAATGTTTTCATTTGAAAAAAAAAAGTAAATCACATTTATCATAAACACATTTATAATTATCATGAAAATAGTAGGACTGATTTTTCTCACCAGGACTAGAAAGGGTGACAGAAAGCACAAAGAAGGGGGCTACGTAAGATTGCAGGAGATGTTTTCTGTGCACGTGCGAGTGGAAGAGGAACAGTGGTGGGTGAGAAGCACACGGGAATATTCTCTGCTGTTTTCCGCAAGGCCTGAAGGCACAGTCTTCTGGTGTCCCACGCGTTTGCATTTTTTTTTTTTTTTAAGAAATTCACGTTCTTTTATTTATTTATTTATTTATTTATGGCTGTGTTGGGTCTTCGTTTCTGTGCGAGGGCTTTCTCTAGTTGCGGCAAGTGGGGACCACTCTTCATCGCGGTGCATGGGCCTCTCACTATCGCGGCCTCTCTTGTTGTGGAGCACAGGCTCCAGATGCGCAGGCTCAGTAGTTGTGGCTCACGGGCCCAGTTGCTCCGTGGCATGTGGGATCTTCCCAGACCAGGGCTCGAACCCGTGTCCCCTGCATTGGCAGGCAGATTCTCAACCACTGCGCCACCAGGGAAGCCCCGCATTTGCATTTTTAAGTGATCGTTGCAGTCAGCATTCTTGTATCTACCTGATACAAACTTAGTAGAGCAGTAAACTCAATGATTTAGAAGAAACTACCATAATGTCCCTTGGTTTCTAAGATTCTAAAAGGAAAGCAGCATAAATTCAACATAAACTAATTCAGACAGTCGTATCATATCCAAATTATTCAATGGAGGAAATGTTGTACCTTCTTTAGCTACATCCTCTTAGGAGGTTTATAAAATTCATATTTGCTCTTAAAGGCAAGATTGAGGGATTGACTACTGACGAGGACATTGTCTAATTGTCAGTTTCTATTTTTTTTTATTTCCAGAAAAATGTCTGGAGTCTCCATACAGGTAGCTAACATTGAATAATAAGTAGCATGGAATGGTCCCACCCAGCCAGTAGTTTAAGCACATACAAAGGCCAAGGATGTTTCATAATTACAGGCTCTTCTCCCGCTACATGATCTCGCTCTTCCACATCTGTGGCACCATCATCAGGCACAGGGTCTTGCAGTTTTGTATTATAATATCAGGGTATTATAACATCCCTCATGAGAGGACTTTCAGTGGTGGACTGACCACTGTTACTGACCTGTAGAGATTTGTGGTGTGGTAAGCACTCATGGCCTCCAGCATTTGCTGCTGATTTTCCTCTATTTTTGTAAGCAGCTCTTTGCAGGAAACCACCCTCAGCAGGAAGCCCCTTTTCTTGTTACTTTAGCAGAGCTATACTGTCACTAATCTTAAACCAGGCGCCCCCATGCTCTATTCACCTCTGGCCCAAGCACACAATACTTTGCCTAACCTGTTGGTTCTTTCCGTAGATCAAAGTAGAAATAAAGAACAAGTAATTAGCAGATGACCAGATCTCTTCCCCAGCTTTCCCTTCAGTAATCTGGCAAACAAAGTGTGTGAACAAGGCAGCATCTGAAGAAAGATCACGAGGAGTTGACAAGCCTGCACACAACGGCGGATGACGACCGATCTCACCTCCCTTCTCAGTGATTCACTGAAATTACTTCCCTTTTTCCCTTTAAAAACCTTCATGGCCGAGCAAAATCTTTGGAGGTGGCTTTTGGGGACACTTAGTCCACCTTCTCCCCAGATTGATGGCTTTCGGATTAAAAGCAACTTTCCTTTCTACCAACACTTGCCCCTTGGGTACTGATTTTCGAGCAGCAAGCAGCTGGACCTGAGTCTGGTAATGTTTTGGGACGCGGTCCCATAGTAGAATGTGGAAACTGTCCCAGCTGCATTGCCTTCAGGCATGATTCTCTGTGTATTCGCCTGCTGCAACCAAGAATACTTTTTCTTTTTCTCCTCTCTCTCTCTCTCTCTCTCTCTCTCTCAAACGCACACACTTGATGATGAGGGGAAAACACCTTATTACCAGATGTTGGTTTATTAAAACACATTAGCTTTATAAATTTTTTCCAGCATTTTCCAAAAGGTATAAGAGAAAATGTATTGGGTAGAAAAACATGATAAATGAAAAATATTTCACCATTCATCAAACTTACCTCATTTGTTCCCCTGCACTGGGCATCAGAATTTGGTAACTGGGATAAAAGAATGATTTCAATGGGGAGGCCAATATGCAACAGTTTTTCTCCTAAGGCTTCATATACTTATCAAATCTTAAACCAGATTCATTAAATAGCCAGTGTGATTCACACATCCACTCATTACAGAGTAACTCCTGACATCAGGGACACTGGCAGCTACATGGAAAACGAGTGACACGATTTCTGCAACGGGGCAGGTCAGGTGCAATGTTTACACCTGAACCACCAGAGGGCCTGACTCACACACGCTGGGTCAGAATCTACAGAGAGTGGAGCCCAGGGTCTTGCCCGTTTTTATATTCACTCTCTGGGTGATTCGAAGGCACACTAGTGAAAGTTTGAGGGTAATGTGTAAATTTCTTCTCAAGGAAAACTTAACTCTTAAAACGAAAGCAAAGCCATTAAAAATACCAGCAAATGCTTTGCATCCTATGTCGCACTTTCAAAATTTCAGATTGTAATTTTCACATTTTTTAAGACATCATTTCATTTGCTAAGTTTAGGATGACAGCATTTCCCTCATCCAACAGAGACGAAAACCGTGGCAAACACAAATTGTTTCAAATGCTTCCAAATAGGAGGATCCCTAAGATTTGGATTAAAGTACGATGCTTCTAAAATTCTAGTTGTTTACCCCGTTTAATTCCATGCTCTGTAAATTCCTTAAGCTTCTTTTTTCCGTAGCCCCATTATGTCACTATTATTCCACCATGAGGCCCAGAATTGGGGCAAGTATTTATCAGACCATCTCAGGCCATTACCCCAAAGTGTTTCAATGCTCTACTTAATTTGACCATGACAACTAGCCCAGCTGTAAAATTTCAACAGGATATGAATTAGCACCCAGAACCACATTTTGGAGTGTCTCAACTCAACTAATATCATATCATATCATATCATATCATATCATATCATATCATATTGCATTATACTGTATTGTATTCTATTGTATCATAAACTCATAACTTTCTAACAGGTCTGTCTTTTGCTGTACAGTTTTGGCCCAGGGTCCCCAGGACCCTGGTGGTGAGTCCTACTTTATCTCATTGCTAGAATCTTGAGAAGTACCCATGTCTTTGGCTCCTTACCTCACCATAGAGCACAGTCAGTACCAGCGTTACACCCCAAGCAGGTAGACTAATGTACACTTATAATACACATTTTCAACCTTTTCCTTTCGGCTAGGGCTCGTAGGAACTATTGCGTATGCTACACGCAGAATCTCAACAACTGGTATAAATGGATTAGTTAAATAGGTATTGGAAGGCTCTGAAGATACTATGGAATGGCTTTGGGTTTAAAGTGTTAGAGATTAGGGAAAATCCTCCATTCTCCCTGGGTGATATAGTCACTGGGATCTCATCCAAATCTGCCCTCGGAAGAGGCGATTGTAGTGCCAACTGTTAACGAGTGTTTTGTTTATTCAAAAGGTTGATAGCTGACATCCTTTAGAATAGTCACGCAATACGCTAACATCTTTGAACACACTCAATTCTCTGGCTCAATTTTTCCATCTACATCAGGTCTTTGATGTTGATCATTTTTGTTGGCTCATTAATTCAATTTTTCTTTGTTCAATAAATTCCCTGCATGCTGATGTTGAATTGCCAGGAATAAGAATACTGATGATAGAAATGGCACCAGAGAAATCACTGCTATTCTTGGCCACAGACATTTCCAGTCTGAACAATAGCTGTTTTCTTCATAGCTTTCACCAATGTCATATTTTAAGCAGGGATTTTGTGGGCTCAACAAATGAATGGAAAAGTCTGTAAAATATGTTGCAGAAATCTCTCACAGGTAGTCAGGAAATTTGGAGTAGATTATCAGGACAGAAAAGTTATATAGAGATGTCTAGGTCAAAAGACAGAGTGAAAAAGCTGACGCGTGTGGTAAAGTGTGATGCAGTCAGCAGCTCCGCCATGCTCTTCCCAGCTGATTCTTTATCCACTGCTATGAAAGAAATTAAAGGAGGGAGGCCAGGAGACCTGGCTATTTGAAGATCTAGGAAGTGTTAAGAAGGCAGGTTTCATAAGAATAGAACTATCTTAAGGTAGTTTATTTTATAACTCGGTATAATAAAGCTCTTATCCTTTTACTTTATTTATTTTCAAAAAAATTTTTATTGGCGCACAGTTGATTTACAATGATGTGTTAGTTTCAGGGGTACAGCAAAGTGAATCAGTTATATACATACTCGTATCCACTCTTTTTTAGATTCTTTTCCCATATAGGTCATTATAGAGTATTGGGTAGAGTTCCCTGTGCTATACGGTAGGTCCTCGTTGGTTCTCTATTTTATATATAGTAGAGTGTATATGTCAATCCCAATCTCCCAGTTTATCCCTCTCCCTTTCCCTCCTGGTAACCATCTGTTTGTTTTCTACATTCTTATCCTTTTAAGTGATAATTATTTAAACCAAAATTTTCACAGATTGCAAATATCCAAATAGTCAATTCCAGAGTCAAGGGATATGAATGAGGGAGAATTAGGGAGGACACGGGTAACATGCTCATACCAGAGCTATCTGCCTTTCTTGGCTTTTCCTTCGAAGCATGAGTGGGAGGTAACACATGCAAAGAAAACAATATCTAATTGTAAAACACATGCAGAAGAATAAGGAGTTTTCCTGAGAAATACCTGAGACCTAGGGAAATTTCCCAAGTTTATTCAAATCTTCTTCATCTTTCCATCTCTCCAGAGACCCTCAGGAGTGACAGCTGCCCCTCCAATACTCCCAGTCTTTTCAACCTTTCTCTTGCTGTTCTATACTGCTTTTTTTTTTCTCATTCCTCTTTAGTGATCTCTTTATTATGTGAATCAAGATAAACCTTCGTAGACTTTTTCCTTTGGATCACCACAGTGACTCCCAGCAAATGTACTTCATTCTGAAAGTTTACCTCAAAAGGTCAATTTGTTTCTCTAGTTTAGAAGATGTACTTCATTCTGAAAGTTTACCTCAAAAGGTCAATTTGTTTCTCTAGTTTAGAAGAGGCACCTCTTGTTAGGAAAAGTTGATTATACTGAGACATCAAAGGTATTTGTGGAATTAACTTCTCTGTTTTCAGACACTGAGTTCAATGGCTAGGGGTACTGTATTCGCTCATAGGCGGTCTAGGGAAGCTCCAACAAGAGTCACTAGACATACCTGACAGTTAATACTTGAGTTAACTTAAATGTACTAAAATTAAACTTTCACTCCCACTTGCCATATTTCAAAAGCTTACTTGCTAACTATGCCTACTATCTATCATGTTGGAAAGCAGGGATAGAGACCCTTTTCTTCTTTGCAGAAAGTTCTATTGGGATGACTGTTCTAGAATCTTCTATTCAAGGTGAATTCATGGACCAGCAGGGGCAGCCTCCCATGGGAGTTTATTAGGAAAGTGGATTCCTGGGCTCCACCCTGGACCTACTGAATCATAATTTGCACTCTTTCACAAGATACCTGGGGTTTCATATGAGGACACATCAGTGCCCCCAAGAGGTCATTTTGGAGTCTGCCTTTAAATATGAACTTCCTTGCAGAGAGAGCAGATTAAAATATGCCTGATTTTTGAGATGTAGAGGTCAGAACTCCATCTGAGACTTTCTTATCATGTAGTGCCAGAACAACCATTAAGCCCCTATACATTTATTTTAATAATAAGGACAATTATGATGTGTTTACAATTTTCCAAGATGTCTTCTTCAATTAAACAAGCTAATGATTTGCTATAATTTTTCCAACACTCTTGTCTTTCTGAAATTATGCTTATTTTATTGGGACCTTCAGAAAAAACGGAAATCACAGGCAAAGGGCAGTTCATGAAGATGTGACACTTTTTTTGAATCATGAAAATACTTTGGTCAACATGAGGGAGACAGCACCTAACACAGGCAGTTCTCTGGGAGTTGAATGAACTATCCACACTTGTAACTGTAGAATGTAATGGGGTCAACCCAATTTTAAAGACAAGGATAATAATTAATCTATATCCACCATTACAGATAGCAACCTGAAGATATTTAATATTCATTTAAAATCGTAAAACAAAATTCAGTTCTCAAAGTTGCCAAGCCACTCACCCTGGCCTCCTTTGAAACTGAGAAAATCTTGCTTCGCATATATTGTATATCTCATCACTTTTTACATTACTGGTGAATTGTTTAATGACAGTGAGAATTATTAACACGTCAAATATCAGAATTATTCCTGTAAGTCTTCTTAGGTAGATACTTTTAATATAATTATGTCCCAAATATTTGTTCTTGAAGATGAATATTCATTTCTTTACGAAATGCCAAGATTCTAAGATAAGCAGTTCTTGTAAAGATGTATAAGGATTAGCTCAGGCTCTGAAGATAATTTGAAAGTTTCACAATTGGGCTGGCCCTGAATTCCATCTCTTGAGATAAACCAAGGATCCAAATAAAATAAGCTAATCTGGCTCAAGTTTTGTAAAATCAGGCCAAAATTCCATCTTTAACTGGTGAAAAATACAATATTCTTTGTGGTGGCCAAACAAAAAATAATCACGTTAATTTATGATGAAGACTATGGACCACGTCTTTCTTTGAAGTGAGATTAAATTTGTTTTTCTCTGGCTCAGCTTCCTTGGTTCAAAGATTACCATTTGTATGTCTGAATTATCGAAAACACTGTTCAAAGTGAAAAAGAAAATTTCCAACTTCTAAGCTCATAGACCCTCACAGAGATCTTTTCTCTCATTCCGTCACTCTCACAGAGATCTTTCCCCTCTTGCTATATTTGATACTACTTTTCAACGCTGAAAGGCAGGATATTACAAAGGATGAGTATTTACCATAAGAACCCACTCTCTGCATTGGTTCCCACTGGCCTGCTGCACGCACTAAAATTTCACCATTAGGAGTTTATCACTTTATCTCAAGCTATATCATTTCCAAACGGCAGAGTTTTTTGTTATTGCAAAGTCCTGGGGCAGTTTTCCTTGACATTCTACTGTATGCATTCTTTTATCACATGATTAAGCTCCAGCTGTGACAGGTGGCTTCAGTTTTAAGGAATGTGGCAGAAGATCAATGGGACAGAAGGACAGAGCCAGAGCCCAGCACGCTCCCTGTGGATGCAGGCGTGGCCAGGCTGCTGAGAGGAACTTCTGGGCTGCCTGGTCCCCTGGGATGCCCTGGACAGAGAACAAGCCACACAGAGTGGAGGGGAGGGAGGAGGCTTAAACTTTATCCAGTGTAGACATGGATAAAGGACTATAATATTGGGAGACTATATCTATTTATTTATTTATATTTTTATTGAGGTATAGTTGATTTACAGTGTAGTTTCAGGTGTACAGTTTATATGTATATATGCACATATATAATATATATTCTTTTTCAGATTATTTTCCATTATGTTTTATTACAAGATACTGAATATAGTTCATTGTACTATACAGTAGGTCCTTGTTGTTTATCTATTTTACGTACAGTAGTGTGTATCTATGAATCCCAAACTCCTAATTTATCTCTCCCCTCCCCCTTTCCCCCTTTGATAACCATGTGTTTGTTTTCTAGGTCTGTGAGTCTGTTTCCCTTTAGTTGTGCTACAGCTACTTAATTCAAACAAGAATGCTCTACGTAATGTCTGAATCTTAGTGAATTTTAAGGGTCCAGCTTATTAATTAAGCAGATGGAGTTTCAGTTCAAAAGTTATGCCAAGCAAGGGACGTAAAGCAACAAAGACTTTTCATGTACCGGTAAAAATAATTCAAATAACCGCTCCATTTTATTTTCTATTTTGGATATTTGTGAAAAAGTAATTTTTAGAATTTTTGGAATCAGCAGAGTTAACTGCTGATAATTCTTCCAAATATCCATCTCATTGTCACACCACTTATGACCCAGGGCAGTAGTTGGATTATAATTCACACACTTCTGGAATATAACAAAATAGTCACTGCACTTCACCAGTGAAATTATCACAGTAAGCCACTTTAATAAGAAAAATAAACCAAGGAGAATACATTTCAGTAATTAAAAATTATAAATTTATAATGTTATGTTTATAATTTTCCAAGTTTTTTTGTGTAATCAAACATGTTAACCATTTGCCATAATTGTTCCTATTGTTAGTTTGAGAAAATAGTTTTTCCAAAACTTTAGAGAAAATGCATAAATAAATACATCGAGAATAATATAACTGAATAAACATATGGAAAGTGGAGCTGATAGTGATATAAATTCTAAGAGAAATAAACTTACCTATAAAACAAAATTGTTAATAAAATTACATTTGCATGAATCCTAAGAATTTACCTGGATAAAATTAACTGCATAAAAAAAGACTAATTATAATACTTAAGAGTATAGAGAGGGACTTCCCTGGTGGCACAGTGGTTAAGAATCCGCCTGCTAATGCAGGGGACACGGGTTTGAGCCCTGGTCTTGGAAGATCCCACATGCCGTGGAGCAACTAAGCCCGTGAGCCACAACTACTGAGCCTGTGCTCTAGAGCCCATGAGCCACAACTACTGAGCCCACGAGCCACAACTACTGAGCCCGCGTGCCACAACTACTGAAGCCCATGCGCCTAGAGCCCATGCTTCGCAAGCCCGTGCTCCGCAACAAGAGAAGCCACCGCAATGAGAAGCCCGTGCACTGCAACAAAGAGTAGCCCCTGCTCGCCACAACTAGAGAAAGCCAACCTGTAGCAACGAAGACCCAATGCACCCAAAAATAAATATTAATTAATTAATTAATTTAAAAAAGAGTATATAGAAAAATTCCTGTCTGTGAAAACTTCCATTTAAAAAATCCAAATCTTCCAATTCCATGTATGTGGAATCTAAAAACAGGATACAAATGAACTTATTTACAAAACAGAAACAGACTCACAGACATAGAAATGAAACTTACGATTACCAAAGGGGAAAAGAGGTGGGGGAGGGATAATTTAGGAATTTTAGATTAACATATACACACTACTATGTATAAAATAGATAACCAACAAGGTCCTACTGTAGAGCACAGGGAACTAGATTCAATATCTTATAATAAGCTATAATGGAAAAGAATCTGAAAAAGAAGAGATATATACATGTATAACTGAATCACTTGGCTGTACACCCAAAACATTGTAAATCAACTAGACTTCAGTAAAAAATAATAATGATAAGAATAAAAATAAATAAATGTAAAAAACCCCAGCACAATGATTAGGCAAATATTGACAATGTTTACTTATTACATTATTTGAAAACATCTGTCGACGTTCATTTAGCTGTAATTACAAATTATATTTACAACAAATTAATCAATACTAGTAATATGATTTTTCTGCTATATAGCTACAATTCTTTGGTATTTAAGCTCATAGAGTGAAATTTTCTATATATTACTCACATTTAACTCTACCTTTCATTAAATATTATTGAAATGGCAAACTCAGAAGATGGTGTTATGTAGAGGAAAGAACCTTAGATTTTGTGTCAGAAAAACTGGTTTCTAATCCAGTTTTGATCACTAATTGATTTTAGACACATCTCTTAAGTTGCCTGAACCTCATAGTCTTTTTTTTTTTAATTTCATTTAATGAACATTTACTGTGTGGGTCTATTGTGTTCCATACACCAAGATAACAGAACTAAACCCATAAATTCTTTTCTCTTACAGTCTGGTAAGAGTGGGGATAGATACACAAGGTAAAACATTCCAGTAAATGCGTGCATAGAATGATACAGAAGCAAATGGGCAAGGTGGTCAGTGAGTTCAAGGGTCAGCAAAGTTTTTCTGATGCAAGTAACACTGGAGTTTGTTATGAAGAAAAAGTCTATGTCACAAGTTGAAGGAAAAAGGAAATCCAAGGTAGAACAAGAAACATAAGACACAGATACACAAGCCAGCATACTGGAAACTACAAGGAATCCAGGATGGTAGGATAGGGAGGTTTCAAAGTGCTAGGTGAAGAAAGATAAGGGGCAGGAGAAATGGGCAGGAACATATCTATCAATATTTGCATACCATGTTAGGAAATTTAGATTTGGTTCTGTAAGCAAGGGGCAGTCACTAGAAAAATGAAAAGCTTGGAAGTTGTCACAATCAGAAATTGTTTATTTAAATAGATCCCTCTGAAAACAGTACAGAGAATGGCTCTGTAGAGGTTAAAAGCATTGCCTCTAAAATCACAAAGACAAGCATGGCCTCAGTTTCCCCATCTGTAAAGTGAGAATAATAATCCTAAGACTGTCACGAAGTTTAAATGAAATAATGTATGCAAAACACTTAGTACAGTTACCAGCAGTTTGGGTGATGATGAAGGTGTCACTGCCAGAGACAGGATGAACCTCATGGTCTTAATTTTGGGTTTTATTTGATGATTTCTAATGTCATTTCAAGATTCATGGGTTGGGGGTTATTTGATTCAATGAATCATAGACGAACAATACAACAAATTTTGTTATTTGCTGAACAGTATAATGATATGCTATAGAATTTATACACATGACCTTGCTTAAAATAATGGTGCTACAAAGAATGGAGAAACCATCCTGTCTACCTATTTGCTTCCAGATACATTAGCATACAAAAGTAAGATAAAATATTTTCTTTAGTAACAGCACTTTATTGAATAGAAATGGATCTCTGTTTGGTAGAAAATTGTTGCATTATTGCTAAAATTGGAGAAAATTCAATTAAATTTGCCAGAATCGGAAGGACATTGTGAGTTATTGTCTAAGCTGTGCTTTTCAAAAATAGATGTTAAGCTGTTGGCCGGGGGAGAGTACAAAGTAATTATTTTAAAGGTCAGTATATTGAAACTATTGAATAATCAATCTCGTATATAAAAAAGGGTTGCGATGTGAAATAACTTTGCCTTTGGAAAACTTGCCATTTTTCTGAAATGTGAAAATAAGAATCAAAGTGACATTAATAAAACTGTTGATTTCTAAAGCAGGATAAAATTTTGTAGAAAAAAAAAATGGAAAGGACTGACTAGACAAAAATATAAAAGAAAAACCTGGAGTCTGGATGCTGAACCCAAGCTGTGATGATTCTGGAATTTATTAAAAGGAATAATTCATGGGGCATTTGGAAGCAATATTCCTGCTATATTATGCATTCATGAACTCTTTACTAGGATCCTGTGGCTACTCTGTGTCACTATACTTTGTAAGAGATGCGGACAAACTGGAAAAGATGGGAAAGGAATGAGGAAAATGAAGACAGGAACAGAAAATAGTAACCTGAGGAAAGTTCTGAAGAATTGTGTTGCTTATAGTAGAGAAGAGAAGCCCATGGGGCAGCCTGATTGTTATAATTAGATACGTGAGGTATTTTCACCAGATTGTAACTAATTATTGTTTTTTTCTCCACACCAATGTTTCCTAGAACAAAAGAAGGGTGTTTAATTAAAGAGCATTTAACTGTATATATACCCCCAAGTTAAACGTGTGTGTGTGTGTGTGTGTGTGTGTTTTTCCACTTCTTTGATCTAGCGAGAGAAGCGCTAGAAAGTTACCTCAATAATCCCTAGGAGGAGAACTCTCCCTTAATATCTGAAAATAGATCCTTCTCTTTCTGAACAGAGTAGCTTCCTTGGTCTAAAAAAGGGGCTCCATAGGCTTCTCTTGCGTTTTGCCTGGTCTTAGACCCAGGACATTTGATCTAACAATCTTTACAAAGGTAGGTGGCTGAACTGGGGAGAAGGGGCATATGGGGCCCTTTGGGTTTTGAGAGTTACAAAGGGGCAGGTTCAGAAACGCAAAGACAGTTTCTGAGAAAATGTGGACCCTGTGCTCCCTGATCCTAGAGGATGGCCAAGGATGGCTTAGAGGTATAAGCACAAGTAGCTGGGTGATACACATCCAAGCAGGGGAGATGCTTGCCCCAAGGAATTCTCAGAGCAGAGCCCTTTGGGGATGCAGGGACTCATCACCTAGGCGACTGTGGAGTATGAGTTGGTAACAGAGACACCTTGTGGTGGGGAGAAGCAATGGCAACAGGAAAAGGATGAGAAACCGAGCTTCCCCACCTAAGGGGGGTGGGGGAGGACCACAGAGGAGGGCTGGGGTCTCCTCCCAGCGTGGATACTCCTGAGGGATGTGACCACATCTACAGCCCGTCTTGGAGAAGCAGCTATGTGGAGGAGCAGCTTGTCAACAGAATGTTTTTAAAGATGAAAGGAAAAAAAAAAAAAAAAAAAAAAAAAAGATGAAAGGAATAATTAACAGGTATAAATACAGATAAGCTGAAAACATTTAATTATGCCCACACAGTATTTCTTTACAAAAGTTGTTTCTAATATGCCTAGGGATCAAATCTTCTTGTTATTAACTCTCATGGCACCCAGAGCCTCTATTTAAATTCATTAAAATTGAAAGTTTATGTTTATTGCTGTATAGTTGACAAAAGCTGGTCTTTCCTCTAGAGTGTATTCCAGAAAAGAAAGCCCATGCATCTCACCTTTGTACTTTCAACACAAGCTCCATTTTAGACTCATAGGATTACCGCTGAATCATCAACCTCTATCACACTGGTATAGTATATACTTTTGATACATAGCTTGGTAGGTAAGATACGCTCAATAAATAGGGATTAAATATCACTCCCTAATAGTCTAGAAGTTAAAGTTGAATACGTCATTTAAAAACCTTCTCATAGGGCTTCCCTGGTGGCGCAGTGGTTGAGAATCTGCCTGCCAATGCAGGGGACACGGGTTCGAGCCCTGGTCTGGGAAGATCCCACATGCCACGGAGCAACTGGGCCCGTGAGCCACAATTACTGAGCCTGCGCGTCTGGAGCCTGTGCTCCGCAACAAGAGAGGCCGCGATGGTGAGAGGCCCGCGCACCGCGATGAAGAGTGGTCCCCACTTGCCGCAACTAGAGAAAGCCCTCGCACAGAAACGAAGACCCAACACAGCCATAAATAAATAAATAAAAGAACGTGAATTTCTTTAAAAAAATAAAAAACCTCATAGTAAAAATCCCAGACCCAGAAACATTCACTGGTGTATCTTTCTAAACTTTTAAAGAAGAAATGTAAATGAGAAATACCAGCCAGACATAAATTCTTCCAGGACATGGAAAAAAGGGAATAATTCCTTGGGTATTTTTTTGTTTGTTTATTTGTTTGTTTTTTATAATAGCATCCAATCATTGATTCCAAATCCTGGCAAGGAAATTACAAGAAAGTAATATTACAGACCAACAGTGAACATAGATGCAAACATCCTTAATAAAATGTTAGCAATTCCAATTCAGTATATGTATATGTATGTCTATATATATGCCGATATCATCCTTCCATATGCAAAGTTAGTTTAACACTGAAAAACCTTCACTGTAATTTACCACACTAACCAAAAACGGTGGAGGGGAGAAAAATCACATTATTTTGATAGGTTGAGAAAAATCATTTGACAATATTCAACACTTATTCATGATTAAAAACTCTGAGAATACTAGAAATAGAAGGGAAATATCTTAATCTATAAGTGATCTATAAGAATATCTATAAAAAACCTAGTGCAAACATCTTACAAAATGGTGAAATACTGAAAAGACTGTCCTTGAAATTAGGAAGGAGACAAGGGTGTTCACTATCAACATGTCATTCAACACTGTACTGGAGATTTAGCCAGTAAAATAAGGCAAGGAAAAAAGACATAACAATTGGAAAAGAAGAAATAAAACGATCATTATTCAGACATAGCCATTGTATGCTTAGAAAATATAATGAGTTTACAAACATTTAAAATTAGTAAGTGAATTTAGCAAAGTTACTGCATATGTGTTCAATCTACAAAAATCGTTTGCATTCCATCAACAAATGACAAAAATGAAGTGGAAAAAATTATACCATTACAATCACATCAAGAAACATCAAGTATCTAGGAATAAATCTATCAAAAGAGGTTCAAAGCCTCTGCACTAGAAACTAAAATCCTTCTTAAGATGAAAGGCTAAAGAAATGGAGGGATAATTTATGATCCTTGGGAGTACAATGCTAGACACTTCCAAATAGCAAGACCTATTATAAAGCTGCAGTAATTAGAACAATGTGATATTTGTGCAGACAGAGAAGTTGAAAGCCCAGAAGCGGCCCCGCAGACTGTCACCTGACAGGGGTGGGTGCGCTGGTGAGCAGCCCGTATTTCCCTGAACAAATGAAGGGCTCCTTCTGTAGGCAGCTGAGAATGATGTAGATGCTGAGAAAGCTGCTGGGAGATGCTTCTAGACTGACAGCCATTTACGGTGATGGCCTCGGCTGAAGGAGACTGGCCCGCTCAAGGTCACAGCTGCTTCTGGGGTTCTCCTGCACCCAGTGACTGATCGGCCCAGGCCCCTCTTTCCCAACTTGGGGCAACTCTGAAAGGCCATGCCTGCTCCAGACCTCTCCGTGGAATCTGGGGAGTCTTTTACCGGGACGTCATCGCAGCTCAGCTTCTCCTTCTGTCCAATCCTGTTTCCTTTCTGTCTCTTCTACACTTGTGGAGTCCCAGGAGTACTCTTTAACAAATGTCTGGCAAACTCATCTTCATCTCAGAGCATGCTTCGTAGGGAAGCCAAATCGCAGTAGCCGGTGCCAGGAGTGTTCAAAGGAGCAGATGCTAACACAGGATTTCAGGGCTGGCTCGTCTGCTGCCTGGCTGGAGGATGCAGCAGACTACTGGAAAGTCTACGAAGACCTCATCCAAGTTGCAGCTCCTGAGCCAGATGTGATTGTCTTTGCTGGAGTAGAATAACAGGTGCATGGTGTCTGGCCACTGATTTGATGAGTTTGTTATTTTCCATTCTTACTAACAAAGAGCATCATAAACAGTTCGTATGCAAATCAAAACTACAATGATGTATCACCTCACTCTGGTCAGAATGATGATCATCAAAAAGTCTACAAACAATAAATGCTGGAGAGAGTGTGGAGAAAAGGGAACCCTCCTACACTGCTGGTGGGAATGTAAATTGATACAGCTACTATGGAGAACAGTATGGAGGTTCCTCAAGAAACTAAAAATAGAATTACCGTGTGATCCAGCAATACCACTACTGGGCGTATATCTGGAGAAAACTCTAATTCAAAATGATACATGCACCCCTATGTTCACAGCACTATTTACAATAGCCAAGACATGGAAGCAACCTAAGTGTTCATCAACAGGTGAATGGATAAAGAAGACGTGGTGTATATATACAATGGAATATTACTCAGCCATAAAAAAGAATGAAATAATGCCATTTGCAGCAACATGGATGGACCTAGAGATGATCATACTAAGTGAAGTACGTCAGACAGAGAAAGATAAATACCATATAATATCACTTGTTTGTGGAATCTAGAAGAATGATACAAATGAACTTATTTACGAAACAGAAGTAGACTCACAGACATAGAAAACAAACCTATGTTTACCAAAGGGGAAAAGGGGGCGAGGGATAAATTAGGATTTGGGGATTAACAGATACACACTACTATATATAAAATAGGTAAACAGCAAGGACCTACTGTATAGCACAGGGAACTGTACCTGAATCACTGTGCTGTACAACTGAAATGAACACAACATTGTAAATCAACTGTACTTCAATTAAAAAAAGAAAGCTCACATTTACTTGGAATAGACAAGACATTTAGAGACCTTTAGAGTTCTGCCCCAGGGCACACTGTGTCACAGTGTGGTCCAAGGAGATCTGTGCCCTGTGGATGCACCACAGTGCATCACATTGGTCCATGATAGTGATGCCCTTATACTAACGCAACTGGATGAGCCAAAGCGGCTAGTGATTTGGAGGCCTTGATAAGACCCGTGTGTCTGAAGTGTGGGAAATAGAATCCACAAAGATCCAGCGAACCATCACATCAGTGATGCCCTGTTATCTTCAGGTTTCTCAACTTTAATACAGGTCAGGCAGTGTGTGTGTGTTTCAGAACTATAAATCTGTATAATACTGGTAACTTAGCATTTATTGAGTATGTAACCTGGTGCAGGTTACTTAACTTCCTTGGACCTTGTTATTTCCATCGATAAAATAATTTCCTAACAGTCCACAGGAAATTTATATGACAAGAAATATAGTTTTCTAGCATAAGATATTTTGCTAAAATTGAATCATTGTTGAAAATATTACTTTGAACTAAATTCTTTTCCTTTATGTCCCCAGTCTACACCTATAAAATGAAAATAATAATAGCGCACCATAAAGGTTTTGTGACGATTGAAAGTGATAATATACAAATTTCCTCAAGTACATTTTCAATCCTCTCTAGTCTCCTTTTGGGTCCTCTATAATGCACATGTTGGTATTCTTATTGTTTTCCCAGAGATCTCTTAAAATGTTTTTATTTTTTAAAATTTGATTTTCTTTTTGCTGTTCTGATTGGATGACTTGCATTATTCTCTCTTCCAGATCACTTAGGCATTCTTCTGTATCACTTAGTCTTCTATTCATTCCTTCTAGTGTGTTTTTTATTCCAGTATTGAATTCTTTATTTCTGATTTGGTCTGTTTTGTATTTTCTAGTTCCTTGCTAAAATTTTCACTTTGTACATTCATTCTTTTCCCTAATTCAGTTAACATTATTTTTTCCAATGCTTTGAATTCTTTATCTGGTAACCTGTTTATTTCTGTTTCATTATTTTTTTTTTATGGTTTTTCTCTCACTCTTTCGATTGAGAGCAGATCCTCTGCCTTTTCATTTTGCTTCACTTTCTCTGCCTCTACGAACTTCGGTGAACCAGTTACCTCCTGCGGCCTTGAAGCGGAGTTTTTATGTGGGGACGTCCCTGCGGGGACTCTGTGTCCAGTGCCTGTGGTGGGATTTGACATGGATGCGACTGGTGTCTTTCCCCAGGGTGTGCCGGCCGCCGTGGTTGGGGGTGGGGCTGAAGTGGAGGGGCCCCTGTCCCAGGGCTGGGCGGCTTCTAAGGTACCCTAAGGCGAGCGCCCACAATGGCACCGCCGCCCCACCTGGGCTCCGCCCCCGGATCGTGGGTCCTGGATGTCCCATGGTCAAGCCTTCTGCCCACCTGTTGCCGCCCCCAGACCTGGCGCCGCCCCGTGCCTGGGACCATAGTGTTTGCTCAGCTGGGGCCGAGGCCAGTGTGGGAAACCTAGCAGCCACAGAGCAGACTTCTCTCCGCCCGGCCCGGGACAAGCCAGCACAGGCCACCCTCAGACTTCCCGCTGCCCTCCTGTGGGTCCCAGTGGCCCTCCAATCAGCAAGGGGGGCTTGTCTTCCCGCTGGGGGTCCCAGGACTGGGGCCCCCAATCTGTGGCTCTCCCCGCTCAGTCCCTGGGGCAAGTGTCCACCTGTGTGTTCTCCCTTTTCCTCCGAGTCCCCTCGTAGGGGCCCAGGTCCTGACCTGATTGCCTTCCTTCCATTCTGATTACCTGTGCGGCTTTCCTCAGCCTTGGTTGTACAGGAGTCCTTCTGCCAGTATCTAGTTTTCCGTGAGAATTGTTCCCCATGTAGATTCTTTGGATGTGTTCCTGGGGGCAGGTGAGCTCCATGTCCCTTCATCCTGCCATCTTTATAGATCTCCAGAACTGTGTATTTGTAATAGAGACAATCTTGCTGGCAAAGTTTCAAATACAGTAAGTCCCCTACATGTGAACGAGTTCTGTTCCGAGAGCGCGTTCGTAAGTCCAATTTGTTCGTAAGTCCGACAGATTTAGCCTACATACCCAACTAACACTATCGGCTATATAGTACTGTACTGTAATAGGTTTATAATACTTTTCACACAAATAATACATAAAAAACAAACACAAAAAGTAAAGAAAACATTTTTAGTCTTACAGTACAGCACCTTGAAAAGTACAGTAGTACAGCACAACAGCTGGCATCTAGGGGCTGGCATGGAGTGAACAGGCGAGAAGAGTTACTGACTGGAGCAGGGAGAGGAGGTGGGAGATGGTAGAGCTGAAGAATCGTCAGCAATAGGAGACAGAGAGCAACCTACAATTTCACTCACGGCTGACGTTGATGTCACAGGTTCTGGTTCCTTGCTGGATTCAATTCTATCTACCCTCTTGAAAAAACGATCCAGTGATGTCTGGGTAGTAGCTCTTTTTTTCTCATCATAGATGACACGGTAGCACTGGATTGCATGTGGAACAGATGCTGCAACCTTCGTGTACCATTCTACCTTCAGGTCCTGTGCCTCAAAAACTAACAGTGCCTCCTCAAATAAAGAAAATCCCCTTGCCGTTTCCTGCGTCGTGAATCTCTTCAGTTCTTCAGTTACTTCTGCTTCCTCTTGTCTCTCTTCATCCTTTCTCTGGGCCCCCAGTTCCTGGCGCTTCTTAGCAATACCAGCTACATCACAGCTGCTTTCACACTTGCTTCCAGACATCCTGATCTTGAAATAAAGATACTGTGCTACTGTACTCTATACAGTCCTGTACAGTAAAGTACACAACAGCACAACCACTTGTAGAGGATGCACGCACGTGACAATGTACGCCAGACACCTGAACTAACTTACGTGACTGGACATGCGAATACATGTTCGCATCTTAGAAAGTTCGCAACTTGAAGGTTTACAGAAAAATGTTTGTCAATCCCTGCAATAGAAAATCCAATATTCTTTTCAATATAGTCTGTGGATATTGGTGTTTTTGTGTTTTCTATGTCTTCTTGAGTCAATTTTCATCATTTATCTGTCTACTTGGCTGTCATCGTCTATTGCAACTGAATTTATTTTTTCTTTCTGTCTGTTTTCTCATTACTAATAATCAGTTGCTACCAACTTTTATTTTGATAAAAATGATACTTGGCCAGACATTATTATACTTAAGTGGCATAATTTACTTGTTATTTATTTTAATTAATTTTTACTTTTGATTTTATTGTCTACATTTAAAAGAAAATTAACCTTGTTCTTCTTTGTAATTTCTTGGACTGAATGTTTCATTCATTTATTTAAAATATTCTTGAATTATAATGAATGCATTTATAGTCATAAATTTTCCTCTTAGTACTGCTTTGGTCTAACTCCATTATTTTTGAAATATGGAGATTCGTGATTAAGTCTTAAAGTTCATATATATATATATTTGTTTTGATTCCTCTTTAACTCAAGTTTTATTTAGAAATGGATTTTAAATTTTTTATTCTTTATGTGTATGTGTATGTTTTGAGTCATTTGTAGCTAATATCTAGTTTATTGCATTGTAGCTTGAAAATGAGGCCTGTATAGATTCTTTTTCCAGAAATTAATTGAGTTATTCGTTGTGGCCTTATACATAGCCAATGTCTACTACTGCAGGGGCAAAGAATTAGGGTTTGGGGTAAGAATATCTGTGGATTGTTAACATTTCTTTGTGATTTTTTCCTTTGTTATTGGCTATAAAATTCTATCTATATTAGATCAATCATGTTAATTGTTTCATTCAAATTCTATCCTCAGCATCTGGTCCCAATCCAGACAGAGATGGGAAAGGGGGAGGGAGGAGGGACAATAGGGAGACAAAATTGAGGGTGATTCCAGTTACTTCATATTTCATGCAGCACAGACCTACTCAGAGGCAAGGAGCATCATATATCTTGTTAACAAAGCAAATAGAAGAAGCAAAAAGCAAATAAATTCTATACCTTTTACCTTTTTTGTCCCCTTCATCTGACAATTTCTGAAAGATATATATTAAAATCTCCCACCATGATGGTAGAATCGTGTACTTCTCTTTCTATTAATAGAAATTTTTGCTGTACATGCCTTAAGGCTAGCCTATGAGTCATGAAAATTTGTGATTATCAAACTTTCTTTAGGTAAGCTATTTCTTCCCTTGCTGTGTTCAGTCTCCTGACGAGGTCACCAAAGGCATTCCTCATTTCTGTCAGTCTTTTAGACTTCTAGCACTTCCTTCGATTCTTTCTTAGAATTCCCATCTGTCTGTTTACATCACCCACTTGCTCTTACTTGTTGCTGCTGTTCCCATTAGAGCCCTTATCATGTTTATCATGGTTATTTTTTAATTTTATTTTTAAATTTAATTTTATTTTATTTTTGGCCATGCCACATGACTTGTGGGATCTTAGTTCCCTGACCAGGGATCTAACCCAGGCCCATGGCAATGAAATCACCAAGTCCTAACCACCGGACTGCCAGGGAATTCCCTAATCACAGTTATTTTAAATTCCCTGTTTGAGAATGCCAATACCTGTTGTCATATCTGGATCTGGTCTGACGCTCACGTTGTCTCTTCAGATGTTTTTTTTCTTACTTTTTGATGTGCCTTGTAATTTTTTCATGAAATCCGAGCATGTTTTACTGGATAATGGGAAGTGAGGTGATAGGTCTTTAGGGTGTAGTTTTGTGCTAATCTGGTTTGGACTTGGGCTTTCCTTACTGTTTGCTGTGGCTGTTAAGTGACAAGACTTCAGACTCGTCTTGTGTCCTTTTTTTTTTTCCTTCTTGACTTTGGACTTCCTTAAGTACTTCTCAGAGAGTCTGTTTGTATACAGTTGTAATCGTTGTAATCCACTATTCTTATAATAAGGTGTGGATGACAGAGGGCATTCCACAAATTTCCAGTTAAATCTCTTTCATGGGGCCTATATCTCTGGCCTGTGACCTTCACGAGTGTTTTTTCTTGGATGGCTTCTCCTCTTAGGAAGAAAGGGACCAGGCTCTGAGGAAGTCTTGGTTCCTGTCATAGCAAAGTCTCTGGGCATTTATCACAAAGCTCACTCTACCCTTCCCCTGTCAGAGCCACTAAGGGACTTTTCCCCAGTCTTCACTGTGACAATCAGGGGAGGTCCCTAAAGGTAAAGTCCAAGAAGTGTGACGCTCGCTTGGAACTCAGCCCCCAGGAGATCTCACTCTTACACTAGTCTTCACTCTGCCTCGATAATTTGTCAAAATCTCATTTACGGGTTCCTATCCGTTCACAGCTCCAAGGGCTTCTGCTGCAGGTAAGCAGATCTCAGCTAGGAGGCTCTAGGTTTGCCTGTCACTCCAGATTCGGGGATGGAGACTTTCACTACGAACTTAGTTCTCCGCAAGGTCTAAGAAAAAAAAATCACTGATTTTCAGTTTATTCAGCTTTTTCTTGCTGTAGGTTTAGGAGTAACAACTTCCAAGTTCTTCCCAGCTCTTTACGTCTGAAACTGGAACTCCCAATCTAGTCTTTATCATTATAAATATACTTGGTTTTGGCCTCATTTAATGCTTTTCATGTCATAGGTCAGTTTATTTGATTTTTAGATGATTATTTAATACATCCTTAGTCATTTCATTATTGTTAGCCTTTCTATGTGACTTTGTTTTTGTCTTGTTCCTTGTGAAAGGCACATAGCTGGATTTTGTTTTCTACTCCAACCTAGTATTCGTCTTTTAATAGGGCAATTCAACCCATAAATGCCATACCATCATTCTTTGTGTTGTGTGTATTCTGACCTTCAATTTCCCAAATTAACTTGCTTTCAGCAATCTATTTTTAATTTTCTTTTCTTTCCTTTTTTAATGATTGCTTTTATGTATTTATTTAGTTATTTATTTTTGGCTGTGTTGGGTCTTTGTTGCTGTGCGCGGGCTTTCTCTAGTTGCAGCGAGCGGGGGCTACTCTTCATTGCGGTGCACGGGATTCTCATTGCGGTGGCTTCTCTTGTTGCCAAGCATGGGCTCTAGGCACATGGGCTTTTCAGTAGTCGTGGCACGCGGGCTCAGTAGTTGTGGCTCGCAGGCTCTAGAGCGCAGGCTCAGTAGCTGTGGCGCACGGGCTTAGTTGCTCTGCGGCATGTGGGATCTTCCCGGACCAGGGCTCGAACCCGTGTCCCCTGCATTAGCAGGTGGAATCTTAACCACTGCACCACCAGGGAAGTCCATTTTTAATTTTCTTTATTAACATTTTTTTAATATACAAAATTATTTTGTTGCTGTTTTAAAAATTTTTAAACATTTTTGTGTTCTCTGCTCTTTTCTTTGAAGTGTCTTCTTGTATTATTTTAAGAATTCTTTTTTTTTTAAATAATTTTTATTGGAGTATAGTTGATTTACAATGTTGTGTTAGTTTCAGGTGTACAGCAAAGTGAATCAGTTATACATATGCATATATCCACTCTTTTTAGGATACTTTTCCCATATAGGCCACTACAGAGTATTGAGTAGCGTTCCCTGTGCTATGCAGTAGTTTCTTATTAGTTATCTATTTTATATATAGTAGTGTGTATATGTTAATCCCAATCCTCCAATTTATCCCTCCCCTCCCTTCCCCTGGTAACTGTAAGTTTGTTTTCTGTATCGGTGAACCTATTTCTGTTTTATAAATACATTCATTAGTACCATCTTTTTAGATTCCACATATAAGTGATATCGTATGATATTTGTCTTCCTCTGTCTGACTTACTTCACTTAGTATGATAATCTCTAGGTCCATCCATGTTGTCTCAAATGGCATTTTTTTCATTCTTTTCTTATGGCTGAGTAATACTCCATTGTGTATACGTACCACATCTTCTTTATCCACTCACTCCTCTGTCAATGGAGCGTCAATGGAGTCTATTTTTAATTTCTTTTCCTCAATATACAAAAATCATTTTGTTGCTTTTTAAAAAACTTTTTTGGCTCTCTGCCCATTTCTTTGAAGTGTTCTCTTTTATTATTTTAAGATTCAATTTTATTTCCTTACCCATATCTGGGGAATGTCTTACCCAGGTGGTGAGAGGTTAGAAATGAATCCTGTCATCATTTGGTGAGGACCCCGTGGCCCGGCAAGCTGACCATAGGTCGAGTGGCCCTATTTGGACTCCTCCAGGTTTGTCAGCCCTTAGGGAGGGAGCAGAGAGGGGCATTCTTCTCCTGGCTTCCCATTCCCCCGGCCAGTCCTCCTTAGGGGGACACGATGGATAAGAGCTTTATGCTTTTGCCCGAGCCATGATCACAAAGCAGACAGGGGCATTCCTCTGCGAAAGCCACAGCCCGGGACGTCGTCACCCTAGTGTCCTCAGCAGGCTGTCCTTTCAGACTTCACAGCCTCGTGACAGACACTGCTGCTTGCAGGGCCCCTTGGAAGAGAGCACATTTTACAAGACAGGGTGATCTCCTGCTTCTCCCTAAGCTGTAGCCCCTGGCCCCAAATTCTTAGAACACACACACACACACTCAAATGACTAAGGAGGTAATATTTTTAGAAAAGGATTTATTGGTAGCATAGGAAGCCATCTTTATAGACTCTTTTGCTGGTTATTAACTTTTTTCCATCTTCTTGAATAACAAAAAATTAGACGAAGCAGCCCTTTTATATTGAGATCTGCTAAAATACAGCAATGTGTGCCTGACAAAGACTGCAGAATGCTTGATATTTCATCTTTATAAGTAAAAGAGATCCTCACATTTCAATTAACTGAAGTAAAGAACTATATCTATATCTTTGTATTAGAAAAACTCTTCAATTCTTATTTCACATCTGGCCAAGTGAAAATTCTCAAATCAAGACTGCCTTATTTATTCACAAAATAATATTATCCTGATAAATTGTGAAAATGAAGAGGCCTATTTCTTGAAATACATTTTGGCCTACTTGTCAATGTGGAGATCATAAAATACGTTGCTCAAAAACAATGGAAATAGCATTAAATTTACTGAGCTTTACTCACGTGTCAACATTCCAGTTTCTTTTGACCTCCTTAAATCTTGGCATACTTTCTCCTCCCTGGCTTTCCTCATCTTCCTGATCAATTCCCATTTGGAGCCACAAATTTGCTAAAAGCAGCATTTACGTGTTCATAAGGAAATCAGTGGAACTGCACTAAATGCCACCTACTGTAAAATCTGAAATATGTTCTTCCACGAGTCCTGCTTTTAGCTATTCCATCAGTAACACTGTACCTGGTGTGGCATCTGGAGGACACATCTTTTGTCTTGGTTTTCAAACGGAAACAATTAACTCAATCAGTTGCACATATTTTCCCTTGGAATTATACTAACCAAAATGGAATGGCAATAAATGAAGAATCATTTCTGGAATTCCTATATTTCTTTGTAAAACACACTCAAACACAAACACAAACAAAACTACCCCATAATTTTCCAAGGGGCGTAGACTCACATCTCAAGTATCATACTGATCTGTTTTTATGCTTGTCTTCCTAAATACATATCATTATATTCTAGACTAGAAAAAAGATAATAAATATTTTATCCTTATGCAATTTAAATGTATTATTCATCTGGAAGTTTTCCAAAATCCATGGACAGAGATTTATATTAAATAGCTAGGAATTCTGACCCTATTGTGTCATATAGTTCTCCAATACTTAGGAAGATAAAAACTTTAATTCATAAGTCTAGTGGAAAAGATTCCCCAGGGCTGCTCCAAATTCATCCTGAGATATAAATGTCTCTCTTCTTCCTCTTTAAGTGTTCCCAATGCAAGCCTGTCCATTGTGTGCACGTACTAGCATTCCGCGCCTGCTCGGGCATCAGGCTTCCAGAGGTTCAGCAAACCCAGCCACAGTTATGGCAGCACAGGCGGAATTTCCTTGAGTAACACTGATTTGTGTTAGAGCAACTATTTTTGCCAGCTCTATTTTTTAAAACAGAAGTAGAGTTGATTTACAGTATTATGTTAGTTTCAGGTATACAACGAAGTGATTCAATTATATACATATATGTATATTTTTTCACATTATTTTCCTTTTTGCCAGTACTATTTTTATTTTTAAAAAGTTTTAGGTACAAAATTACTTAACACATACCATTGGGATAGAGCCAGTTATCAATCGCGGATAGAGATTGGTTGACAGTCAAGTTTTGCACAGAATTTGTTAGTGGAGAGATTTACATTTTAAAAAATACCATAAATAACTTCTTGAATCAGTTTTACCTCTATTCTAATAAAATTACCTAAAAGTAATTAATATAGCACAAAATTGAAATAACGGTGCTGTGTTATTTTGGAATCGCAATATGTTACTTTGAAAGAGATTTACTCTCAGTGCAAATTCATTACACTGTTTGCTTAATCTATTTTAATGACACCCTTCAATATTTGACAGCAATTCAAAATCAGCATGTTCTTTTGCTAATCATACTTCTTAAATGTTAATCTGGTCGTTTTTATCTCCCAATTAAAGTTCTTCAATGGCTCTCATAGTCTTCAGAATAAAATGAAAATAAACTCTTAAGCATGTTGTTCAATGTTCTTCATTATCTGGTTACACTCTCCTCTCTGGCTTCATCTTTTTCCATTTCCCTATGATGATCCGGCCATTGTGTTAAGTGGCAACGTGTAACATAGTTTTATAAATATATCTGTTTGCCTCACTTTGGATCACTTTAGTGTAAGTACCATTTCTTACGAGTTTTTATATTTCAGTTGCTTCCACAATGTTTGACCCATAGTGAATACCCAGAACATGTTTTTATTGAAAAAAAAAATAGAATTAAAATGAGCTATATGATATTTCTTCAGCTTTAATTAATTTTCTTACTAAAAATAAGTATTGTCTGATGTCATTGTTCTAAGCATCTATCATTTCCACCTTCAAGAACTTTCAATGACCAGATTCTAGGTTTCAATAATCTACAAAGAAAGCATAAGAAACTGAGTTGAATTAGTTAGAATTAGTATATAAAAGAAATTGAACACAATAACGACAGAAGAATTTTAATCAAAAGTACAGTTAGTTATCTTGTCTTGGTTTAAATAGTTTTCACTTGGGACTATCAGTTTTGACTAATGAGAACTTCATAAATGCTTATGGAGATCTCTTATTGGCACTTGGTGACCTACATATGAGGTCGAAGAATGTCAAAAAAGCTACTTAGTAGAAATTAGCTTCTACTAATGTTTTTTAGAGTCTATCTATATCTAAGTATCTATCTATCTATCCATCATTTATTCTTACCAATTCTATTTTCTGTTCAATACTGTGTTTTGACTTCAAATGTATTTATTTTAACATTCCATATAGGTAATTTACTATGACTCATTTACATGAAGCAGGGTATGAAAATGAAAAGACCTAGATTTCAAACCTGGCTCTAACACAGAAACAAATGAAATCCGATACCTGCCTTCAGTGTCAGAGATACAGCCCATAAAGCTGCTGATGTGAGGTAGCGGATCCGTGCTTGTTCTGGGTCCCTGACCTCCCCCCCACCCCCCGACCGCATTTTCCCGTGAGCTCCATCTTGCTCATTGAAGATGGCAAACTGCAGCCTTAGGCTCTGAAGTCCTCTCTCTTTTTTTTTTTTCCAAACGCTCTCCTTTCTTCGCTTCCATGAATTTCATTTCCTTATCAATTTTAACAATTTCCCCATCATTCTTCCTCTAAGTGTAAGCGTCCCCACAGACGCAGCTGGCCCTCTTATTCTGTATTTTCCCTCAGTGTATCGGTTGGCATTGTGCCTGATATTACCTCTGCTTCCCTGACTTTCTCCTAAGCCCCGGTTTGCTGTCTCAATCTCAGTGCCCCTGAAATAAAACACTCCATCCTTCTTCCCACAATTGCACTTCTTCTGTTCCGTCTCTCTAGAAATATCCCAATGGCCACCTACTCATCCAAGTTCAAAAACTGCGCGTGGTCTTCGAGTGCTTTTCGCTATCCTCCGCATTCAATCAGTTCCCTGTATCAACTGCATTGTCAAAACACTGTCCCTCATGAATCTGTCCTGCGCATTCCAGGCGCTATGACCAAAGTCCAGGTGTTACAATAGGTCTGAAACGGTTCCCTCCGCCTTCGGAATAAGAGACGAGACCAATAACCTAATGCGGAGCAGTCAGTCAAGCGATAAGAACCCTCGCTGTGCTCCTCCTTCGTAACTGCTTAGAGCTCGTGCCATGGCTGAATCATGCCCGCCCCGCCCCGTCCCGCAAATGCACGTGGTGAAGCTCCAGCCCCTGGTACCTCCGAGTGTGGCCATATTTGGAGATAAGGTCTCCAAAGAGATGATGAAGGTAGGACGAGGTTGCGAGGGAAGAGCCCTCCTCCAGTAGGACTGGTGTTCTTATAAGAAGCAGAGGAGACACCAAGGATGTGTGCAGCACAGGGACGGCCACGTGGGCAGAAGCAAGAGGGCCGCCATCAGCGAGCCCCGCAGAGACGCCGCAGAGGAAACCCCGGTGGAGCGCTGGCCTTAGCCTTCCAGCCCCAGAACCGTGAGAAGATGCACTTCTGTTGTTTACGTCGCGCGGTCTTTGTAACTTTGTTGTGGCAGCCGCAGCAAACTAGTACCGCATTGACCCTGGGTCAAGGACGTTTCCATCCACAGGTGTCCACAATCCACAGGGCATAATAAAGCTGATCACGTGAGGAGGGAGAAGAAAGGTCTAGCAAAAGGAGCAAGCGCGAACGCAGATGGAGAGTTTCAGAGGCGGGGTGCTGTTTCCCACGACTTTGATTTTACTTAACACCAAAGTTTATTGTCAATTACTTAGCTTTCGGGGGAAGGTTCTTAGTTTCAAATGTTGGAAAGTGTTATGTTTAGTGCTGGGGTTGATAGGAAGGGAGTAGATGGAGGTAAAGGAAAGGGAGAGGGGAAGGCGGCGCCACAGCTCCTGAATGCGTGAAAGATGCTGAGAGTGGGAGCGAGGTGATGCAGCTGGTGGTGGACGGGAGGAGAGACGGAGAGGAAACGTTTTCTGTTGGCTGAGTGGAGGAGAAAAGCGATGTTCTCATCATGGGTAGGTCTGTTGAATGAACGTCGAGTGAATGCTGCCTTCTGTTTTGTCCCCTGGTGAGGGTGCGTAGGGAGCCGGGTGATGGAAGTTCGAGGACCGTGGAGAATGTATGAAATAACCATGGAAACCGGAGCAAACGTAATAAGATTGCTGAGCACATAAAGGGCCCGTCTACTGTAAATGCCATTAAAGTTGTTCTGTTAAGTAGTTAATCCGTCCACTCAGTTTTGGAGAAAGCAGGTCGTGGGCTTCACGCAGGATTGGAATTTTGTCAAGGAGGTGTAGCAGGACAATCAGGGAGTGCAGTGCAGGATATCGATAAGAAAGTTATTCCTTGAAACTGCCCAACCACAGGTGCCATCGTCCTGTCAGCCACTGAAATGAAATAAAACAAACCAAACACACAAGCCAAGAATAAGTTCCCTGTCGTGCCTGTTTTTGGCCATCGGCACACTTGGTTCTGCTACCCTCATCCTACCATGGTCCATCGTGCATCCTCAAGTCTGTGTCATCGATGTCTCTCTTATTCTCTGGACTCTTTTTACTTCCTGAGACGCTACCTACTGACAACTTGCTCAGTGTTCTTCTTGCTCCTTGCCTGTCCCAACACTGTCTCCAGACGGCTGTTCAAGTGATCACTCTACAAAACAAATCCGATTACATAATTCCCTTCTCTTAAGACCCTTCCCAGCTTTATGTCAACCTATAAAATAAGCATCATTGTAAATGAGGCCCTTACTTGTCTGGTCCATGAACCCCTCCAGCTTCATTTTCTGTCATTCTTTCTCTTCCCTGAATCACAAATTCTTTATGTTCCAGAAAAATAAAACTCTGTGGAAAAATGTCCACACCATGTATTGTATATCTATGTCTCCACACCCATCTTTCCACTTTTTAGGAATTCCCTTTGGTCAATCTGGCACACTGATTCTCTAAAACCCAACTCAGACATCATCTCCATGAGAGATAGTAATCTTCCCCCTTCCCCCAGGCTGTTAATCACTCCCTCCTCAGGGAGCCATGAATACCTCATACATGAGTCTTTTGTCGTAATGATAAAACTTTAGTGTTACCCTGCTGGTGCCACTAGTCTCTGATTTTAGCTAATATTCTAGTCTTACATGAAGCATAAAAAGCATAGAGATTATCAGACCAAGTGAAGTAAGTCAGACAAAGACAAATATCATATGATATCACTTATATGTGGAAACTAAAAAAAAAAATGATGTAATTGAACTTATATACCAAACAGAAATAGACCCACAAACAGAGAACAGACTTATGGTTACCAGAGGGGAAAGGGGGTGAGGGATAAATCAGGAGTTTGGGATTAACATATATACACTACTATATATAAAATAGATAACCAACAAGGACCTACTATATAGCAAAAGAACTATACTCGGTGTTTTGTAATAACCTATAAGGGAAAAGAACCTGGAAAAATATATATATATGTATAACTGAATCACTTTGCTGTACACCTGAAACTAACACAACATTGTAAATCAACAATACTTCAAATAACATCTATCTATCTATCTATCTATCTATCTACACTAAGAAAATAAAGCATTGCTTTCAACATTTCTTTAATCTCCCAGGAGCCTATTTGTGTACTGTTTTTGCACAGAGCAGTGTTTTCTGAATTATATTTCTTGGAACACTAGGTATATGGAATATTTATAGATACAGCATAAAAATTTGCTGGTCAAACATGTTTTGGAGATACTAGTTTAAATAATGTTGAAATATTTCTATTTATGACATAACAAAATATTTAATCTGCTAAAATACTTTATAAATCTTAGAAGGAAGATATGATAGATGAAAATTTCCAAGTTTGTTTAGAAATTGATTTTTCTTTTTCCCCATGAAGCACACTGAGGGCTAATGTTGCCAAGAGCACGCTTTAGGAAATGCTAGAGAATTGCATCCAAACATTTTATTCTAACCTAACCTAGTGCTTTACTAACTTTCCTTTTGGCCTCTCTGCCCTGGACACACCAGCTTCAGAACCTGATCTTTACCTCTCAGCCCTCAGTCCCTCTGCTAATGCTATTACCCTAGAACAAATGTCCTCCTTTTGCGCCACTACTATATAGAAATTCTATGTTGAATCTACACAAAATGATACAAATGAACTTATTTACAAAACAGAAACAGACTCACAGACACAGAAGACAAACTTATGCTTACCAAAGGGGAAAGAGGGGAAGGGGATAAATTAGAAGTTTGGGATTAACATATACACACTACTATATATAAAATAAATAAACAGCAAGGACCTACTCTATAGCACAGGGAACTCTACTCAATGCTCTGTAATAACCTATAAAGAAAAAGAATCTGAAAAAGAATGTGTGTGTGTGTATATATATATATATATATATATATATATATATACATATAAAATATATATCTGAATCACTTTGCTGTACACCTGAAACTAACACACCATTGTAAATCAACTATATCCAATAAAAAAAAAAGTGAATAGGAAAGAAACTTAAAAATAAAAAATGAAATAAACACTATATTTCCCTATTAAAAAATTCTATTGCTAAAGTAAGTTCTAAAAACTAGGTTAGAGAGATATTATGTTTAAAATGCACAGCAAGCTTGTGTCTAGAATGATGTATAATAAATGTTAATGAGTTATTTTTGAAAAAAAGACAAAAAAACAAATTAATGTAATTTAATATATATGGTATAATTGTTAGGTGATCAAATCTAATACAACAAATATTCATCTTGATTTCTAAAGTTGGTTTCACAAAAATGAACAGATTCTGGATTACTTTTCTATAACAATTTAAGAAGTTTTCTTCCTTAAATATTTGTGTTTAGAATAGTTAAACATTTATAATTTGCTTTTGTTCAAAGTAAATCTTTATTTTTAAATCATTTCTCATTTTATTTTTTTAATAAATGTATTTATTTTATTTATTTATTTATTTTGGCTGTGTTGGGTCTTTGTTGCTGTGCACAGGCTTTCTCTAATTGCGGTGAGAGAGGGCTACTATTTGTTGCGGTGCGTGGGCTTCTCATTGCAGTGGCTTCTCTTGTTGCGGAGCACGGGCTCTAGGCACGCGGGCTTCAGTAGTTGCAGCTCGCGGGCTCAGTAGTTGTGGCTCGCGGGCTCTAGAGTGCAGGCTCAGTAGTTGTGCACACAGGTTAGTTGCTCTGAGTCACGTGAGATCTTCCTGGACCAGAGCTCAAACACGTGTCCCCGGCATTGGCAGGCAGATTCTTAACCACTGCACCACCAGGGAAGCCCCCAAAGTAAATCTTTTTAAAAACATATACACCACCACGAAGCTCCACTCAGCATAAAAGCTGAAGAGAATATTCCAGCAATATTGCTTTTTATCATTAAAATATTGTCTTTGCCCCCCCTTCTTTGGAATAATTATTTTGGTGACTATGTCTCTAATCCCTGTCTCCAAGAAGGAACACATGATTCTGAGAAGAAAGTCATGCATCCAGGGCTTTTCAAATGATCTTTTGAGAGATGGGTCATGAAAATACCAAGACGTAACTAATATACTAATAAAATAAAGCCATAAACTCCAACATGCCAAAAAACCAAATCCACGACAAGCTAACGTTGTTCTTAATGATAACATGATGAGCTTAATTTGCTTGGTGAGGCTGATTTTAAATCTTATTTTAAAACCATAATAATTTGATACATACCACAATTTTATTTCTATAGCTTACTTTTAATATTTGTACGATCATTATACATTCACTTGCTAATTCTAAAACAAAAACTGCTGAAATAGGAAGCCAGTTCTTAGTCATCATCTCTCATATCATAGACAGAAATTGTAAATGGAGTTTACTGGTATGGCAAATAGAAAACACTTCCAACAAAGACACAGATTTAGAATCCATCCAATGTGCATTTTTGGAACTTCCAGTTGATGTAGCTTGGTATTAGAAAACTTAGAGGAATAAATTCTTAATATTGTCCATAGATAATACTTCTCTAATATTAATTGTTTACCTAGGTCTTAAAAAGAAAGAGGTAATAAGCAAAAAAAATGAACATTGACATTACTTACAAGTTTCTATAAGACAGGTTTTGGGTTGCTTTTTAAACTGATGTGACACATCTGCTCTGGTTACAGGGGAAGACAGCTGTTCTTCAGGAGACTTAAGGCATGAACTCCTGGAGGAGAGCATGACGTCTTCCCAGACTTGCAGCACTGCTGATGGGCACATTCAGAGCTGGTCAAAAGAGGCTGCTATTACTTTGTTCAGACTTGGTAAAAACTGAAAATACTTTTGGCAGAGATTCTGTTTCACTGGAAGATTTGTGGGCCTGAGTGACTGGCCATCTGCTTCTGCCCCAGGAACTGTCGTCATTGCTTCAGAGAAGCATCTGGCTTCGAGCAGTAGGAACGAGCTGACTTATCGCAAGCTAACTGCAAAGCAGAAGAATGAAAGACTCAACACACACAGAAAAGGCAGGAATGAGCGAGAGAAGGCACGAGAGAGAGAGAAGCATGATGTGAAAAAAATATATATGTTTATGTTAAAATATAAGTTTATATATATATTTTTAAATAACTGGGGAAATTTAATTATGGGCAGAATTTAGGTGATACTAAGGGATTCTTCATTTTGTTAAGTGTGAAAATGACATTGTGGTAATGTGTGACGGTGTCTGGTTTCCAGAGATGCATATGGGAGCAAGTATTGAAATAACATGGCAATGCCTTTAACTACCTTTAAAAAGACACAGATAAAGCAAATGTTCAGTTATTGATAACTATTTTATGATGGCTATATGGGGGATTGCTGCACTGTTTAAATTCCAGGTCTATGTCTTTCTAACCGTAACCTTATTTACACTAACTCTTCTAGACAGAAAAATGGCTTCAATACAACTTTCTGCGCCTATTAAAAAAATCAAAAAGAATAAATAACTCACACAAACTGATCTGTGGATGACAGTTGCTCCATAATATCTATCTGGATGTTAAGAGCTTTGGTGAAAATCAGTGATTTTGATATCGTTAATATTGGACTAGCCTTGATAATGAAACTGTGTACAAGCTTCTGTGTCCTTCCTTTTTTTGAAGTAAAAGGCTGGGTCAAGAGTTAAGGATTAGGAATATGAAGATGTAGAAACAAAGGTTAGCTGTTGGGCTTGGAAACTGGTAACAATTTAGACTATAAACCAGCCACATAGCAGAATCACTGAACTCCCAGTTCCCTGAAAGATACAGATAAAGGCCCGACACACAGTCCTAGGTTGTTTTTATAGGAAGCAGACCCACCAGATGAAAACTGCTGACTGTAAGAACGTAGACCCTAGACCATTTGAAACCAGAAGGTTGATGATGCTTGAAACCTCACCTTGATGCCAACCAAGCCGAGAATCGTGCATGAGCTAATCATGCACCCTGCAGCCCCTCCCTCACATGGCCTTTAAAACCCTTCCCTGAAAGCCATCAGGCAGTTCAGGTCTTTTGAGCATGAGGTGCCCATTCTCCTTGCTTTTGCCCTGCAATAAACGCTGTACTTTCCTTCACCACAACCCAGTGTCAGTAGTTTGGCTTTTCTGCACACCAGCAAGTGGACCCAAGTTTAGTTTGGTAACAATAACACTAATTAATCATTAAGTTCACTTGCTTTTTCCTAAGGCATATTCTTAAAGTATGGTAATAGTATCATGTCATTAACAAAGAGGTGAGTAATTTTTCCTCTTTTTTTGCTAAGGCCTTAGGACATACAGTATATCTAATTTATCTAAAAGCTGTATCATATAATGTCACTGCTTTTATAGTGAATATTCTGGCAAAACATTAAAATCTTGATATCCATACACCTCCAATCACAGATAGGTCCTCTCTATGGGGTAAGGGCTGTGGTGGATTAATAGAAGTTACAGTGGCCTTTGATGGTTCAGAACTGTTTCCTCAATTGGATGAGACAGAATATAATACTCAAATTCATAAACAGGAGTTTCTTACTCATATTTCTACTTTTATTTTCTCAAAATTACATCACAGTTAATGTGTTTTGGCTGTATATAAATGTTATTTTGGATGTCATTAGCTATTATTAAATATAAAATTTACAGCCACACAAAAATATTTTTAGTGCCCAGCTTCCAAAATCAGACATACTTAGGTGCATAGCTCTCTCAATCATTTATTAGGAATGTTATTAACAAACTTGGGAAAAGTTATATGATGCCTTTGGATCTTTATCTATGAATGGTAATAAGAAGAGTATTGCCCTCATAAAGGTGGAGAGGAGATAATAAATTTATGCAGCACCTGGAAAATAGTACACCCTCAATCAATGAAAATGATAATTATTATTATTGCTATTATATGGAACAGAAAGAAAAATTAAGTGAAAAACAATTCACATATTCATTAATCTTTAGGACCAACCTGGCATTGGAAGTAAAATTCTGGATCTATACTAGAACAGCCTCTTTTACTTCAACTTCCTAAACTGTAGCCAGAATTCTGTACAAGCCAAGTCTATGTCTAAAAAATAAGCTGCTTTAACTCATGTGCAACTAAAACTGGAGCTTTAATGTTCTAATATGACATTAAAGGTGAAGTACTCCTATCTCTTCCCCTTCAACTCTATTATCCTGGAGAAATAAATTCCTTTTCTGAGCCTCTGGTTTTTCATAGATAATAAGTGTATTAAAATAACTTGCAGTCAGAGTGGAAATACATGAAATAGAGACCAAAAATAAACACCAATAGAAAAGATCGATGAAACTAAGACCTGCTTTTTTGAAAAGATAAACAAAATTAATAAACCTTTAGCCAGATTTATCAAGAAACAAAGAGGGCCCAGTAAATAAAATTAGAAATGAAAGAGAGGTTACAACTGATATCACAGAAATATAAACAATCATAGGGGAATACTATGAACAGTTATATGCCAATAAATTGAACAACCTAGAAGAAATGGGAATTCTTAAAAACATACAATGTTTCAAGGCTGAATCAGGAAGAAAGAGAAAATCTAATCAGACCAGTTACTGGTAGTGAAATCAAATCAGTTATCAAAAAACTCCAAACAAAAAAAAAGATAGCTTCACAGGGGAATTCTACCAAATGTTGAAAGAAGAGTTAAAACCTATCCATCTCAAACTATTCCAAAAAAGTGAAGAGGAAGGAACACTTCCTAAGATATTCTTAGAGGCCAACATTATACTGAAACCAAAACCAGGAAAAGACACTACAAAAAAAGAAAACTACAGACCAATGTCCCTGATGAACATAGATGCAGAAATCGTCAACAAAATATTATCAAACCAAATTCAACCATACATCAAAAGGATCATACATCATGATAAAGTGGGATTTATTCCAGGGATGCAAGGATAGTTCAATATCCACAAATCATTCAATATGATACACCACATTAACAAAACAAAGAATAAAAAACACATGATCACCTCAATAGATGTGAAAAAGCATTTGACAAAATTAAAAATCCATTTGTGATAAAAACTCCCAACAAAGTTGGTACAGAGGAAACATATCTAAACATAATAAAGGCCATTTATGACAAACCCACAGCTAACCTCAGACTCAATGATAAAAAGATCAAAGCTTTTCCTCTAAGATCAGGAACAAGACGAGAATGCCCACTCTTGCCACTTCTATTTAACAAAGTACTGAAAATCCTAGCACAGCAATCAGACAAGAAAAAGAAATGAAAGACATCCAAGTTGTAAAGGAAGAAGTAAAACTGTCACTATTTGCAGATGACATGGTACCATATATAGAAAATCCAAAAGACCTCACCACAAAACTATTAGAACTAATTAATGAATTCAGAAATTTGCAGGATACAAAATCAGTATATAGAAATCTGTTCCATTTCTATACAGTAGTAATGAAATATCAGAAAGAGAAATTGAGAAAACAATCCCATTTACAATCCATCAAAAAGAATAAAATACCTAGGAATGCTTTCTTTAACCAAGAAAGTGGAAGATCTGTACTCTGAAAACTGTAAGACACTGATAAAAGTAATTGAAGACAGTACTAATAAAGAGATACCCAGTATTCATATATTAGAAGAATTAATATTGTTAAAATATATTTTCTACCCAAAGCAATCTACAGAATCAATGCCACCCCTATCAAAGTACCCATGGCATTTTTCACAGAACTCTATAATCCTAAAATTTGTATGGAATCACAAAAGATCCCAAATAGCCAAAGCAATCTTGAGAAAAAAGGACAAGGCTGGAGGTACCACACTCCCATATTTGAAATGATATGACACAGTTACAGTAATCAAAACAGTATGGTACTAGCACAAAAACAGACATATAGATCAATGGAATAAAATAGAGAGCCTAGAAATAAACCCACATGCACATGATCAATTAATACGACAAAGGAGGCAAGAATACACAATGGGGAAAAGACAGCCTCTTTGATAAGTGGTGCTGTGAAAACTGGACAGATACACGTAGAAGAATGAAACTAGAACATTTTCCCACACCAGATACAAAAATAAACTGAAAATGGATTAAAGACTTAAAATGTAAGCCCTGAAACCATAGAATTCTGAGAAGAAAACTTAGGCACTATGCTCTTTGACATTGGTCTTAGCAATATTTTTTGGATCTGACTCCTCTAGCAAAAGCAACAAAAGCAAAAATAAACCAATGGGACACAAACTAAAAAGCTTTTGCACAGCAAAGGAAACCATCAACAAAACGAAAGTGGAACCTACCGAATGGAAGAAGATATTTGCAAATGATATGTCCAATAAGGGGTTAATATCCAAAATATATAAAGAACTCATACAACTCAATATGAAAACAAACAAACAAACAAACAACCCAATCAAAAAATGGGCAGAAGACCTGAATAGGCATTTTTCCAAAGAAGACATACAGATGGCCATCAGACACGTGAATAGACGCTCAACATCACTCATCATCAGGGAAATGAAAATCAAAACCACAATTAACTATCACCTCACCTGTCAGAACGGCTATCTTCAAAAAAGACAAGAAGTAACAAGTGTTGGCAAGAATGTGTAGAAAAGGGAACCCGCCTACACTTGGTGGGAATGCAAATTAGTGCAGCCACTATGGAAAACAGTATGGAGGTTCCTCAAAAATTTAAAAATAGAACTACCATATGACTCAGAAATTCCACTTTTAAGTACTTATGTGAAGAAAATTCAAAAAGATACATGCACCCCAATGTTCACAGCAGCATTATTTACAATAGCCAAGGTATGAAAACAACTTGTGTCCATGTTTATACGGTTTTAGTGATTCTGCTCAATGTAAGTGCGCTTAAAAGGTCAGGCTTGGGGCTTCCCTGGTGGCGCAGTGGTTGAGAGTCTGCCTGCTAATGCAGGGGACACGGGTTCGAGCCCTGGTCTGGGAGGATCCCACATGCCGCGGAGCAACTGGGCCCGTGAGCCACAACTACTGAGCCTGTGCGTCTGGAGCCTGTGCTCCGCAACAGGAGGGGCCGCGATAGTGGGAAGGCCCGCGCACCGCGATGAAGAGTGGCCCCCGCTTGCCGCAACTGGAGGAAGCCCTCGCGCAGAAACGAAGACCCAACACAGCCAAAAATAAATATAAAAAAAAAAGAAAAAAAAAAAAAAGGTCAGGCTTGGAGAAATTGGAAATAAGACTCAGAGATGAAGTTAGATGCCAGGAGACAAGGCAAATGATGAAGTCACAGAAAATGTATGTTTGGTCCAAGAAGGTCATTTGTTAGTCTATTGTTTTTTTGTTCTCGTTGTTTGTTTGGTTGGTTTTTTTCTCTTTTCAAACTAATGGTCAAAAATAGACCCTAAACGATTCCAGCTCCTTGAAAGGGTTTTCCTTCTGATCCAACACTGCCCTCACCACCCCCGCCCGCATCGTCTCCAGCCCCTGGCGGGGACCACATTCTCCCGCTCAGACGCGGGGAGGGGGCTCTCGCGCGGCCGGGACACGCCTGCCCTCCCCGGCCCCGGCCCCATCTCCGTCCCCAACTCTGTCCCCATCTCCGTCCCTAACTTCGTCCCCATCTCTGTCCCCAACTCCCCTTCTCCGTCCCCATCAACTCCGTCCCCAGCTCCGTCCCCATCTCCGTCCACATCTCCGTCCCCACCTCCGTCCCCAACTCCCCTTCTCCGTCCCCATCAACTCCGTCCCCAACTCCGTCCCCACCTCCGTCCCCATGAACTCCGTCCCCAACTCCGTCCCCATCTCCGTCCCCACCTCAGTCCCCATCTCCGTCCGCATCAACTCCGTCCCCATCGCTGTCCCCATCTCCGTCCCCAACGCCGTCCCCGCTCCGTGCCGCGGCCGCGCATCGCCCCGACCGCACAGGCGCGGACCACACGGCGCAGGCTCGGCGGCCGGAGCAGGCGCGTCAGCCCATCGCGGGGACGCGGGGACGGAGACGCGGGGACGGAGACGCGGGGACGGGACGCAGCCGCTCCCCCCGCACCGGCGCGTCCGGCCCGAGCGCGCGTCCTCCGGGGCTGCGGGCGGGGCGCCAGGGTAAGTCGGCCCCGGGGGGAGGGGCGGCGCGGGGGTCCAGGGTGAGCATCGCTGCGGCGAGGCCGGGGCGCGGGGCGCGGGGGTCCGGGGTGAGCATCGCCGCGGCGAGGCCGGGGCGCGGGGGTCCGGGGTGAGCATCGCTGCGGCGAGGCCGGGGCGCGGGGCGCGGGGCTGCCGTGGCGGCGGGAGGCGGAGGCGGAGGCGGAGGCGGCGGCGGCGGCGGCGGCGGCGGGAGCGCCTCCCGCGGGTCCGCGGGTCCGGCGAGCTTGGCCGCAGGGGCGCCGTCGGCGGCGTTTGGTCTGCGGGGCCGCCTTCGGGAGGTGTGGGTGGACGCCGAGGCACGGGGCGGCCTCCCTCTCTCCGCCCTGCAGACCTCCGGGACGGCCTCGGGCTTCCGGGCGCCGGGAGGGAAGGCGGCGCAGCCCCTGCGGCGTGGGCACAGGTGCGGGGCCGGATGCCGCCGCCGGCTGGGCTGCGGGGCGACCGCGGGCAGCTGTGGGCCTGGTGAGCGCCCGTCGCCCTCGGGAGGGAGGAGTCCCCGCCTGCCTGCTTAGGGCTGCGAAGGGGAAAACGTGAGGAGATGAGACTTCCGGGGAGGAGGAGAGAGGAAGAACGTGACACGGGAGAAGCCAGATGATGAGGGCGAGCTGGGGCTTCCGCGAGTGCGGAGGAGCGGACCGGTCTCTTATTCTGCAGGAAGCAGTGAAGGAGACTCTGCTTATGGTTTGCGAATTAAGGATGCGGAAGAGGTTTAAATACTACAGGGTTTAGGAGATGCTTAAAGGTGTTATGTTTTTTTAATGCATCAGATAGGCAAGAATGTAATTCTCCTGGAGCAGGGAAAATGTTATTAAATAAAATACAGCTGAGAAGAGTATTTGGAGGAGGCTGACTGTATTTGCTATTTTATTTCATACAATGTTGCCTAGAATTTATAGAGTCAGAAATCGTCATTTGAATGATAAATGTCAGTATCATGTGAGTAGGAGAGCCAAAAGCTAACTTAAATCAATGTGCACCTTTTTTGGGTGAAAGGTAACTTGCGAATTTAATGTACATAAATAAAAACAATAAATTTAGACAGTGAAACTCTTTGATAATAATTTTTTCTTTTTTCTCTATCAGTCCTTTAATAGAATTATCTTTCTTCGAGAATAGTTTTATTGTTTTTGAAAAAATATACATGCAAAAGTCAAAGAACAGACGAAATTTAAAAAACAAAACATCGATTTAAATGACCTAGCACGACTTAACCATCTTAAAACCGTGTAAACATCTTTCCATGTATCTTTCTAAGCATATATTGATATACTGTGCGATTCAATATCAATTTACAATTTCACGAAACTATACAGTAGAATTTTTTGCATACTTACCTTGTATTCCTCATAGGGGTCTTATTTTCTATGAAGCATTATTTAAACTAACTTTTACTATGAAACCATCACAAAATGTATAGTAAAGTATAACCACGTAGGGCCTCCCTGGTGGCACAGTGGTTGGGAATCTGCCTGCCAATGCAGGGGACACGGGTTCGTAGCCCTGGTCTGGGAAGATCCCACATGCCGCGGAGCAGCTAGGCCCGTGAGCCACAATTACTGAGCCTGCGTGTCTGGAGCCTGTGCTCCCAACAAGAGAGGCCGCGATAGTGAGAGGCCCGCGCACCGCGATGAAGAGTGGCCCCCGCTTGCCACAACTAGAGAAAGCCCTCGCACAGAAACGAAGACCCAACACAGCCAAAAATAAATAAATTAATTAAAAAAAAAAAAAAGTATAACCACGTAGGTTTGAGCAATGAGAATTTTTTTAAAAGCCAAATAGCATTTATTCAAGTAAAACAAATCACAGACACTATACATGATTATACATGAAAACACACATGATATGATTTTAAAAGTCTAAAAGTGGACTTCAAAGATGGAACTTACAGAGTTTTTTCTTCAGAAGAGAAAGAATAGAAAATTATACTGAATATGTTTAATAAGCTTAAAATATGATAAAATCTTAATGTTTGCACCTGTATGCAAGACAGATGTTTGCCACGAGCAATGAGAACTTGATGTACAAGACACCCTTGCCCATTGGGTAGTAATGGTCGTACGCCTTAAAGAGTCGTGTAGTTACCATTTGCCTCATAAATGTAAACATTTTCTTGTTCTTTCTTGTAGATCGATCTCCTGAAATTTAACTTTTCAAGATGAAGTTTGTATTGGCGGTGGCCTTTTTTATTTTAATTTCCTTGTGTGTTGAAGAAGCCTGTTCTAAAGAGAAGTCGTCAAAGAAAGGGAAGGGGAAAAAGAAGCAGTACCTATGCCCATCGTATGTTCTTCATGTCTTATATTCTTATACGGAGAAATATTATTGCATTTTTTATCAAAGTGGTTTATTGAAACACATGCCAACAGAACTTTCCCTATCAGAATTGCACCCATTTGTTTCATAGGTAGAAAGTGACAGAGTGAAGAGGGCTTTACAATGGGAAAGCTAATTCTCAATATGATAAAGGTAAAGTTTTATAAAGTTTTGTTCGTGCCCTGGGCTTCTGTAATTTTCATACATCTTTTATAAAAGTAGAAAAATGTTACTATTTCTTTCTTACCCTGAATGTGCAACTTCCGTTGGTTACTGAGATTCCCTGCTTTGAGCAAATACCAGTTCAAAAAGTTGACTTTAAAAAAAAATACTCCTGAAATTGAATATTCATTTAAAAAATCAGATTGCTAGACTATGATTTTAAGGTCTATTTAATTCACATTAATGCACAGCAGGAGAAGAATTACATGGTAGATCCATTTTCCATTTCAGTGTTTTTTTTGGGGGGTAAAAGATTTATCTTAGGAAATGAGTATATTTCTCAAAAAATATGTCATTAAATTTGAAGTTACCTGTAAAAACAAAATCTAAATCCAATTCCCACTCCCTCCCCACCCAGAAAAAAAACAGCAACAAAATTTTATGGTTTGGACTCCATTTTTTAAAAAAATAAAGTGTAACTATTACTGGTGAATAACAGTAAATAATATCCAATAGTTAGAACAATTGAACAGTATATAAATCAATAACCTTCACAGAATATGTGCTTTTAAGTAGTAATGTTACAACATATGCAGTAATGTGGAGGAAGAATTAATTTGCTGGTACTGGTTATTTTTACATTAAGATTTCCTAAGTGCCATATTGATCTCAGGTAACATTATTCCAGCATCATCATTACTTAAATATTCATTATTATAGTTTCATAGATGTTCCATAAGAATTATTAAGGTACCTTCTGGGAAGTAAATTTTGTAAAGAAAGGATATTAAAGTTGGTATTTCGGAATGGACGTCTGTATGATTATGTGAGACGGAAGGTCTGGGGACGGTATGGTGACCCACATAAAGTCCCGTAGTACAGAAAGCTCCCTGTTAAGAAATACCTCCTAGTTTTCAGCGTTCCAGTTACCGCTGCTTCCAGTCTACACAGCCTGACGTCAGGGCCAGGCTTCTGGGTGTGACAGGATGGCCCCATCCGCCCGACTGAGTGTGACTCCTCTTCACAGATGAGAGTGTTTGAGCTGCGACCAGGAGACTAGCATTTTCGGGAACTGGACATGGTCAGGCCTTACTCTTCCCCAGTATAAGGACACCTTGTCGTATTTTGGATGTCCTTCATTTTAACGTTTTGTTTGATAAATCTTGGCATATTGATGTGGACTCCTGTATTTGTCTTGAAGGCACGCTGATCCTATGTGTGGAGTCAAGCCATCTGTGGTCAGTCGGGTTCCGCTCTCTGTGGAAGCTCATGGGGCTCCTGTCTCCCTCGCCCCAGCCCTGCTCCCCCCCGCCCCCCCCATATCCCGTCAAATGTCATGAATCACAGCTCTGAATATGGCAACTGCAAGCCTAACGGCTGCCGTGTACCTTACAAGAGTCTTTTAGAGGGCCTCCTATTTCTTCCCAGAACTGCGCTGTTGCCTCATATGTAAACTGACTGTATATGCTTAGGCTGTCTCTGGTTAGGACAGATTTTTAACGTTAAATCTGGTAGATAAAGAGTGAAACAATGAAGGTTCTCTTTGGTGCGTATGGAAACCTCCAAGGGGAAGGCCCAGCATACACGTGGTGAGCGCGTATCGCAGTGTTTTACGTATGTTGAGAAATTCAAAGTTTTATCTCTGAAATTTTCTACCACAGTTTTCAAATTTTGATTATATTACTTACTTTCTTGCAATTATGAGACTGAGTAAAGCTTTATTAACAGTAGCCCGCTGATGCTGCCCCAGATCCAGCTTATTAAAAAGCAGACGTACTTTGCAGAATTACGTTTGTGTATTTTTTGTTTGAGCATTTCACTAAGAGTTTTGATTTCATGGTCACTGAACTTCTGAACACTAAGGCTTTCTCTGGCTATTGTTGGATCCGTTGTATTAAATTTCTTTGGATATCCAGGTTGGGAATCTCAGTTATAATAACGGGCTGAGAAAGAATATGCAAATTATTTGTTTCTCAGCGGATGGTCCAGTTTGCCCATCTTGTGTAAGCTGATTAAGCATAAAACACCTTGATTAAGAGGAATATTTGAGATCACGAAACCCGGAAGTTACGTACAGGCTTCCATATACTCCTCAATATGGTGAAATTTTGCCCAGTGATGTTCTGATTCTTTACATTTTTTTTTGAATAGAGTTGAAGAGCAATGGTGTTGAATGGATATATGCAGTTGATGTGTTGTGCACGTGTAGTAAACAGGAGCAGAAACTTCCCTTTTTATTCTTGTAAGATTGGAAATAAGAGGAAAACTGTTTCTAAATGTAGAAAGGACTTAGGACCCTTCGTATTCTAGGTTGATGTGGAGCTTGAATCATATGATACACTCTCCCTGGCTCTTTATTATTTTTTTAACCTTTAATTGTTTTGAGAAGCTCAAAAATGATAAATTTCTGCTATTATTTATTGTTTTTTGGTGTGTAACCGGAGCAGCAGTACCAGGTTGACAAACTACCTGATAAATTTGAGTTCCAAAATTTTAGAAATTTAGTAGATATTAATAAACACAAAATAAACTTTAAATTAGAAGCTATGTTTTAGATTAAGTCCTTGGACACGGTTTAGCTTTTTATTTTAAAGCTTGAATTTGACACTGACCTGAATCTATTGGTCTTCTGATTTCCTATACATTGTGCCTCAGCGATTTTGTCCAAATCTCTGGCTGTAACTCCTTCTATGCACTGTTAACGCCGAAGGTGCTGTATGCAGCCCAGCCTCGCTGAAGAATGTACCCATACATCCACCATTTCTACCTGGTTATCCCATCTTGATCTTAAAACTCAATTCAAAATGATAAAACCCGAGTACAGAAATCCTCCCCACCTCTCCTAATACAGTGTTTCCATTTGCATCCAAACTCAGATCCTAGGGATTACCTAGGACCCCCTCTTTCTACCTTAGCTCCTCAAGTCCAGTCGTTGCTGAGACTTCCGCGTTCAGAGTCTGTGCCACCTTGGGAGTGTGTCCCTCACTTTCTTCCCCATCGTGACGCTGCTGTCGCTTCTCCCGCCAGCCTTTCTGGTGAGCTCTTTATTAGTCTCCTCTCCTTGTCTTCCTCCACCAGTTCCTACCCCACCCTGACCCTAGAGTGCATTTTCCTTAGTGCACTCAAGCCACTCCAGCGCTTAGAGCCCCCTGAGGGGCTCCATAACCTGCGGAAAAGGTTCTGATTTCTTGGCTCCGCACACAAAACTCTTGCTGAACTGGCCTCTGACTCCCCCGGCTGTATCTTTCCATCCCGGCCACGCCCTTACTCGAGTCTCATACACGCTTGCTCTTTCACACCTCCGAAGTGTTCTTCCCTTTACCAAAATGCCAGAGGTTTCCTTCTTCCATTAGTTAACCCCTGCCTCAGTGGTCTTATGAAAGTCCACAGCTGTAAATACCACGTGTTCGCTGTCGACTCCTGTATCTGTGTGCCCGGCCCAGATCTCTCAGGAGAGCACCACATCCATACATCCAACACTTTAATCTGACTGTCCCTTAATGACCTCACACTCAAACTTTGTTGTCTCCTTTGGGAAACCTTTCCTAATCCTGACAGTCTGATTTAGACAATCACACTCTGTGCCTTCGTGGTTCCCTAATTGCCTATCCTGCTTATAAAACTATGTGGTGATACCAGCTGTAATTGTCTGCTTCCCCTACTAGATTGTAAACTCCGTGAGGACTGTGTCTTATTGACTTAGTCACCAGAGATCAACATCGTGCCTGGTACAAAATGTACATGCAATCAACATTTGTTGAAAGAGTGAATACAAACTCAAGATCATTGACCCGTACAAGTCACTGTATCTGGATTTTGTTACAGTACTTGGAAATAATTTATATGATCTCTCTGGACAGTATGTAGACATATAGTCTCAATATAAGGAGAAGAAGGTAGTTAACGTCTAGGTTATTGGTAGAGCGTCTTCAGCCTGGATGATGCTTTCTGGTGAAAGTTTGGCCTCGTGATAAACATCGTATCAATGACTAAAATAAACTATACAGAGGAAACATCCAGATGGAGAGTAATGTGATGCTGAAACACATGGTGGGTATGTGAGACAGAATTAGGATCTAATATGACCTTGAAGGTCCAAAGCGATGGGCTGAATCTAACGAGATTGAAGTATAAACTGCACTTTGGTTCAGAAATCATGTGTGCAAGTATAGGATGGGGAAAGCAGTGTGGCCGAACACATTTGGAAAAAATATTAAATAGTGTTGTAACCATAATACAAATGAATAATAATATCCTATAGTATAGTATAATATAATATAATATGATATATAATATATATACCTGATGCAGATGAGTAACTCTGTACACTATCTTTCCATCCCAGCTAAATATAACTATATATATAGTTACGTAAGAAAGAAATTAGTGTTCTTATTTTACCAATTCTGTGTTAAGCATATTACTAGCCTTAAAAGAATTATATTATTTAAAGCAGGACTTACAGAGATTTCTGCACTGTGCTGGTCAGTACCTTCAGGGGAGAGAAATAAGAATAGTTGAGGTAATTAAAATAATGTCATATTAGGAAGTGCCGAAGGAACTGAGGTATTTGACAGTTATCTTCAATTTTGTGAAAACTTGTGATTTTAGATGACAAAGTAGACTTTGCTGCTTGGCACCAATACTTACAACCAGAACTAATGAGTAGAACCATGAGAAGGGATATTTTTGGCTCCAAATTAGCAAGAACTTTCTAATAGCATTCTGCCAGATATAATTGCCTGGGAACAGAGGCAGTGGAGCTCACAGCAACCCCAAGCACTCCGCCATGGGGGATAATTACTTGCAGGCATATTTGATAGAAAGTTTGAGCCTTGGGTAGGTAGTTTGGCCAGACAGCGGTGTTTAAGGACATTTCAATTTGTGAGATTTTTAAGAGTCGTTGATTCTAATATATTGTATGTGATGACGGTCTTATGATTATCCAATTGCAGAATGTTATAGAAAGAATCACCTTTTAAAAATTTAATCTCCATCCAGATTTAAATAGCTTGGCCGCTATTTTTGGTGCATTGTAGAGAGCTCTACCATATAAAATAAGTATATCTTGGTCTAATAATAAGGATTTAAAAACTTGCAGTGGTAGCATTTCTTCTTGAAATTTCACGAGTAATCAGGTTTTTTGAATATCTTTCAAACTCAGACCATCTTTTCTCTTTTCTGACCTAAACCAATCGGAATAAATATCTCAAGCTACTGTTAATCTCAAGAAATAATGATTGAGGGATGATATCTAATCAATGACTGCCATAATTGATAAGAAGAAGGCATAGGTTTATGGATTTGTGTTTATATGTCTATTGTATATGAAACCAGAACATTCTAAAATATACTTTCAGAATTCTTGATTGAATGAACAAAAACAAAACAAAACAGAACTATCTGAACCAAAACCAAAGCATTATGTGTCATTTCTATTTGTGCTCATAGCAGACACAATAACACTTTTTAATACTGAATTTGGCCCGACTGTAACCTCTTGACACATACTGACATTTTTGTCATCGCTGAGTTAGGGAACTTGCTACCATTTGTTGAGGACTGTTTGAATTTCAGGCATCTGATAGCTCACCGTAAGTGTAACTAATTTGCTTACAAGTTACATTTGAAATCTTTCTCCCATTTTGGGCCCAGACTTGTATCTTAGGTGTGAAGAAGCATCATAAGAAGCCCTTAATTGATACTTGATGAGGGCTGCTATTATTTATATGACTGTTCGGTCATGTTTGCCTGTATTTACTTCATCTTAATGATCTTTCCTCCAAACTGTTGGTAATCTAGCTTTAAAATCATGACATGAAGATTTATGGTTCTGTGTGTGTAATGAGAAGCAATATGACTACTTTTTATTAGTTTGTTCACAACCTAAAAAAGTTGTGTGTGTATAAATGTGTTTGATACCAATATGAGATTTTTTTTTGTCTCCTTCAGAGATATACCATTTAATGGTAGTATTTGTGGACATCAGTTCTGTGTAGTAAGAAGGGTTGGGTTAAGTATAATGTTAGCCATTTTCTTCCTATTCTAATTTTATTACCTGTTATTCATTAATAGAATGGATTGATTTCAGTTTAGTTCCATTTTCTTACTTCCTAATGGAAATGTTCAAGATAAATACATTGGCCCAAAAATGAAAGGCTGATTGGAAACGGATATGGAGAATCTGTACAATGGATACACTTGAAAACTGCCTGTATTCTTATTACTATAACAAAGGTAGATCAAATTTTTCATTGATGGGCAGTTATGTATTTTCTTACTACCTAACGAACAACTCTGATTTAATGGCATGATATTATTTTGCAATCAATTGAATTAATGATCTTCCCTTTCCAAATAATTTCCTAGGTTTTGAAATCGGCATCCTCATTATTTTAGTTATTCGGGCATGAATCTTAAATGGAACTTGTTTTCTCTTAAAATGATCTCCTGTGTCTGTCCTGTTCATTGCATCTCCACTTACCGTCATTTTCAACATAGTCTGTTACAATAGTTTCCTAATTACTTGCCGTATTTTTTTCCCCACTCATTATTATTCACCTTACATACTGTTTCCATTTTCATCTTGTTAATCTTATGTTCCAGACCCACAATGTCTTCTTATTCCCTCAAGGATCCAGGGCAGACTGTTCACTCTGACTTTCAAAGGTCTCTCTGATTTACATGTGGAACTTTGTGCGAAACTACTCTCTCATCTTAGAAAGGCTGATCTGTCCTCGTGCCAACCTGCCACTGCTTATGCTTAGACATGCTTATGGTTATAGAGCGACAACCTCTTCTTAATCTACGCAGTCCTTCAGGGCTCATCTCAGTCATTACCTTGCCTGATGAAACCTTTTAAACGATTAGAAGTGTTCACTGAAAGTAAGATTAGTGCAAATTATTAGCATGCTATGGCTGTTAGTGCACTGAGGTCTTGGACCTTGATAGAAATACAGTGTTTGCAGAAAAAAAAGGGTTAATTTCGTGATGGGTATATCATACCTGGAACATTGTGTTGAATTCTGGTTGCATTCGTTTGTGAGGATTGGACTTACGTGGGAGTTTGTTCAGAGAATCATGACCAGCGTTTGCAGGAACATGAAAGTCTGTGGTGTGATAGGTTTACCGTGGGTTATTTTCTTTAAGAGTAGATGAGTAATCCCCCATTTTGAGGAGTTTTCATATAATATGAACTAGAATTCATATTTAGACCTCAAGTTATAGAACCAGGACCAAAGAGAGAAACATAGAGGAAGACATTTCCATTTGAAAGGGTAGGATATAACTATCCAACGATATAACTATCCAAGGATTTCCTTGGGAGGTTCTTTGTCACCAGAGTGACGAACATAGCTTGGGTAGGGACACCACCTAAACGAAGCATCACTGGGAAGTTGCCGAATTTAAAAGTTCTTTTCACCAGGGTTTCATGAGCTTACGATTAGAGCTAAAATTAAACTCCCTCTTCTTGATCTCTTGGAATCCTTTTTGTGCATCCTGTATGTTTTGACACTTGATTAGATTTAATAGTAATATTCTTCCTATGATGTCTTTTATTTTCTAGTTGAAATATATATATTGTGTTAACTCTTTAGCCAAATTATAAATACTTGAGATGAGATGGCTCTCCCTCTCTCTCCCCTTTCATTACAGTATATACACTTTCATTTAGTAAGCATAAATGAAGCTCTGATTCAAGGAATTTTGAAGTAGGAAGAATATATATATACACACACACTTTCATAAAGATACACACTTTCATATATGTATAGTTTCATATTCTGCCTACTTCAATGTTCTTTGCATTTCAGCTACGTTTATACTTACTAAATCAAAAGGAATCAAATGGGTGACTGATCAAATAGAAAAATCATAAATTAATCTTTTGATGGGTCAGTGGCTCACTGGGACCATGTTTAGAGATCACCTTGAAACATGCATTGTTTAAAATTCCCTTTGTATGTCTGCTTAATCTAGATGGATAAAACCTTGTCATCTGGGAGAAAGCCCACTGCTGTATCTCAATTAGGACTCTTGCTGATGGGCTTTATAACTTTCAGTAAGTCATTTAATTTATTTGGGTCTCAATTTTCTCATTCTTATGGTGAAAAGTTTCATCTCAGTAGTTTCCTAATTTCATTCATTCATTCCAGCTCTATCTATTATGATGCAGTCAAGTTTTATTTATGATTGTTTTGCTACTTTTATATTCAGGGCTAACTATTCCTGTTTTTGTCAAGATTTTTCATTTTCTGATTTAGAACTAGACAAGCCTAACCAATGGAAAGAGAATACACAAAATTCTGTTTCTTAAGCAAGTTAATTACTAAGGGATCTAATTGCAGAGTTGACTTATCAAAATGTAGGTATGTAACCATCCTCCCAAATAGAAGAATCACATGTGTGCAAGGTGAATTGTACCCATTCTTAGCTCTATAATTTTTCACAAACTGAGGAATTTGACTTACAAAAATGTGTCCTATGTTTGTCTTTTGTTTTCTTTTGGAGGTGAATAATTTCTGTAATGCAGTAAAGGATAGCATATCTTTGCCGAAGTCTCTTGTATTCTTCTTGAGCTACTACCTGAAAAAAGCACATCACTGCGGTCCTCCAGAGAGCAGAGAGCGCATCATAAATGAGTTCCTTTGCCCTCAACATGGAAATTTACACTTAGAATTCAAGAAGCAAATTATTCAAATTTATGTACATACAAATAGCTCCTCTGAGAGATGCAAATAGGAAATTACCTTTCTAAGAGCTCTGATTGGAATAGCAGCAAACCAATGATTCAATCACTAATAGACTTTGTTGGAGAATGTGAAACATCTGACCTTTATTAGTCCTCCTGTGAGAAAACAGTGGGAGGAATTCTTGATGATTTGGGGGAGTTTAGGACTCCACTCCCGAGAGTAACCTAATAGAAAAGGCCCACATTTAATGAGTGGCCTCGTAGCCTTGTTTGCATCTGTGTTCAGCTCTCAGTTACACCATGGACGTGGCTGCCGAGATAATCCAAAGGTCGTACTGCAACACCCCTTAATATCTCCCGGGAGTTCCATATGTATTTGACCGGAATATCTATCATGTTTTCGGTTTCATTCTACAGATGTTGTTTGGCATCTTCACTGGTTTATTTTGTGTGTTGATGTAGCCTTGGCTGGGTCTTCATGGTGGTGCCTCAATTCTTCACTGGCCCTTAGTGGCTCCATGTTTCTCTTTCCCTAATAATGCTTTCAGTCCTTGATCAGTACCCCGTTCAGTCTTCACCTACGATACGAACTTATACTTTAAAGAAAAAAAATAGAAGTTGCTAGACTCGAGCTCACCCACCCCTCCATCTTCCCTCCAGAGCTGCCTGTGGCATCATCCTTTCTCTTCTCCTTGGCTCCTGACCGAGAGGAAGAGGGACGTCCTTTTCTCAGTCCCAGATTCCATCCCCCACCCCCTTCTGAGACTCCCCCCATCACCACACTCTGCTTGCCCCTGCTTCGTCGTCTTCTCTTCTTTGGCTCCTTTTTCTAACGGCTTAAAAATACGCTGAAGCGTCACCTACCTGAAAAAATGCATAGTTTTTTTGTTTGTTTGTTTGGCTGCACTGCATGGCATGTAGGATCTTAGTTCCCCAGCCAGGGATTGAACCCGCATCCCCAGCATTGGAAGCATGGAGTCTTAACTGCTGGACCACCAGGGAAGTCCCAAATGCATAGTTTTTGTATTCCTATTTCATCAACTTTGTTTTATCCTCTGTGTTCATTATCACATTTCTTAAACTGACAGCCCACAATTTCAGCTCTAATTCACTATTTTTTTTCCTTTTCTTTACTTGAAATTCTTTGAATTACAAAAGCCAGACATTATTGTTGTAACAAAGGAAGCAGTAGAACCACTTAATTCTCCTGTTAGTATTGACTCCTGCCACCATTCTGTTTTTTGATGAAGATATTTATTTTATTCCTTTTAAGCAAATCTGCAAAATTTCTTTGGAGTCCTTACATTACTTGACAAGGACAAATGATTGTCTTCTGCGTCCTGAAGTGATCTCTTACCCCCAACCCCTCTGCCCTGATTTGCCTTCCAGCTTTGCGTCTGCCTCTCCCGCTACCCCTGATTAGACACCTTCCCAGCTATTCTTTTTTGTCTGTCCAGAAATAGTGGGTTTTACCACATATTCATATCCTGGATGTTGCTAGATGTTCATCTTGGTCCTTTCAGCTTCTTACTTATCGCTCTCCCCCTGAGTAATTTCCACCTGTGTCTGTGGTTACACGCACATCCTTATCTCCAGGTGTAACTACTCTTGCGAGTTCCAGGTCATTATTTGTAACTTCCTATTGGACCTCAGAGTTAATGTATCAAACCAGCTGTGCCATCAGCCTTCCTCAGCTCCGCACCCAGCCTTTCATGAGAAACGGCTGGAACATCTGCCATTCTGTCCCGGACGTTCACCTGGATCATCTCATCAGTTACTCGTTCGGTTGATTCTTGCTCAGAAATGACTCTTGCATCTGGCTATTTCTCCGCATCTCAACGGGTGTGGTCCTTGTTGGGTTCTAATCATTTCCCCTTGAATCTGTTGTTGCAGGAACTTCCCCAGACTCCTGAATTCCATCCTGTCCTCTGTAGTTCATCCTCTATAACAGCGGCTCTCAAACTTTGGTCTCAGGACCGCTTTACAATCTGAAGCATCTTTAAGGACACAGTGAGCTTTAGTTTATGTGGGAGTTATCTATTGGTGTTGCCTTGTTATAAATTGAAACAGAAATTTAAAAAATACTTATTAAATTACCTAAAATATACTCATTGCAGATTAACATGAATAACTTATTTTTATGAAAATTAACTATATTTTCAAAAATAACAAAATAGTGAGAAGAGTGGCATTGTCTTACAATGTTCCTATCTGTTCAGTGGCTGGCATAATGGAAGACAGCTGAATTCTCATATCTGCTTCTGGATTATTGTTTTGGTTGAAGTAGGTGAAGAAAATATGACCCCATGCCGACATATAATTGGAAAAGGGAGAGTATTTCAATAGCCTTTCTATAATTATGAATATTCCTTTTTAATGCCATGCCAAAATTTGACAAGTGATAGTTCCTTAAAAGTTAGTTGTGATGTAAAATCTGAGCTCAGATCAGTGAACTTTTTTTTTTTTTTAACGAATAGCCCAGTTTGCTGTTTTTTTTTTTAAAGAAATTCACGTTCTTTTATTTATTTATTTATTTATTTATGGCTGTGTTGGGTCTTCGTTTCTGTGCGAGGGCTCTCTCCAGTTGCGGCAAGTGGGGACCACTCTTCATCGCGGTGCGCGGGCCTCTCACTATCGCGGCCTCTCTTGTTGCGGAGCACAGGCTCCAGACGCGCAGGCTCAGTAGTTGTGGCTGACGGGCCCAGTTGCTCCGCAGCATGTGGGATCCTCCCAGACCAGGGCTCGAACCCGTGTCCCCTGCATTGGCAGGCAGACTCTCAACCACTGCGCCACCAGGGAAGCCCCAGATCAGTGAACATTTTGATCTCTGTTGTATTAAAATTTGCTGGTCTTGCATTTTGAATGGCGCTCTTTTTTTTTTGCCCAAACATGAATTTATAACATGCATCGATCATTTGGAAAATATTGGTTTGCTGGGTTTTGCAGGTCTTCCAAATGTTGACAGGTTTCATTATACAGTATCAAATAATCACATCCATTTACTATTACTTTCGATCTCACTGGAAAGTCTGTTAGTATCAGGAAGTTGTCAAGTTCATGGTGGTGAATATTAAGTTTTCTAAAATTCCGGTTGTTTGAAAACTCATATTTTATTACTGGCAGCAAATACTCTCATTAGTTTTTCTTGAACTTATAGTCTCTCTTCTTTCACTTGTGAAAACTTTTTTGCCACATATCCAAGTCTGAATCACTATAGGTTTTCCATGGTCTTCCATGAAAACAGTGTTGCATGAAAAGTCTCTTGTTCACAACAAGTCAAACAGTCATCCAAGTGCTGTTCTTTGGAACAATTATCGTAGTTTAGTTTTCTGTGCAGCAGAAGTGCTGTCTGGATAATTCCCATTTTTTTCATGCAGAATATTAAAATAATATGGATTTAAATTGCAAAATTTAATAAATTTAATATTTTTTACTGCTTCTTTAAGAACATGACATGGGAACACCATCTTTAACATCTTTTATTTATTTTTTACTGCTCGTGTCTAGTGGTTAAGAATACGAACACTCTTGCTACATAAAACTGTTATTTTCCTGATTTGTGCACTGACAGTCTTATCCAGTGTTGCTTATGCAACATCAGTGCAAATGTCTGCAGAGTGAAACAAAGTAAATGTTGTTTTGAGGAGGATGATGATGATGATGATGATGATGGAGATGAAGAGAATAGTTTGACTTTCTGGACGCTCGGAAAAGATCTTGGGCACCTTCAGGTGTCTTTGGACCACACTTTGAGAACTGCTGTTTTCTAGTATCAACAGATTTGAGATGCTTATTGTATATCCAACCATGTATTTCTCTTTTCTTTTTTTTTTTAATTGGAGTATAGTTGCTTTACAATGTTGTGTTAGTTTCTACTGTACAGCAAAGTGAATCAGCTATACGTGTACATATATCCCCTCTTTTTTAGATTTCCTTCCCATCGAGGTCACCACAGAGCACTGAGCAGAGTTCCCTGTGCTATACAGTAGGTTCTCATTAGTTATCTATTTTAATACGTAGTAGTGTATATGTGTCAATCCCAATCTCCCAATCCGTCCCAACCTCCCCTTTCCCCCCTTGGTATCCATCCACACATCTGTTTTCTATGTGTGTTACTCTATTTCTGCTTTGCAAATAGGTTCATCTGTACGGTTTTTCTAGATTCCGCATATATGCATTAATAGATGATATTTGTTTTTCGCTTTCTGACTTCTTCACTCTGTATGTCAGTCTCTAGGTCCATCCACATCTCCACAAATGACCCAATTTCCTTCTTTTTATGGCTGAGTGATATTCCATTGTGTATATGTGCCTGTATATATGTGCCACACCTTCTTTTCCTGCCATGTTGAGCTTCTCAGTGCCTCTCTGTTAGTCATCTGCTGTGTTCGCTATGACCACCTCCTGGAATCTGCCCTCCCCCTTCCCTTTCCACCTGTTACCTGCTTCCTTATCCTTCCAGCCCAGCTCAGGAGTCACCTACTCTATTAAATCCCTACTCTAGACACAATTAAATGATAGAGGAATAAAATTAACATTGACAAATTTTAACGTGAAATTAGTTGAATCAATACAGGGGAGGAAGAATGGGAAGAATGGGGTTCTAGTTCACTCTGTTACTAACTCACTGTGTGTCCTCACATAAGTCACTCTGGACCTTAATAGTCCTGACCTGTAAAATGGAGGAATTACCAATAGGATGAATGAATTTTTCATGGTCATTAGGAGAGGAGTTTGTTTTGGAGTTTTAACATGCAGAAACAATGTTGTCTTGAGTCAGATGATCTTGGTTCTGTTCTAGGAAAGATCACTTAATACACTTGTGACCTTGAATAGGCAATCATTTTGCCTTGCCTGTGCTCAATTTTGTTACCTGTAAAATGGAAACGATAAATGCTATCTAATTTACAGCGCTTATCTGATAGTATAACTTGACAATGTATATGAAAGTATTTTCTGAACTCTAAAAGTTCTGCAAAGTGGATTACCTGTGTTTGTGATATTAGAGTTTCTTTTAAAGAGCTCAGAGGAGCTTGCATATTTTATATTATTCTAGGTCCCTTTTTTCTGTCATTACTTAAGCTAATTTTTACAGATGGAACACCTAATTTTACAGCTAGAAAATCCTGTGTCACCTTATTACACATCTTCTCCTTAGACTCAGGATATCAGGGCTGGGGTGGGTACAACTTGTGGCCTACCTTTCTGTGCAAGGGCAGCGCTGTGTGCTGTGTGTGGGACTCAGGACCTGGTGAATCCTCAGGCGATTCTCTACAGCAGGCAGCTGCAATCTCCTTTTATATAAGAGCAACCTGTGTTGTGCAGAGTGTTTCTTAAGGTCATAAGGTTAGTCAGTGATATTCCAGTGATCTAATTCAGGTGGGAATTTTAGGCTCACTTTTTGGTTGTACAGCACATGTCATAGTTTATCCTGTTTATTTGGGAGGTGAGAACACTGAGGTCCCAGGAGGTAAGATGGCTTTGCCAGGGGCACAGCTGGGCACCAGAGGGAAAGGTAGGCCTTCTGATTCCCAGTCCAGGTCTTTTTATGTGCTTTCTTGCCACATTGTATGTCTTTATTTAGTTGTTACCCTCACCAGTAAGACCATCTCTTTCTTTATCTTGATTTCACTTTGTGTATTTTCAAGCAACATATTAGATTTACTTGGGCTTTTACTAAGACTTAAACCTCACTGAAGTACTTTCTCTTTTTTTTAAAAATTAATTTATGTATTTATTTATTTTATTTATTCATTTTTGGCTGCATTGGGTCTTCATTGCTGTGCGCAGGCTTTCTCTAGTTGCGATGAGTGGGGGCTACTCTTCGTTGCAGTGCGCGGGCTTCTCATTGCAGTGGCTTCTCTTGTTGTGGAGCACGGGCTCTAGGCACGTGGTCTTAGTAGTTGTGGCTCCTGGACTCTAGAGCGCAGGCTCAGTAGTTGTGGCGCACGGGCTTAGTTGCTCTGCGGCATGTGGGATCTTCCCGGACCCGGGCTCGAACCCGTGTCCCCTGCATTGGCAGGCGGTTTCTTAACCACTGCACCAACCAGGGAAGCCCTGAAGTCCTTTCTAAATAACAGAATGTGACTTTCTGAGCCTGTAATCTCAGAAGCTTCCTGTTCATGGATGTGTGTTCCACCTCATAAAAACTATCCTTAGTTTGATTAATGGTATTCAGTCTGGATGTTAGTGACCAATAGAGTTTTGTAAATTAGAATGCATTCTGAGTGACTATTTTCAGGAAATAGTATGTGATTCATTACCTCTTCCTGCTGAATGTACTTATACAATAAGATCTACAGAGGACATGGAGTATAAAACACATGGTTCTCTGCCTCTGCTTTCAAGAGAGAAAAAGCGATTCTTTGGTTAAAGAAGGCAGAGTAGAAGGACGTGTGCTCACTCCCTCTTGTGAGACCACTGGAATCACAGCTAACTGCTCAACAATCATCGACAGGAAGACACTGGAACTCACCAAAAAAGATACCCCACATCCAAAGACAAAGGAGAAGCCACAGTGAGATGGTAGGAGGGGCGCAATCACAATAAAATCAAATCCCATAACCACTGGGTGGGTGACTCACAAACTGGAGAACACTTACACCACAGAAGTCCACCCACTGGAGAGAAGGTTCTGAGCCCCACGTCAGGCTTCCCAACCTGGGGGTCCGGCAACGGGAGGAGGAATTCCCAGAGAATCAGACTTTGAAGACTAGTGGGATTTGATTATAGGACTCCGACAGGACTGGGAGAAACAGAGACTCCACTCTTGGAGGGCACACACAAAGTAGTGTGCGCATCGGGACCCAGGGGAAGGAGCAGTGACCCCGTAGAAGACTGAACCAGACCTTCCTGCTAGTGTTGGAGGGTCTCTTGCAGAGGCTGGGCGTGGCTGCGGCTCACCATAGGGACAAGGACACTGGCAGCAGAAGTTCTGGGAAGTACTCCTTGGCGTGAGGCCTCCCAGAGTCCGCCATTAGCCCGACCAAAGAGCCCAGGTAGGCTCCAGTGTTGGGTCGCCTCAGGCCAAACAACCAACAGGGAGGGTACCCAGCCCCACTCATCAGCACACAAGCAGATTAAAGTTTTACTGAGCTCTGTCCACCAGAGCTACACCCAGCTCTACCCAACAGTCCCTCCCAACAGGAAGCTTGCACAAGCCTCTTAGATAGCCTCATCTACCAGAGGGCAGACAGCAGAAGCAAGAAGAACAGTCCTGCAGCCTGTGGAACAAAGACCACATTCACAGAAAAATAGACAAAATGAAAAGGCAGAGGACTATGTACCAGATGAAGGAACAAGATAAAACCCCAGAAAAACAGCTAAATGAAGTGGAGATAGGCAACCTTCCAGAAAAAGAATTCAGAATAATGATAGTGAAGATGATCCAGGACCTCGGAAAAAGAATGGAGGCAAAGATCGAGAAGATGAAAGAAATGTTTAACAAAGACCTAGAAGAATTAAAGAACAAACAAACAGAGATGAACAATGCAATAACTGAAATGAAAACTACACTAGAAGGAATCAATAGCAGAATAACTGAGGCAGAAGAACGGATAAGTGACCTGGAAGACAGAATGATGGAAGTCACTGCCATGGTACAGAGTAAAGAAAAAAGAATGAAAAGAAATGAAAACAGCCTAAGAAACCTCTGGGACGACATTAAACGCACCAACATTCACATTATAGGGGTCCCAGAAGGAGAAGAGAGAGAGGAAGGACCCGAGAAAATATTTGAAGAGACTATAGTTGAAAACTTCCTTAGCATGGGAAAGGAAATAGCCACCCAAGTCCAGGAAGCACAGAGAGTCCCAGGCAGGATAAACCCAAGGAGAAACACACTGAGACACATAGTAATCAAATTGACAAAAATTAAAGACAAAGAAAAATTGTTAAAAGCCACAAGGGAAAAATGACAAATAACATACAAGGGAACTCCCATAGGTTAACAGCTGATTTCTCATCAGAAACTCAACAAGCCAGAAGGGAGTGGCATGGTATATTTAAAGTGATGAAAGGGAAGAACCTACAACCAGGATTACTCTACCCAGCAAGGATCTCATTCAGATTTGACAGAGAAATCAAAAGCTTTACAGACAAGCAAAACTAAGAGAATTCAGCGCCACCAAACCAGCTCTGCAACAAATGCTGAAGGAACTTCTCTAGGCGGGTAACACAAGAGAAGGAAAAGTCTTAACAATAACAAACCCCAAACAATTAAGAAAATGGTAATAGGGACATATATATTGATAATTACCCTAAATATGAATTGAATTAAATGCTCCAACCAAAAGACACAGGCTCCCTGAATGGAATGAAAACAAGACCCATATATATGCTGTCTACAAGAGACCCACTTCAGACCTACGGACACATACAGACTGAAAATGAGCAGATGGAAAAAGATATTCCATGCAAATGGAAAGCAAAAGAAAGCTGGAGTAACAATACTCATTTCAGATGAAATAGACTTTAAAATAAAGAATATTACAAGAGACAAGGACACTACATAATGATCAAGGGATCAATCCAGGAAGAAGATGTAACAATTATAAATATATATGCACCCAACATAGGAGCATCTCAATACATAAGGCAAATGGTAACAGCTATAAAAGAGGAAATCAACAGTAACACAATAATATTGGGGGACTTTAACAATTCACTTACACCAATGGACAGATCATCCAGACAGAAAATTAATAAGGAAACACAAGCTTTAAATGACACAATAGACCAGATAGATTTAATTGATATTTATAGGACATTCCATCTGAAAACAGCAGATTACACTTTCTTCTTAACTGCACATGGAACATTTGCCAGGATAGATCACATCTTGGGTCACAAATCAAGCCTTGGAAAATTTTTAAAAATTGAAATCATATCAAGCATCTTTTCCAGTCACAACACTATGAGATTAGAAATCAGTTACAGGGGAAAAGATATGTAAAAAACACAAACACATGGAGGCTAAACAATACATTACTAAATAACCAAGAGATCACTGAAGAAATCAAAGAGGAATTAAAAAAACACCTAGAAATGAATGACAATGAAAACATAACCATCCAAAACCTATGGGATGCAGCAAAAGCAGATCTAAGAGGGAAGTTTTTAGCAATACAATCTTACCTCAAGAAACAAGAAAAATCTCAAATAAAAAATATAACCTTACACATAAAGGAACTAGAGAAAGAAGAACAAACAAAACCCAAAGTTAGTAGAAGGAAAGAAATCATAAAGATCAGAGCAGAAATAAATGAAATAGAAACAAAGAAAAAATAACAAAGATCAATGAAACTAAAAACTGGTTCTTTGAGAAGATAAACAAAATTGATAAACCTTTAGCCAGACACATCAAGAAAAAGAGGGAGAGGAGTCAAATCAATAAAATTAGAAATGAAAGAGGAGAAGTGACAAGGGACACCACAGAAATGCAAAGCATCATAAGAAACTACTACAAGCAACTCTATGCCAGTAAAATGAACAACCTGGAAGAAATGGACAAATTCTTAGAAAGGTATAACCTTCCAAGACTGAACCAGGAAGAAATAGAAAATATGAACAGACAAATCACAAGTAATGAAATTGAAACTGTGATTAAAAATCTTCCAACAGACAAAAGTCCCGGACCAAATGGCTTCACAGTTGAATTCTTTCAAACATTTAGAGAAGTGCTAACACCCATCTTTCTCAAACTCTTCCAAAAAATTACAGAGGAAGGGACACTCCCAAACTCATTCTATGAGGCCACCATCACCATGATACCAAAACTAGACAAAAATACTACAAAAAAAATTACATACCAATATCACTGGTGAATACAGATGCAAAAATCCTCAACAAAATACTAGCAAACAGAATCCAACAACCCATTAAAAGGATCATACACCATGATCAAGTGGGATTTATCCCAGGGCTGCAAGGATTCTTTAATATACACAAATCAATCAATATAATACACCAAATTGAAGTATGAAAACCATATGATCATCTCAACAGATGCAGAAAAAGCTTTTGATAAAATTCAACACCCATTTATGACAAAAACTCTCCAGAAAGTGGGCACAGATGGAACCTACCTCAACATAATAAAGGCAAACATCATTCTCAATGGTGAAAAACATATATGACAAACCCACAGCAAACATCATTCTCAATGGTGAAAAACTGAAAGCATTTCCTCTAAGATCTGGAAGAAGACAAGGATGTCCACTCTCGCCACTATTATTCAACATAGTTTTGGAAGTTCTTGTCATGGCAATCAGAGAAGAAAAAGAAATAAAAGGAATACAAATTGGAAAAGAAGAAGTAAAACTGTCACAGTTTGCAGATGACATGATACACTACATAGAGAATCCTAAATATGCCACCGCAAAATTACTAGAGCTAATCAATGAATTTGGTAATGTTGCAGGATACAAAATTTATGCATAGAGATCTCTTGCATTCCTATACACTAACAACGAAAGATCAGAAAGAGAAATCAAGAAAACAATGCCATTCACCACTGCAACAAAAAGAATAAAATACCTAGGAATAAACCTACCTAAGGAGGTAAAAGACCTGTACTCAGAAAACTGTAAGACACTGTTGAAAGAAATCAGATGACACAAACAGATGGAAAGATATACCATGTTCTTGGATTGGAAGAATCAATATTGTGAAAATGACTATACTACCCAAAGCAATCTACAGACTCAATGCAATCCCTATCAAATTACCAATGGCATTTTTTACAGAACTAGGACAAAAAGTCTTAAAATCTGTATGGAGACACAAATGACCCCAAATAGCCAAAGCAATCTTAAGGGGACCATGCTCTTTCTCACCTGAAGTCTTTGAATCCTGTTCCCTGTCTGAAGATACAGCCTCCCACCAGCCCCGCTCCATGCCTCCTAACCCCTGGTACGCAAACTGCACCGCACCCAGCTAGCTTTCTTCCCTGCTCCCAGGCCCTCATATGATGTCATCCTTGGGTCGCCTCCCTGACACTATGCACAAGATCATCATGGGAGTCTGGTCCAGCCTCTGGCCAGGATGTGATTTTTTGGCTTCTAATGCCCAGGTCCTCGCTTTTCTCTCTTGTCTGCCACACTTGTGCAGCCCCACATCAGAGGGAACACAGGTTCGAGCCCTGGTCCAGGAAGATCCCACATGCCACAGAGCAACTAAACCCATGCGCCACAACTACTGAGCCTGCGCTCTAGAGCCCGCGAGCCACAACTACTGAGCCTGTGCTCTAGAGCCCGCGAGCCACAACTACTGAGCCCACGGGCCACAACTACTGAAGCCCGCGCACCTAGAGCCCGTGCTCTGCAGCAAGAGAAGCCACCCAATGAGAAGCCCGCGCACCACAACGAAGAGTAGCCGCCGCTCGCCCGTCAGTCCACAGTGATGGGCATTCTGGGGGAGGGGATTCTGAGAACCCCGCAAGGATGCGGTGAACCAGCAAGGCAGGCGCAGAGCAGGGGCGGTGAGGCCCCCAGCACCCGGGGCTCCCGGCCGGGGAGGGATGGACGGCCTTGGCGTTTGAGTCACACGCGGGGTTTTGCTGCCTTCTGAGGACGGGGCATCTCCACCGTGGAAGCACCTACTTCAGTGGGGGGCCTTTTTACTTCTGAGAGAGCCTGATGGCGGGGAGCCTGCGTCCCAGGGCCCTGAGGCCCTTCTGGCCCGCAGAGCGGGTCTGGGTGCGCTCGGGGGAAAGCAGACTTCATCCCTGAGTGCCCTGGATGCTAGCGTCTTCAGTAACAAGTTACATTGGCTTCCAGCTAAGGGTGACGGGAACCGACAAGGCTGATCTCTCCTCGGCCAGGTCTCTCCTCTGTTACCTGGGGCAAGGAGGCAGTTCATCCCCAGAACGACATTCCTGCTTGCTACCTCGTCGTGGGACGCTTGTCCAGGACACGTGTCATTGTTCAGACGTGTCATTGCCAGTGCGTATTTTAGTGAAGAGATAACCCGAAAGAGATGACTCCCTTGTGTCCGTATTACAAACAATATTACAGGTCAGAAATGCCTCAAAGAGACTCTGCAGACAGGAGTGAAAGCGGAAACAGGCCCAGTAGCGGTGGTGGTCTCGTAGGAGTTTCGCCCAGACCTTAGACTTCCCCACAGTGGCAGAAGCCCCTCTATCCGTGGGCTCTGGAGCGTTCCTTGGAGTGATTTACTCTAAAGGGCTTTGGTGCTTAGATTATTCCTTTCGGTTCCCAATTTCTGCTCTGGCCTCTCTTTACTGAATATCTTGTTTCTGAGTTTTGTTTGTAGGAGCAAGGAAAACACTCCCTTTTACTAGCTCGGTGCTGTAAATTTCAAGGCAGCAGTAGGATTAGAGTGTTGATTTGGAAAAGAAGATGCATAAATTTACGTTACGTGTATGTGTAAGAGATCAGGATATTCTACATATTTGTGAATCAAATCACATACTGAAAACTTTCAACAGGTTTGGATCAGTTTTTTTCTGACTAGGGGTCTTTTTAAAAAAAATTTATTTATTTTTATGTATTTATTTTTGGCTGTGTTGGGTCTTTGTTGCTGTGCGTGGGATTTCTCTAGTTGCTGCGAGCGGGGGCTACTCTTCGTTGCTGTGCGCGGGCTTCTCATTGCGGTGGCTTCTCTTGTTGCGGAGCTCGGGCTCTCGGCGCGTGGGCTTCAGTAGCTGTGGCACGCGGGCTCAGTAGTTGTGGCTCGCAGGCTCTAGAGTGCAGGCTCAGTAGTTGTGGCACACGGGCTCGGGCTTAGTTGCTCCGCGGCATGTGGGATCTTCCCAGACCAGGGCTCAAACCCGTGTCCCCTGCATTGGCAGGTGGATTCTTAACCACTGCGCCACCAGGGAAGCCCTAGGGGTCTTCTTAATTGTAACCAGTTTCTCTTCCTTTGCCGATGACACAAGATAGGGTACCGTGCGCTGATAGATGTGTAACACCAAGTATTAGGTGTGTTCTAAGCTCTTACTTAAATCACCTAATTTAGTTCTGAAAACATGCCTTTTATGAAAAAGAGTGATTTTCCAGGATTATCAGCACAGTTTACAAGACAGCTAATTGAGGCACAGGGGTTAGGTGTCCAGGGCCACACCGCTAGTAAAAAAGGATTCAGACACAGGCGGCATGGCTTCCAGAGCCAGGGTGCTGTCACTAATGGTGCCTCTCATGTCAAGGGCTACATATGTCTTTCTTTTAGACGAGAAGGGGATGTTGCCTTTAATATATGGTTTAGGAAGGCTCAGAATGATACAGTGGCAATCTGAAAATCATCATAAACCGTACAGAAAAAGTGTATATAACAACGATGTACAGTGCAAAGAATCATCTCTAGCGTGCTTGCAGTGCCTCATGCCACGCAAATGCTATGTGAATAGTTGCCAGCACACTGCAGACTCAAGTTTGGCTTTTTGGAACTTTCTGGAATTTTTTTCTCCTCACATGTTTTCCAACTGAGGTTGGTTGAATCCTGGTTGCAGATATGGCTGGATGACTGTACTACAGTCAGTTCTCCCATCTTTGTTATGCATTTTCATGTCTTAACAGTGTCTTTTGATGAACTGAAGTGCTTATTATTATTTTTTTCTTTTGAAGTATAGTTGATTTACAATGTTGCGTTACTTTCAGGGGTACACCAGAGTGATTCAGTTATACATGTACATGTATCCACTGTTAGATTCTTTTCCCATATAGGTCATTACAGAGTATTGAGTAGAGTTCCCTGTGCTATACAGTAGGTCCTTGTTGGTTATCTGTTTTGTATTTAGTAGTATATATCTGTTAATTCCAAACTCCTAATTTAAGGTGCTTATTTTTAATGAAGTCTGATTTATTAATTTTTATTAATGCTTTTGTGTTTTATTTAAGAAATCTTTCTCTGATGCAGGTCACGAAGTAGTCTGTTTTGGTTATTTTCCTAGAGGCTGTCACTGTCTCGTGTTTCACGTTTAGCTCTGCAGCCCACTTCAGCTCATTGTTTGTGTATGATGGGATAGGCACACCCAGTGAGGGCGGCACATTTATGCAAAAGGCTCTCCTTACTTTGCTAACTGGCAAGTGTACATTTACTGTAGGTCGGTCATCGCTTCTCTTTTCTGTCCCACTGGTCCGGGACCGCTCACCTTGTGCAGTGACACCCCCCCCCCCCCCCACATCAAGGGAGTGGAAAGCCTCGCATCCCCTGCTTGGTTCTCCTTCCATGTCACCTTGGCCATCCTGGGCTCATAGCATTTCCCTGTGAAGTTTAGAATCAGCATATCCATCTTCACACAGGTAGATACAAAAGCTTGGGATGGTCCCTGACATGGTATGGACTCGATTTTGTTTCTAATTTTTAGTTGAACGTGAAATAAAAAGGTAAACAGAGCAACGTACATGGGAAAATAGGCAAAGCAAATGAACTGGGAATGGAGATATTTATCGTCAAGTTGCGACAACCACCTTTTCCTAAATGTGGCTGGATCATGGGTATTTGAAAGCGCATCAGATGCAAACCTTAGCACTGAACAGTTCCCTGCTCTTTCAGAACTGGGAACTGGGGGCTTTTGGATTCCTGTCCGGTGGCAATCACTCCCCGAGTCCGGGGTTGAGCTCCAGGAGGGCAGGGGTTTTTGCATGTTGTTTTGTGCGCACTTTTCCAAGGCTGAGGAAAACGCCTGGCTGCAGTTGTGTAACTCAATATGTGTTGAGCGCTACCCGTGCAGAATATGGAGACTGGTAGTTCCATTTAAGTGTGGGTTCTGTGAGGGAGAAGTAGATTCAACTCTTGCAAAATTTACACTCACAGAACATTTCCCCCCGAAGTTGTTAACAAATATAGACAATGATAGTCCGTGATTGATATTAGTCATGATTAGTGAATCATTTGGCAACAGTATTGGATACTGTATCATAATACCTTTAAAACATAAGTTTCAAAATCAGTCACATTGATGTATTTTTGGTTACCTTTAAGGTTCGGAATTGTTTTAAAATACAATTCAGTATGTTTCATTTTTTATCTTCTGGCTGCTCTGTGATAGCTTAATTCTTGGCAGGTAAACAAGAAAATTGTTCTGAATTGTTAGCGTGAAACTTTCAAGGAGGACAGGACATTGGTCTGACTGTTTTCCCACCAGGCATATGATCCTGCCTGTATCCCCCACCTTTCCCCTTTCAGAGAAGGCACTCCCCACCTCCATCCAGGACTAATTCTGTCTCCCATGGCTTAGATTCCATTGACTCTGGTTTTTTTTGGGGGGAGTGGAATCGGAAATGGGAATTAGTATTTTCAAGTTTTTCCACTCAACTGCATCTTTTATCACATACTCAGATTTTACATCACAGACTAATGTAAAGAAAAATTCCCACATGTTTCTGAAACCCACACTTGTTTCTAGTCAGTTTTTCTCCTTTTCTGGAGTCAGTATAGTCCAACTCTTCTTTTGGGGGTGGTAACAAAGAGTAGATTTATTTTATTAATTTTTAAAGTCCAAGTATTTAGGAACTATACCCAGTGATGTTTTGTCCTGCTAGTATTCATTTTTTTAATCTCTTCATGGGCCAGATTTTCCTTAGAAGAAAGCCAGGACGTTAAACTTGGTTTTCAAATATTAGCTAGGGAAATAGTTCAAATAATCAGCCATTTGGTTAAAAAAACACAAAAGCAAACTAGTAATTTGACTGACTTTTTTTTCTATCTTAAACTGAGTAATAACTCAGTCACAATATTTTGTATGTATAAACACAGCGTGGATTTTCTTTTGGGGCGAGTTGTCACTGGATATTGTTTTTTTTTTTCTTAAATTTAAAAGATTTTTATTGTGGCAAGAACACTTAACATGAGATCTACTCCTTTTCACAGATTTTTGTGTCCAATACAGTGTGGTTGACTTTGGGTACAACGTTGTACAGTAGATTTCCAGAACTTACTCATCTTACGTAAGTGAAATTTTACACCTGTTGATGACCAAGTCCAGTTCCCTCCTCACTCCCACCAACCCCTATTTTTTCCTTTGTCTCTATGAGTGTGACTATTTTAGGTTCCTCGTATAAGTGGAATCCTGCAGTATTTGTGCTTCTGAAACTGGCTTATCTCACTTAGCATCCTGTCCTCCAGGCCCATCTGTGTTGTTGCATATGGCAGGATTTCCTTTTTTAGGGCTGAGTAATATTCCATTGTGTGTATGTATGGACTGCTTTTAAAAATCCATTCATCTGTCAATAGACATTAGGTTATTTCCACACAGTGTCTATTGTGCAGAGGTGGCAGGGACCCTGGGGTGCAGATGCGGGGAGGAGCTGGGGTAGAGTTTTATTTTTTATTGTTTTAATAAATTTATTTATTTTTATGTATTTATTTTTGGCTGCGTTGGGTCTTTGTTGCTGTGCGCAGACTTTCTCTAGTTGCGGCGAGTGGGGGCTACTCTCCGTTGCGGTGCGCGGGCTTCTCATTGTGGTGGCTTCTCTCCTTGCAGAGCACGGGCTCTAGGCGCATGGGCATGAGTAGTTGTGGCATGTGGGCTCAGTAGTTGTGGCTTGCGGGCTCTAAGCACATGGGCTTCAGTAGTTGTGGCTCACAGGCTTAGTTGCTCCGCGGCATGTGGGGTCTTCCCGGACCAGGGCTTGAACCTGTGTCCCCTGCATTGGCAGGCGGATTCTCAACCACTGCGCCACCAGGGAAGTCCCCCAGAGCTGGGGTTTAGAGCTCAACACTGTGCACTAAGGTGGCAGGAGGGGCCGTGGCCAGTGCCCCTGGTTCCAGCCCCGGCTTGGATCTCTGTGGTCCCCACGGGACTGGTATCCACTGGCCCCATCATTGTCCGGAGGCAGGCGAGCTAGAAGCCCGTCCCTGGGGTGGCACCCCAATGAACTGGGATGCTGGTTCCACTCTTTCCCTGTTCTCTCTGGTCTGTGTTGTGGGGGGCGGTGCCTGGGGGATGGGGATTGTGGGGATACAGTGTCTCCCCTTTTCCTACTGGGGTCATTGAGGCTGGTTGGGTGGAGAAGCCTGTCGGTTAGTTTCTGGATTTCTCACAGAGGGGGTGGATCGTGCCTTGCTGTTGAGACGGTGTGTCCACGGCGGGAGGAGAATTTCCTGTTCCATCTCCTGAAGTCCCTCCAATCAAATTCTTCATGCCATCTCCCGCCCTACGTCTTACCATTCCATCCAGTGTGGCTTCTGTCTCTCCCTCAGCTGGAAAGCAGCTCTCCCTTTTGCTCAATCCTGGGAAGAGTCTTTAGTCCTCAACTTATTAACCTCTCAGCAGCTTTGGTCCTATGAACCAACCCTTCCATCAAATATTTTTTTCCTGGAGTTCTGTTGACTCCACACTTGCGGGTTTTCTCTGTTGACAGAAAAAAAATGCACAACCTAAAAGTTGAGAATTATGCTTTATTTGGCGGACAAAACTGAGGACTTAAGCCCAGGATGCAGCCTCTCAGAATAGCTCGGAGGGACTGTTCCAAAGAGCTACGGGGAGAGCCAGGACACAGAGGAGTTTTTGCAACAAAGACCAACTAATCGGAACATCAAAAGATTACCGTTAGTGAACGAAAGCCAGACATCTCAAGTTAATGAATTTAGCACTTTTCTATGTATGGGAAGATGCAAGAGTCCGGCCTCACTGAAACCCTTCCTTTGACGTGCCCCTCAGCTGCCGGGGGCCAGCGTCCTGTGCTTTCTCGTCCTGAGTCCCCTCAGGGGGCACCGCCGGGGGCGGCTGTCATGTGATGGCTTGATGGCTGCAGCATCCTTTGTTTACTGATATGGCAGGCGACATTCTCAGTCCACACATCCTTCCTCTTGGGCAGCTTATTATCCTTTGCCTTAATTGTCAGCTTATCTTCCTCCATCTACTCATTCAATGTTGGGGCTCCTGGTGTTTCAATTCCATGTCCTTTTGTCACTGTAAACTTTTTTTTTTTTTCTAACTAGTGATTTGTCTAATCATTAAAATCATCCAAGGAGCTTTTAAATCCTGATGCCTGGGTCTCACCCCGCACTAATTCAATCTGGAGGTGGGGCGTGGGGCTTCGCATCTGTAGTTTGCAGAGCTCCTCCGGGGGACTCAGTGCACAATCGAAGCTGAGAATCACCGGACACAGTCATCAGAACCTGCAGCTTTAAATACCACCTTCATGCCAGAATCATCCAGATGTGTGTCTGACTCTTGAATACCTAACTAGCACATGCACTGTGCATGGCGTGTTGTGAATGCCAAGAGCTTTCTTAAATGAAACCTTAAATGACTGAAGGAGAAGAGAAATGCAGCATATTGTAGTTGCGTGACTGGTGAAGCTTTTGTTGTTCTTTAAGGGATCTTATTGTTTAATGTCCTCAGTTGAGTTTTCTCAGGGACAGACCCTGAGATGGAGATTGACCTGCAGAATGAGATTGTTTTGGGAACAAGACCTCTTGGGGCTGAGAAAGGCAGATTCAAACACAGGAACAAGGCAGTTGCAGCTGAGGCTTCAGTTGATGCCCCGGGAGCTCGAGGCTGGGATGGCCTTTCAGAGCGGCCTCGGTTAGTAGAGGGGGACTTGGGGCTTGGTGTCCCCACAGAGAGTCTTCAGACGTGAGTTGCCTTCAGCTGAAGGCTGTTTCCGAAGAGACCGAGCTCAGAGCCTTAAGCAGCCACATTTCTGGCAGCCTCAGCTGCGCTGGGAGATCTGGGGGGAAGCAGCGCCCCAGGATCCATCACAGGGCGATCGGACGGACCTTAGAGGTCACCTCATCTAGACCTTCATTGAAAGGTGAGTACACAGAGGCTCAGAGAGGGTAGGTGATTTGCCAGTGTCACGTGGCCATCTCACAGTCTGTCTGGCACTAGAACAGCGCCCACTCGTAAGGTAAGAGTGTCTTCAGTGATACCCGTACTTAACTTTATTATGTGACTGTGGAGCTTACCTTATTACCACGTCTCTTAGGCCAGAAGGGAAGTATGTTACATTTATGCTACGTGTGGAAAACTGACAGAAGATAAGTCCTGTTCCAGTTGTAATTCGTCTCAGAGTCAGAGGTATTATTGCGATACTAGGGATTCTGATTTTCTGGGCTGGATGGAATACCATTTCTGTGTAGTATGGAAAATAATTGCACAGCAAACATTTTGTTTGAGTTGAGGTTTAAGTTTAATTCCTTGTGCCATGAGGCTTGTATCAAAAGGACCGCAGCCTTTGATGAGTTTTGGAAATCACTAGTGTCCAATATATAGCATCTCTAAATAGATGTTTCTACTTCATGAAAAATATTTTTTTCTATGGGCCATGGGTAACGTAATTGCGTAATTGAAGACAGACAAGTTTGTCAAATGTTTCCATGGGATTTAACAGTTCCTTAAGCCCAACTGGAGTGATAAATAAAACAGTTGTTAAGGAACACTGTTTGTAATTATAATTCTTGGAAAATTATAACACAACAGAGTTTGCTGCACATATACACATACGCTCATAAACACATTCTTTTCAAATAATATAAAACTAATTAAGTCAACTAGTCAGTCAAAGGTATCACTCACTGTATTCATAAACCTTCCGTTCACAATTTAATCTGGGAAAACCAAATGGAAAATAAATACCGAAGCTGTTAAGAGAGGTGATAATAAATTATACTATAGTAAGGCGAATACAAAACAAATAAAAATACTCTACAATAAACCCACAATTATCTGGATTCTTAAATAACTACTGACATAATTCATTACCTGAACCTAGGAAGTGTTTGTCTGTCTTTGTATGTCTCTCTGATTGTCTAATTAAAAATCCTTCCATGTAGATAAAAATGGGAACTAACCTCTTAGTAAGGGTATTGTACAGACTTGTAGCAGTGGTTTTTCATAAGCCCCAGCCTTCACGTATGATCAAAATGTCAGTTTTACCTGACTGTATAGAGAGTTTACCTCCAGTTATGGCTGTGGATTTTGGAATAAGAAAGTGTGATTGCCTCTCTTGAATCTTTTAGCTTCTTTCTTGTTCTTTCTCTTAACTTTACTTTTTCAGAGAATTTTTAGGTTCACAGCACAATAGAGAGCATGGTACAGAGATTTCCCGTGTACCCTCTGCCCCTACAATGGCCTAATCTCCCTCATTATCAACATCCCCACCAGATGGTACATTTGTTACAGTTGATGAATCTACATTGTGACCACTCAAGGTCCATAGTTTCCATGAGGATTCACTCTTGGTGGTGAGCATTCTGTGGATTTGGGCAAATGCACAATGACATGTATCTGTCATTATTGTGTCATACTGAGTATTTTCACTGCCCTAAAAATCCTCTGTGCTCTGCCCACTCATCTCTCCTCCAAACTTCCAAGCCCTGGGCAACTGCTGGTCTTTGTACTGTCTCTAGTTTTGCCTTTTCCAGAATGTTATATGGTTGGAACTATACAGCCTTTTCAGATTGGCTTCTTAGAAATATGCATTTCAGTTTCCTCCTTTTATTTTCATGACTTGACAGTTCATTTCTTTTTAGTGCTGAATAACGTTCCACTGTCTGGATGTCCCCCAGTTTATTTATCCATTCACCTACTGAAGGACGTGTTGGTAGCTTCCAGTTTTGGCAGTTATGAATAAAGCTGCTGTAAACCTTGTGTGCAGGTTTTTGTGTGGACATAAGTTTTCATCACCTTTGGGTATATACCAAGGAGTGCTATTACTGGATCATACAGTACGAGCATGTTTCATTTTATAAAAACCCACCAAAATGTCTTCCAAAGTGGCTGCACCATTTTGCTTTCTCACCAGCAATGAATACGAGTTCCTGTTGCTCCACATCCTTGTCAGCATTTGATGTTGTTGGTGTTCTGGATTTTGGCCACTCTAATCGGTGTGTAGTGGTACCTCATTGTTGTTTTAATTTGCATTTCCTTGGTGATACATGATGTGGAGCATCTTTTCATATGTTATTTGCCATCTTGCTCATCTTTGGTGAGGTGTTTATTATTATTATTATTATTATTTTTCCCCCCTCTTCTTTTTTGTTCCTCAAATAAACTTTTTAAAACAATTAGAACAGGGACTTCCCTGGTGGCACAGTGGTTAAGAATCCACCTGCCAATGCAGGGGACACGGGTTTGATTCCTGGTCCAGAAAAATCCCACATGCCGTGGAGCAACTAATCCGTGCACCACAACTACTGAGCCTGCGCTCTAGAGCCTGTGAGCCACAACTACTAAAGCCCAAGCACCTAGAGCCTGTGCTCCGCAACAAGAGAAGCCACCACAATGAGAAGCCCGTGCACCACAGAGAAGAGTAGCCCCTGCTCACCGCAAGTAGAGAAAGCCCACACGCAGCAACGAAGACCCAACGCAGCCAAAAATAAATAAATTAAAAAAAAAATTAGAACAGTTTTAGATTTATAGAAAAATTGTCAAAATAATATGGAGTTCCCAATATCCTGCATCTAGTTTCCCTTATTATTAACATCTTACATTAGTTTAGCACATTTTTTACAACTCAAGACTCAGCCATAAAAAGAAACAAAGTTGAGTTATTTGTAGTGAGGTGGAAGGGCCTAGAGTCTGTCATACGGAGGGAAGTAAGTCAGAAAGAGAAAAACAAATACCGTATGCTAATACATATATATGGAATCTAAAACAAAAAGGTTCTGAAGAACCTAGGGGCAGGACAGGAATAAAGACACAGACGTAGAGAATGGACTTGAGGACCCGGGGAGGGGGAAGGGCAAGCTGGGACGAAGTGAGAGAGTGGCATGGACATATATACACTCCCAAATGTAAAATAGATAGCTAGTGGGAAGCAGCCGCATAGCACAGGGAGATCAGCTCGGTGCTTTGTGACCACCTAGAGGGGTGGGATAGGGAGGGTGGGAGGGAGATGCAAGAGGGAGGGGATATGGGGATATATGTATGTATAGCTGATTCACTTTGTTATACAGCAGAAACTAACACACCATTGTAAAGCAATTATGCTCCAATAAAGATGTTTAGAAAAAGAACCAACAGTGGTATACTGTTACTAACCATAGTCTATATTTAGCTTGCTTAGTGGTCACCTAATGTCCTTTTTCTGTTCTAGGTCCCCAGTCAGGATACAAATTGCATCTAGTTCTCACACGTCCTTAGGCTCCTTTTGGCTGTGACAGTTTCTCAGACTTTGTTCTTTGTGGCCATGGAAGCTTTGAGGAATCGTGGTCAGGTGGTCTGTAGAATGTCCCTCCACTGGGATTTGTCTGATGTTTTTGTCAGGACTAGATTGAAGTTATGTGTTCTGGGGAGGAAGAACACTGGTTTAGAAATGACAGTCCCATCACATTATGTTAAACGTACACAGAATCAACATGACTTATCACCTGGTTGAGAGGTTAAGGTTGATCACCTGGGTGAGGTCGCATTTGTCAGGTTCCTCCCCCGGAGAACTCACTGTTTGTCCCCCTTACCATCCCGTGCTCTTTGGAAAGGTGTCGCCGTGCATTGCTCACACCAAGCTGGGGGTGTGATGCCCCAGCAATCTAAGGGCAGAGGATCTATGCCAGTTATTTGGAATTCTGCACCGGAGATTTGCCTGTGCTCTACCATTTCGTTTTTTACTCAATCAGCCATTTTATTCACATCTTTATGGACTCATGCATTTTTATTTTATACTTCGAATTATAAGCCAGTACAATTTTATTTCATTGCTCAAGTCATCCTAGATTTGGCCATAGGGAGCTCTTTCAGTTGGCTCCTGTGTCTTTTTGACAAAGTCCCATCAGCTTTAAAAAAAAAAAAAATCTTCCCTTAGCTCACTTTAGGTGATGATAACAGCATGGGTTTCCACGAAGGAGGGTTTCTTAACCTGTGGGGCACATCCGGGAACCCTCAGCGTTGCAAACTTTGTGGGCATTTTCTAAGGGAAGAACATAGCTTTCATCATATTCTCAGCGGTGTCTGTGGTGCTAAAAAAGAGGTAAAGAATCACTGCCCTAGAGTAAAGAGGAGAAATAAGACAACGTACACATTTTGCACGCCTCGCTCTTTCCTTCCTCCCCGGTGCTTGCGTGAGTTCACATCCAGCAGAAAGCTCTGCAGCTCCCTCCTTGGGATGACCTGGCCAGTGCCCTGCCACACGCAGGTCGGAGAAGACCTGTGACCATGGTTGCTGTATTTATAACTGGAAGAACAAAACGGTCCTTTGACTCAGATTCCTGGTTTAAGGGAGGCTGTGAAGCCAATATGCTCGCGCACACCAGCTTTGAAATGCAGCAGTGCAGTGTGGTCGCTAAAGGGTCATGGAAAATAAGTACCTTCTGCAGTTAATGGAAAACTGAGCTTCCCTCTTTGGAAAGACATTTCTGGATTTTTCCTTTAGTGCTGGAAAACATTACATCATCCAGCTCTACAGCCTGGTCCATTCCTTAGCGTATTAGTCATGACATCAGTTCAAGTTTAGGTGAGTGAACAAAAGAGGACAGGCTGTAAAAAGGCTTTTGATATAAAAGACATTATTTTCTCTAGTCATTTGATGACTGCCTGAGTAGACTCAGTTAGTGTCTTAAATTAATATCATATTTCCATGAAATCAATCCTGTTGTGTAATAATGTCATAATCGCTGATAGATTTCTTGAAAGAAAACACAATGGCCTCTTCAGATGGATAAAACATTGGACTGAGATTCAGAATGTGAAATCTCTAATAACGAAATAGACGGTGAGCGTGGAACCTAATTAAAATCATTTAACTCTTCTTATTCCTGGTTATTTTGTATAAATACTAGCCGCTTTCCAAATTACACGGTTAAGTATAGTAAAGTGCAAACCCAGGAAAATGTGCTGTATGCAGATTGTTTCAGCTCTCTTGAAGAAAGTGATGTAGCTATCTAGGCTTTTAAAATATATTTTAATGTGTGGAGGTGACTTTAATGTTATTTTAGGATTGACCAAGCTGAAAAAGAATGATTTCTACTTTTTTATTTAGGTAGGAAAAAAATCGCTGAATTCATCCATGTGAATATAAACTACATGAGATTTCACTTAAATTTTAAAATGTCTTTGAATTTCTAATATAAAGAAAGGTGAAGTGTTGATTCAAGACTCATATCAGGTTACCTGCAGCAGAGACATGAAAATATGTATTGACACAAATGAGAATAAAGAAAAAGGGCTATAACATATTTGATATACTTCTTTCTTTTAATTTCAAGAGATTTTTGTCAACCAACACTGTGCTTTTGCTGTTACTGGCAAATAAGATTTTTAAAAATTTAACTCTAGAGAGAAATCTAGGCATTTGGAGATGGCTAGAGGGAAGAGTGACCCTGGCAAGTTGTAGAAAGGGCAACGTCAGATTTTCCAGGACTAGTGATTTTAAAAATTGGTAAGACTAATGTAATATCTATCTACCTATCTATCTTATCACCTAAAGCAATACATGGATGGGTGGTAATAAGAAGATAGATAATATTTCACTTCCATTACGGCAGGTTTGTGAAATGACGACTAGGAATGGGGGTTACCAGGTTTCACTCTTGACTCTACCACTTCAGACAATCTCTGAACCTTGCTGTGACCTGGTTTCCGTATACCATGTACCCTATGGCTCCAGTAGCAGTCAGCTACTGCTGACTCTCTACCCATCTGGTTTTTCTCTTTCTCTGCTGAAAAGCCATTCTCTGTGTGGTTCATGTCTCTCCTCTGTAACCAAGGGAGTCTTTGTGATGATCAAGTGCAATCATGTAATGGACATGGTGGTTGATTATCCAGTACCTGTTCTCTATCAGATTATTGATCTGAGCCAATCATGATGGCTTCTTCCTCTTTGCTAATGGTTGGTTCAGGAATGGCTAATGCTGGAAAGCTTCTGAGGGAAATGAATCCTTTTTCCTAAGAGGACATCTCAGGAGCAAATGCTCTTCATCTGGAAATGTTGAGTGAAGCTGCTACCACGATAGCACCCGCGGGCATCCTGAGGCTGAAACCAACCTAGAAGAGCAGGCACGTGGGGGACTGCCTGGGGCCACGTGTATTCAATGCCGTACAAGTGTAGGGAATTACAAAACCATAGAAGCCACGGTTCCCTCAGGAATCACTGGGTGCATTCCATCTGGTTGGTAATATACACGTAGATATGAAAAAAAAGCTACAAAGTAATTGCCAAACAGTAAATGTATCAGTTTGTGTTTTTTACAGGAAGCCAGGATGATTGGGGCAGGATTTCAGAAGGGCAGCATTAAAGGATAGGTTGTGTTTGGATACATACAATGTGGAGGAGTTATGATATTCCATGAATGGGGGCGGACTGATTCTGTAGGAAGGATAAAATCTGGTAGTGAGTTAGACGGGCTATCCAATGAGTTTGGACGACACAGCTTACAGATGAAGGGGAGGAAAGGTTTGTTGGGGGTTTTTTTTCCTCTCTCTATCCTCAATAGCTGGGTCTATGAAATAGTCTGACAGCAGTCATGCTAACAGGATAAAAGGTATACACATTTATTAATTTTGGGGACTTAAGACAAGTGACTTCCTTCTGGAGGATCTGTCTTTAGGCAGATAAGAAGAATTTAGAGAAATCTTCTCCCTGCATTCGCTGTTTTTCAAGTGCCTTTAGCTCAAAATAACTTTTATGCTGAAGAGATATTATGGGGTGGCAAATTCTGCCTCTCTTCACAGCTGGAGAAAAATCAGGCTGGAAATGTCTCCACCACAAAAATTATCGTGGGACTTCCCTGGCGGCCACTGGTTAGGACTCCGCACTTCCACAGCAGAGGGCACAGGTTCCATCCCTGGTAGGAGAACTAAGATCCTGCATGCCCTGTGGTGTGACCAAAAAAGAAAAGAAATTGTTAATTGTCTTTATGTTGCCTGGTTCATTCTATTGCTTAGAAGAAATGTACTTGTGAAGGATTTTATATCGAGACATAACAATAGCAGGCCTTAACTGATCCAATTCAAGTGTAGTTTGTAATCTATCAATTCCGTTTTCCTCCCTTGAATGAGAAAACTTGTAGATGGGTTTGGACACTAATTTGCATCTTAATATCTAATTTTTCCACATAACCTCATTCTCTTGAGAATGAAGTAGAAAAATGAAACGGAAAATGATTGAATGGGAAAATCTCATTACTGGTCCCCAAATCCTGGAGAATGAAATGGAAAAATCTCATTACTGGTCCCCAAATCCTACAGCTAGGATATGGGAGCTGATAAGGTCGTGAGAAAAAAATCTACTTAATCTCCTGCACCTTTGGGAGGTTTAACTAATTGGTTTTCATTTTTTTCCTCCAATGTTTTGGATTCTTTCTGAGAGCTACTTGAAAAGGTTGTCTGTATCAACTCATAGTAGTTTTAGATTTTTTCATACGCTTCTTAATATCTGTCATATTTCACCTGTAGTAGTTGTATCTTATCAGCACATTGTATGATAATTAACACAAAAGAATTGCCTGATAGGTCAGAGCTGGGATTTTAAAACAAAGCCAAGCACATGACATTTTTTGCTTCCTATAATGTCATTTATGAAATTGACACTTTTACCATTTCGGTAAAGAATAGACAATGCTGGATGCTCCAAGTGTAGTTTTAATCTTCCCTGTGATTTTCATGGATATTATTTTTGGACTGGGAAAATGATTATATGATAAGACTTTACAGGTGGTAAACGAATCCAAACAAACAGTAAAGAACAACAGTTTCCATTGGCTTCCAAGGAAGTGTTTATATGGTCCCAAGCAACTACCAATTTAGTCAAGATTCACTGTTCAAAGGTGATTAAAATAGAAAAATATGGCAGTTTTTCTCTTTTTGATAGTTGACAGCAAATATGTGCATATAAAAGAAAAAGGCAGCTGTATCTCAGAGCTCTATACTTTCCCTATTTAATTGGTCTGCTATTTGAGGAATTGCTTTTACCCATCCCTGATGTATTTAACTCCACGGAGAGCATTCCTTGTGTGTTTCTTGAACAATATCATTTTATATGTCAGCATGATTGTTTTATGAATTCTTGGACTCTCTCTGGCCATATCATCCTGTAGTACTCACATACTCCTTTGCTTAGGTGGAAGGTTAATATATATATTATTCAAAAACTATTTTTTTCTTTTTTTTTTCTTTTTTTTGGCTCTTGTTTCTTTGTCTGCCATTCTTTTGTGCTTGTCTAGATTTTGATTGCATGTTGCTTCAGGACAAGTGAGAGGTCTGCTTAATTTTATTTAAAGAAAGTAACATGAAGTATTTAGGGCAGTGTTTCATGCATTTGGTAAAATTAAATGCTAAAGTACTTTTTGTGTTTGTTTGTATTTTTTATGACAAATACCTTTTGGGATTCTGATAAGGTCTACTACTTTTCACCTCTATTTGGAAAAGTCATGCTACAAATTTGTCTCAAAAAGCTAAGTCTTTTCTCCAGTGAACATCACGCACTCCTGTTGCTTGCTATTGTAAATACTTAGCAGGGCTTTGTTTTGCTTTTTCTCATGTAGGCAGCAGTCAGCCGAGGACCTTGCCCGAGTACCGGCCAACTCCACCAGCAATATCCTGAACAGGCTATTGGTCAGTTACGATCCCAGGATAAGACCAAATTTCAAAGGTTGGTCTCCCTCCACCCCAATATCTCCATTCTTTGCAGTTTAAAAACTTATTTTATCTGTATAAAATCATTTATTTGTTTTATTCAAAACAGTGTATTTTAAATTGACATCTGTCATGTAATGTGCTTAAGTCAGAGCAATTTAATGCCAAAAATGTTTAAAGATAAGCAAAGCATTAGTTCTAATAGGCTTATGTAGTTCCCAGTTAAAAAAAAAAAAAAGATATGTTGTGAATTAATAGGCTAACCTATCTGATGGGTTTTCTAAGTACTTTGTATTCTTAACCTTAATAATTTAAAATTTAGGTTCTGACTTTCATTCAGACACCAAAGTTCCACTTTGTAGGAGAATGGCCATATACTCATTTGAGGATAGAGAACACTCTGATAGACATTTAAATTCTTTTTTTAAAATCTTTATTAGGTTTTCACATTGATTAAAAAAATTCCCTCTACTTTTTAGCTGAAAAAAGTGGCCATATGGTTTTTAAAAGCGTGTTAACTTTGTGAATAAAATGACTGTGTTTTCTTCAACAAAACATTATCTCCTATCATTCCTTTCAAGAACCAAAACTGTACTTGAGCTAAAAGTTGTGGGAAGATGGTACAGCTTGCCTCCCTCCCTCCCTCCCTCCCTTCCTTCCTTCCTTTCTTTCTTTCCTTCTTTCTTCCTCTCTCTCTTTCTTTCTTGCTTCCTCTTGATGAGTTAGGAAAAGTTATATGAACATATCTCTGGAAAACTGTCGTCGTTGTTGCTGGTTAAGGACAGGTATTAATGTAGATCGGATTAACATTATAAGGCTTGATTATTTTTTCCTTTGTGGAAACAAAAAAAGAAAGAAAGAAAAAAAGAAAGAGAAAGAGAGAGAGAAAGAAAGAAAGAAAGAAAAGAAAGAAAGAAAGAAAAGCTTGCAGCTGCTTCTAGTCAAGTGAAGTTATAGGACTCTGTTGTAAAAACAGGGTTTTTGTTCGTTACCAGAACCTGCGGTTACTTTCAGCAGTGCTGCGCTCTAGGTTGTCACATGTCTACCCTGCATTGATTCAACACCTGTTTTTCATCAGTCAGAGGTTATGTGGCTAAAAGGCTAAATTCACATTTTCCCTTTGTTAGCCCAAGCAACAGTTCACAATGAGTAAAAAAAAAAAAAAAAAAAAAAAAAAAAAAAAAAAAGAAACAGAAAGAAATTGGCAACATTATAATTTAGTTCTCACTCCATGAACTTTAAAATTATTTTCCAGCAGGTCAGGCAAAATCTTAATAATGATTTTGTTACATGTCTGATTAACTTTGAATTTTCATGAATTAAAAATCAAAATATAGCAATCGTAATTGAATTCTGCTTTACCATTTAAGGTAAAAATTTAAAATGATTATAAAATGCAAAAAAACCCCATATTTTAAAAATGATGTTTTTTAAAGAATAATTTACAGTCTCATAAAGTAAATGCATCAGCCCAATTAAAAAAAAAATTAAGGTAAATGTATTTTCCCAGAGTTTCTACAATTTAAGAGAGAAATATTTCTGAATAATTAACGCTATAAAGTACAATGTAACTCATTTTTTATTTGTGTGTTGATCCCTATTTAGAAAAATAAGTCAATAGCAACTGTGAACATGGTATCCTGAAACCACAGGTTTATAATTTTACATCCATGCGGATTGGAAAAAATAGAAAAATCAAATGCATAAACCATAAAAAATGAAGATTCTGACCAAGTTTTTTACAGCTACTAATTATATCCTTAATTTTTATTGGCAGGCATTCCTGTTGATGTAGTTGTAAACATTTTTATCAACAGTTTTGGATCCATTCAAGAGACAACAATGGTAAGATTACAGCCAATTTAATATTTTTAATTGAGAAGATTTTAACTGGAGGATAGTGGAAGAAATTATAACTGAAGAATAAGGAGTAACTCTCAGGGAAAAAAATGCAAGCTCTCTCCTAGTATAAAATATTCAAATTTCAGGGTTTTGTTGAATCAGTGATTTCAATGGCTTTGTAATTTTGCAATTCAAATTTAGTCTTTATATTGTACTGAAACTTACAGACTTGGGAGAATTAACGTACCCACTCTGAACGACTAATTGGAGACCACCTGGGAAAAGGATTTATGCAATTAATATTCTGGAGTGACATTTTTTTCCTAATATGCTTATGTGTAGAAGCATTCAAAAATATTTAAGTGTTCATGGTTTTTTTTTTTTTCCTTCCAATTTCCTGAGAAGAATCTTTGTTTTTTCTCTTGTGCTAATTTTGTGATGTGTGGAGCAGAGAATTGTAAAAAGCAAATTTGATTTTCCTAAACTAGAGCAGCGGAGCTCCCTGAAGGGATTATGCGACACAAAGAAAGGGCAAGGAGAGGGCCAGGAAGGGAAAGAAGGGATAGAAAAGAGAGAAAGGAACAGAGAAGGGAGGCTTGGTGTGGGGCTGCCATCCAGGGTGAGTTGGGCTTTAGGGACAAAGATGTCTGTGGAGGGTGATTAGCAGATGCCCTGAGCGACGTGTGATGCAATTACCCCTCAGCTTTTAGAAGACATTCGGTACAGTCCACTTGCTTATTAATGTTTTAACATATTAGATTTGTACCCTTTTTGAAAAACCATATGCTGAAATGATACTGTAGGTGGGAGAAAGAAAGCTTAATGGGTTTTTTTTTTGGTATCTTTTTTCTTGAGATACTTATATTTTTCTTAAGGAATAATATAAGGTTTGGGTTAAAAGCCTAATAGCAGTGGTTCGAACACAGTAGAGTTTTTCAGGGAAAATCTCAGGCCAGAGAAAGAATGATTTTAAATATGTTTTCCTTTATTCCTAGGAGCAGCATAGTGTGTTACAAAAGCAATTGTATATTGCATTTAAATTATGACACCTATTTTTATATTAATTAATATAAGAATATAATATATTAACTGTGAGGAAGATATTATTTATTTTTTATAGAACCATGTCTTTAGCCCTGAGTACTTGATTTTTTTAAGAGAGTGTGTAGATATTTTGGATAATTAAAGAGTTTGAAATCAAGTCCAAAATTTACTTGCAGTGACTTTAGTTCATCTAAATGGCTGTATGTCTAATACAGTATAGATCACTAGAAGACAGCTCTGAAATAAAGGACTGACAACCGTATATCACTCAGGAGACAAGGGTAGCCCTCATCATTTGAAAATATGACTAGTTTATCTAAGCACTTCACTTAACAAGAGTGAGAAATTTCATTTTCTCAAGGTGAAACTTTCAGGGGATCTATTTGGTCTCTTTACCCTTCCCTGTACCCTGTTTTATCTTTCATGGCACCATTACGCTAATCCCGAAACACCACCGACGAGGTGTTTCAGCCTGTGGGAAACATTCCCAGCTCTATCTTGCATTTTAGGACAACTAATGCAGGGATTTTTTTCTCATTTGCATGAAGGCTACATATGTGTCCCAACTCAGGAAGTACCATTAATGTATCTGTCTTTTAATAAATATTGAATGCCTCCCAAATATCAGATGCTACACTTCTCTAGGTCCCATCAGCAGTTACTTAATTGTATCAAGCTGAAAACACCTGGGGTAAAGGGACATAGAAAAGGAGTAAGAACTTTCTTACAGGTTATTTGAAGATAATAACAAAATACTGCGTAATTTCTCACATAATCTTCTCTTGTCCTCCTGCCCGCTCTGCACGGTAGTGAGCCCAAAGCACCCGTTGCTGAGACCAGATCTCATCAGTTTTCAGCATCAGTCTTTCAGCAGGTCTCTTACTCTGAGCTACTCCCACTCACTCTGTGCCCCCTTTTCCATCCAGGTCTTTCAGCTCTATCACCTGTTTGTTTGTTAAACCAGATTGCTTCTTGACCGTAATGCAGCTATTTTTGTGTCTTTTCCTTTTGTTCTCTGATGGACTATTAACTCCTTAAAGTCAGGAAAAATGTATTCAACTTCTTCATTTCCTGTGAAGTGAGGAGACAATAGGCCCTCAGTTAGTGAACACATAAATAATGTCATATTATTAACTAATACTGGTTAAATAAATGAACAAATAAATTCTGCTATTTGTCTAGCAAAAAGTGAGTCCATGTAGCCATAAAAAAATTGGCAAACAAATTTAAACAATAGACTCATGTTGAACATTTATTTGGTTAAAAAACAGAGCAAATAATGTTATAATAGTAAAGGGTTATTTTTGTCAGTTTTAGAGACCTTTATGCAGAGGAGCCAAATTATTTATATTTACTGTTTCTTTTGATGAAATAACCTGCCTTTCCCTTTGTGTTGTGAAGATACAGCCTAAAGGTTCAGAATTGCAACCATACTCATCAAATAGACTTAAATGTTCCATTTTATCATAAGAATTATTTTTTGCTTTTGCAGTGTTTATTTCATACATACCTATAAGACAGAGTTTTATAGATGTGTGTTTTAAGGCTGTCATATTTTATAGATTTGCTCAGTCTTTCCAAAAACAGATGCCCTAATACCTTGTTGCTTAATAGTTAGGAAAGGTACAAGCTATTCTCGATGTAGAGATAACATTACGATGTCTTCTAAGGGAAAAAAATGTATCTAAGACAAGCTTGCTCTTCATTACTTGTTACAAGACACCAGTCAGAAATAATAGTGATGACTCAGCAGGGTAACTAAGAGGGTCCAGGTATGGAGAGCAGTTATTTCTTTCTTTTTCCTTCCAGGGCTTATTTATTTTTTTTCAGCTTCATTGAGGTATAACTGACAGATGAAATTGTAAGAAATTTAAAGTGTATGTGATGATTTGATATGCCTCTACATTGTGAAAGGATTTCCCCCATCAAGTTAATTAGCATATCCACATTATCTCTTTTTTTTTTTTTGATGAGAACATTTAAGTTCTATTCCCTTCGCAAATTTCAGTTACACAATTGTGTTATCAACTACAGTCACCATGTTACACATTAGATCCTCAGACCTTATTCATCTTACAACCTAAAGTTTATACGTTTTACCAACCTCTCCCTATTGCCCATACCCCCAAATTCCTGGCAACCACTTTCCTACTCTCTGTTTCTATGAATTCAACTTTTTTTTAAGATTCAACATATAAATGATACCATGGAGTAATTGCCCTTCTCTGGCTGGCTGATTTTACTCAGCATAACGCTCTCCAGCTTCATCCGTATTGTTGTAAATGACAGTATTTCCTTCTTTTTTAAGGCTCAATAATATTCCACTATATATGTATATATATACCACATTTTCCTCATTCATTCATCCGTTGATGGGCACTTAGGTTGTTTCCATGCCTTGGCTATTGTAAATAATGCTGCAGTGAACATGGAAATACAAGCATCGCTTCTAGATGTCTTGTTTCCTTTGGGTATAGACCCAGAGGTGGGATTGCTGGATCATATGGTAGTTCTATTTTTAATTTCCTAAGGACTCTCCATACTGGTTTCCATAGTAGCTGTACCAGTTTGCATTCCCACTAATAGTGTACAATTGTTCCCCTTTCTCTACATTCTAACCAGAATTTATCTCTTGTCTTTTAAAAAAAATTTTATTGAATTATAGTTGATTAACAGTGTTGTGTTAGATCTCTTGGCTTTTTGATAATAGCCAGATAGCATATTTCTTAAAAACAAAAGAAAACAAATAAAAAGATGCCTCCAAAAAAAGAAGTTGGAAAAGCAGAGAGCCTTAGATTTGTCTAAATATAAGATATATGTTCATAGAAACAGTATGATGAATAGTGGATAAGTTGTGATATCAGACAGGCTTGTGCTGGAATCTGTTGTGTACTTAATGTGTTGCACCCTAAAAAGAGTGAAAAAACTATAGAAATAAAGCAACAGTATTTTGCCTGGCATAGTAACTCTTAGGAATGGTTCACTGGTTGTCATGCATTTGCAAATTAACGTACTATCAGGATAGAATCTCATCCTAAAGAAAATGAACCATTTATGTTTGTTAGTAGCATCACTGTACAGTTGTGGTTTTGTTTATGAAGAGCCCCATGGAAATTTCCCCTATAAAGATTTGCTGAAATAAAGGAAGTCCTAAAATTTGGAAGCTTCAGTGTTGCCCGGAGCTTTCCTCTGCAGCTCAGATCTTTCTACTTTAACTGGCAGTTGCTTACTCCAGAAAACATAATGTAGAACACAGAGCTTTGGGTGGGCATAGCGTGAGGACCTGCAGACAGAGGTGGGGCAACTTCTGAAGGAGGAGGGCAGCCCTTTCCTCCAGTGTATAAAGTTCATTACCAAACAAAGAAGCCATGGAGGTGATGCACATTAACACTGCTGTAAGGACATTTTAGCCAATTCTGTTTGGAAAACATTCCTTGCTGCTTATTTGTCTTCTAATTCAGAGGCTATTTTTTTTTTTAACACCTTTATTGGTGTATAATTGTTTTACAATGGTGTATTAGTTTCTGCTGTATAACAAAGTGAATCAGTTATACATATACATATGTTCCCATATCTCTTCCCTCTTGCATCTCCCTCCCTCCCACCCTCCCTGTCCCACCCCTCTAGGTGGTCACAAAGCACCGAGCTGATCTCCCTGTGCTATGCGGCTGCTTCCCACCAGCTATCTATTTTACATTCGGTAGTGTATAAGGGTAAGCTGGGATGAAGTGAGAGATTGGCATGGACATAATTCAGAGGCTAACTCGCTAAACTAAAAGCAATCTCACATTTGTTCACAAACTGTAGCTGTGTAGCGGAAGAAACAGCGTCACAGCCATATTAATACTCCTTAAGCCCTTCCAACCTGCATGGTTATGTGCTCCTTCAGCTTGTTTCATAATCTCATGTTTTAGCTTTATGGTTCCTATTTCTCATGTCTGTGGGTTCGTTTGCATTCTGCTACCTTCCATTTCTGTAAGACATCGTTATTAATGCTGTAAGTGATATTTACTGACTTAATAGCAGCATTACCCAAATCATCAGATAAATGTAATCACCCTCATTGAAGTTGGTACAGCAGTCACTTACTGTATCGTTTATATGCTACTGCTGGTGGCCACTGAAATAAGACCTTCACAACAGAAGAACGGTTTGTTAGAGGCGAGGTAGCATCTGCTCTATGGTCATACTGAAAATATTTGTTGATTTTTCCGTTCAGTTCCTACCTTTGGCTTACATCAGTTGGTTTTTAGAATTGAAAATGTGAACTGTTGCACTTGTGGGGAAAATTAGGTATTAGGTTTATTGTAACGATCTGTACACAGACATTTTACCTCATCAGAAGTACGTAAGAACTCTTTCATGGAAATAAAAGCCTGATTATACAATCCATTTTCTTCGGTGTAGACACGCTTTGTAATTATATTGAATTATTGTCGCGCTACGATCCATGATCCTGCCACACTTTCTGTGCCTTTGTGCTGCATGGCTTGTTCAAGAGGAAAATCATATTTGGGATCAGCTAAAAGAGCTTAATTCTAGTTCTTGGCAATTACTTATCTTTGTTGTTTTAAAACAATTTTATTTTATATATTTTCTTCTATATGTAACTTTAAATGTCTTTCCTTACAACTTGTCTTAGTTTACTAAGTTACTCTCTATCCTATTTCTCCTAGCTATATTATTCAGAAGCACTGGTGATCAGACATCATAAGTAAGAGGATTGTACAGCTGACCCTTGAACAACACGTTTTTGAACTGCACGGGTCCACTTTATACAGATTTTTGTCACTATAGTACTATATACGTACTACAGTATTACACGATCTACAGCAGTTGGTTGAATCCATAGATACAGAAGGGCACACAATAAAGTTACACGCGGACTTTTGACTGAATGGCGGGTTGGCACTACTAACCCTGCGTTGTACAAGGGTCAACTGTCTTAGACAAGAAGGAAGGATGAGAAATGTCCCAGTTTTATTTTCTCCTTCCAAAATTTGTCATTATCAGCTGGTACAGAAAAATTAAATTAATGGTGTAAACAGTGCTAGCCAAATATCCTAACCTGTCAAAATGTCATAGAAATTATTTCTTCACTTCTGTATTTAACAGAAATATATTGGGCACTTGCTAAATATCCAGTCCAGCAGACTGCAACTCATGTAGTTTATACTTTAGGGTGGTCGCATTGTATCACCTAGCAGGCACCCCTAATAAAAGTGGAATGTTGACATAGGTCTAGAAAAATTTAAATATTCATAAGGTGTTATTAAACAGTATTTAACTAAAAACTCTTAAAAATGACATATGGAGAAAAATAGATAAAGCATAACCTAAGAATTTTTACTGACATTTTGTTAGCTTGCAGTTCTTACATGAAATTTCTAACCTCACTAATGACTAAATTTAAATCCTTTTCACACCAGGCTTTATAACAGCTCTGTTGACAGAACTTTAATTATAATGCTGCCAGATGCCATGAGAGTTGATCTTCTTTATTTCCTTGAACGCCATTTTTTTTTATCGTAGTGTAGAGAAATCAAATGAGGAAACATCACGTATGTGAGAGTTAGGTAAAAATTACAAGTAACCAGAAGAGGTATCCTGACAACAACACAAAATATAGATGAACAGTTCTTAATATTAAAATATCATTAATGAAACTAACCATTTTTAATGTCTTTTTGTGAAATGTTTTATTGCCTTGAAGAAGTAGTGTAATTTGGGTGTTAATTGGTACTGAAAATGTTGGAGAACATCCATTTTCCAGATCATGACTATTAGTGTGCTATTTGGAATGAATAATGATAGTATTTGTCACCAAGTTCTTTCAAAACAATTAAGTAATTTCCCAGTGATAAAAGAGGTCTGTTTCTGATGGGAATTTGTTCATTGCAAAATAAATGATAGAGCTATAAGTATAGTGATTGAATAAATGAAAATGAAATTAAATAGGTTTCTAAGTTAGTTATCTAAATACAGAGCCTTTGAAATGCCAATAAGTAGCAATTATTTAGAAATGACCATAAAACATGAACCAAAGCATACTAATTAATAATCTTTTATCTTTTAATGAATGTTAAGCCAAAGCTATTAATTTAAATTGTGAAATTTTTAAACACTTAAAGGATGCATCAGTGTGCTGCAACTTGTATTGAATATAATACTATGTAGCTACATAACTAATAGAAAAGCATCTTGGAAGCACTTTCCTAATGAGATAATAAGATGTAATGACCAAGAATGATACAATGAAGTAACTGATTTCCAGTTTTTCAGCGATGCTCATTGTAATACAACTGGAGTTCTACTCAGAAATAAAATTTGAAAAAGGATTTCAGTAGAGACTCAAAGCTTATGGTATATTGAGCTTACATCAATGCAGCTGAAAGCAAGAAGAGTTCATTTCAGGAGATGCTCAAAGCAGTTTCAAGATTTGTGACCTAGAAGTGGATTACCATTTAGAATAATTGTAGATTGATCACAGTACAGAGCAAACCCAATGAATTACGGTATAGGCTTGATTTTTTTTTTTTTTTTTGAGGCAAAAAGCCTATTCGCCACTATTACCAACATTATAAAAGAATAACAACATTAAGGATATATACTATCAATAATAAGACAAAATATCGATACTTGCTTAGTGCTTAATGTAGCCAGATGAACTTTGTGTGCTTTACATATGTTTTCTCATTTATTCCTGATAAAAACCCTGTGTTGTGGTGTATCACTATTATCTTCATCTTATAGATAGGAAACATTGTTCACGTCCTAATTCTCTGTCATCTTGCTTTTATATGCCACAGTGGTTTACTGAAATCATCAGTGTCTCCCTCATTTGCTGAAAGTATTCAGTTTGATTGTACTTGACCTTTGATGGCATTTATTGCTGTCGACCATCTTAAAGCTTTTGACTCTGGTTTGGTGAAATCACATTCTCAGGGCTTTCTTCTTTTTCTCAGACTTCTGAGAAAGCCAGCCCTTTAAATGCTTACCCTCCCCAGGGTTATTTTTTCCCCTGCATTCCTTCTCTAGGTAGTAATATTGGACAAACTCTTTCTTAGTCTTGATTTTTTGGGGTAGTGTTTTCAAGGTTCATTCATGATGTAATATGTATCAGAATGTCATTCCTTTTTATGGCTGAATAATACTCCATGGTGTATATGTATATACCACACTTGTCTATCTGTTCGTCAGTTGATGGGCACTTGGATTGTTTCCACCTTTTGATTATTGTGAATAATGTTACTATGAAAAAGGGTGTACAAATATCAGTTGTAGTCTCTTGCTTTTAATTCTTTTGGGCATGTACCTAGGAGTGGAATTGCTGGATCATATGGTAATTCTATATTTAACGTTTTGAGAACAAAGCACAATTTTTAAAAAGTTAGAAACATGAATATTGTAAGGACATGTCAGTGATTTATTTAGCTCATTAATGAGGGAACCAGCCAGATAGTAAAGCTGATTCAGTGGAGAATTCAAGAGACTGGAGAGAAAGAATGCTGCAATTAGGTTGCTAAATTAGATATACTTGTTAATGTTCCACAGGGCGATAAAGGCATACCTTTGGGAATGTCTTTCCTACCTGACAGAAATGATTTGTAATTTAGCAGTCTTCTTGAAATGACATAATTGTACAGCATCTGGGCCCTAATCCATAGAAAATGGCAGGCCAAACAAAGTTACATTTTCCTAGAGACTCATACAACCCTTAGGTGGGCTTGTTAGATAGCATTTAGTGTGATATTGAAAGGGCCATCTCTTTGCCTGTCTCCAAATTTTGGCTAATTTTTTAACTTTTTATTTATTCCCTTTCCTTTCGTTTACAGAATTTTTTGCATTTCCTTCTTTTAAGTAGACTTTATTTTTTAGAATAGTTTTAGGGTCGCCGCAAAAATGAGTAGAAAGCGTAGAGAGTTCCTGTAAGCCCCTTACCCCTGGACGTGCAGAGTCTCCTCCACTATGGATTTACTCCACCAAAGTGGTCCTTTGGTCGCAATCGATGACTCTACGTGGACACGTCATCACCTAAAATCCAGAGTTTAGATTAGGGTTTGACCTTGGCATTGTCCATTTGATGGGCTTTGACAAACATATGATGACATGTATCCACCATTATGGTATCAAACCGAAGAATTTCACTGCCCTGGAAAACCACTGTCTTCTGCCTGTTCATTCTTCTCTCCCCCTAATCACTGGCAACCACTGATCTTTTTACTGTCTCCTTAGTTTTGCCTTTTCCAGAATGCCAGTATAGTTGGAATCATACAGTATGCAGCCCTTTCAGATTGGTCTCTTTGACTTAGTCATATGCATTTAAGGTTCCTTTATGTCTTTTCATGGCTTGATGGCTCATTTCTTTTTAGTGTCGCATAATATTCCACTGTCTGTGATGGAGCACAGTTTATTAATCCATCACCCACTGGAGGACATCTTGGTTGCTTCCAAGTTCTGGCAGTTATAACTAAAGCTACAATAAATACCCATGTGCAGGTTTTTGTGTAGACATAGTTTTCAACTTTTTTGAGTACATACCAAGGAGTGCCATACGATAAGAGTATGTTTAGTTTTGTAAGAAACTGACACACTGTCTCCCAAAGCAGCTGTTATATTTTGATTCCCAGCAGCAATGAGAGTTCCTACTGCTCCACACCCCCATTTCCATTTGCTGTTGTCAGTTATTTTTAGTCCCTTTTAGCTTCTTTATGGCTGCAGGAAACGTGTGTCCAGGTGCAAGCCCTGCAGCAAAGGGTCCCAGGTCCCAGGTCCCAGCCTGTCTCAGACATATAGAATAAAAAGAGGGTTGACTGTAGATTAAAACATTCTTGTATCATTTGTAATTTTGTAATTTTTCCCACAGACAGTTTATTTTGTCAAGGTCTCTGACACTATCTAGGGCTTTCATCAGCTTTCAGCTGATTAAAATGCTTTGAACTTAATAAATGATAAATGACATGGATATATTCTGGGATGGTGTGGAAACATTGATTAGACTTCAAGAAGAATTTATAAAAATGGACTTCACATAGAAAAACACTATTGCAATTGCTATAAAATTTTTAAAAGAAAAATAATTTTGCTATACAGTTTTAGATGAGTTAACCATTCCATTTTAGAAATAGGTGGGAAGTAGAACAGCGCTCCCAAAAGAATGTGTGCGTGTGTGGAGATTTTGAGGGGAGCTCGACATAACGCAGGCTTAATTCCTGAAGTTCCAACCCAAACATTTGTAAGATGGCTTCTTTTTTAATTATGCAAAATATGCTGAAGTTAAAGGTTAGCGTTGCTTTAATTCCTGTCAGATATCTTGCTGATATTAAAAAAATACTGATATAATGTCTTTAGAAGTTAATTGCTAAGAAGCAAAATGTAGTTGCTTGGGTCTAGATAAAGAATACCAATGAGATCTTAATATTTCTATCTCTATACATATTTCTCACCCTCTTTAAAGTAATAAAACCTAATATTAGGCTAAAACAAAGCATCCAGATTTTAGAAGCCACACTGGTAAAGTTGCTTGGGAGTTGTGCCCAAATAATACTGAAAGAGTCTTGTCAGTATATGGCAGTGTCTCAACTGTTATTTATTTTTTTATCCAGCCCCCTATTTCTGGAGAGGATTTACAGTATATAATAATAACAAAAATACAATGAAGTAATTGAAATAGTACTAAATGTGCAGGAGGCGTACAATGATAGTCATACCAGGATGTGAGCTATACATTCATTCAATTAGCTATAGGGTTTAGCTTTCAGTTCCCTCGCTGCCAGACAAAAAGGAAAACACGACAATAGGCTTACCTTGTACTTCCCAGTAATAGGAAGCATTTACGAGCATCAAGAGACCATTTTCATAGTATAAACTTTCAAAAATAGACACATTTTTGTAAGGCACTTAGGCCAAATATGCCTAGCACGTAGTAAATACCTATACAAAGATATTATAGTTATATTTGGATAAACAAATGAAAAATTAAAGAAAAATTCATCTTCAATATTTTCATGTCATGGTTACTGACCAAAATAAGGGACCGTAGCTTTAATAATAAGCTTATAAAAGATAAATCGGCAACCTCATCTGACCCTTAGGACACAGTATTTTATCATAATACCGTGAATGCGTATTTCAAATGCCACAGCTTAAAGATGTAGTATTTGATGATTTACCTGCATGAGAAACAGTAGCTATAAGAGGGTAATAGAATAGCTTTTACTGTATATAATTTTAGAATACCACTCATTTTGGCTGATCATTACAGGGAAGCTTTTTAGCAAATAATTTGGAATTGGATACTGTTAAGTGCTCAAAGTAATGGCAAGGAGATATCAACCATGCGCTTTAGCGAAGCTAGCATAATAGGAATTTTATGCGAAAATGGTCAAATCTATGGTGTATTAAGTTGGGGGCCATGCATGTTTTTCTGGGGTGAGAAAAACTTTGGTCAGGAAGCAGCATTGTGGCCACTGGAAGGCTTACCAGTTGATAGGCTTATGTCCTGGACATGTTTTGAGCTAATTTCTTTAGCTGTCACAATCAGATATGCGGTAACCACTTAAGTCCCGTTATGGATTGTAGGATATGTGTGTATTTGACAAAAAGTTAATGGAGTGTAGTGCAGGTCTTCGTCTTCCAGGGTCCTAGGCCTCCTTCACGTCCTCCTTGATTCCATGTTCGTTTGATTAAGAAAATGTTATTTTTGTTTTCCCTGCCAGTGGTACAGATATGTTCAGTGTCAGCTTCCATAATTCTTAATTTATTTGACTTTTGCGCTTCAAGACCGTCTGCGTATGATTTTTAACAATCAATTTATATTATGTGTTGAAGTTTATTTATTTATTAAACATGTATCTAATTGAAGTATAGTTGATTTACAATGTTGTGTTATATGTGTTGCAGTTTTTATAAACATCAAGTTTAGCTGTTAGATGTAGGTAGGTTAAATCTTACTTCACTGTTTGTAGTTCAGTAAATATTTATTATCAATATGTGCCTTACCCTCCTCTGATTACTATTATAGAATCTGAAGATCATAGGAGAGAGAAAGTGAATTCCTCAAATTTTCCCAGAGTCTCTGCGCATTGCTTATGCTTTATTTTATATTTTATACATAAATAAAATGTGCGCATTTATGTTTCATATAAATATGTTAGGTCTTATTATTTAAAGAAAGATAATCTATCATCTCTTCCTATTTAAATATTTGGATTTTGATTCGAAGTTTATGATCTGATTCATTTTGATCATGTCAAAAGGCCATGGATAGGTAGTATTTTGTGAATTTTGAATGGTTGAAAATAAGGCTGCTGAAGCCCAATGTCATTTATGCCTTGAGCACTTTGGTGCATATTCTGAGTTCAGTGTATAAAATTAAAATAAAAAAACCTGAGCATAATGCCACAATGCTGCTTTTGACTGTATATACCCAATAACCCAATGTGTGCCAGAATCTCATTTCACTGGCAAATATAAAATGTATTAAGGTATTAAACATGTTTCTAGGTTCATATATTCTTAGAATGTACATGTCTTGATATAATCCAACTTTTACAAAGTTTTACAATTAAAACTTTGGAGATAGGCAAAAAACTGAAGTAAAATAATCAGCTGTTTAGTGGCTTTCAAAACCTTTTCCTACTGTAGTTGAATATAACATTTACAAATTTTTCGTGTACTCTCATCTGCTTGGCAAAATCCAAATGTTATTTGACTACCTCTGTATAATCATTTACATGTATGAGAAGGCAAGGATAATTTTTCCTTTTCTTCCTCAAGTATATATATAAAGTATGTGTTTTATACATATATGTAGTTCTATTTTTATTTTATTTTTATTGATGTACAGTTGATTTACAATGTTGTCTTAGTTTCTGCTGTACAACAAAGTGATATAGTTACACTTGTATACACACTCTTTTTCATATTCTTTCCCATGATGGTTTATCCCAGGATACTGAATGTAGTTCTCTGTGCTCTACAGTAGGACCTCGGTGTTTATCCATCCTATGGATAAACAGCTTTCATCTGCTCACCCCAAACTCCCAATCCTTTCCTCCCGCACCCCCTTGTAGCTTTATATACATATAAATTATTTTTGTAGTTTGCTACTTAGTAAAAGACAAGTGAAATATTTTCTCTTGGCTTCTTATCTATTTTTAATCAAAATGTATCCTACTTTTGGGAGAAGAATAATGGCAGTATTTAGCAGTTCCTGTGCTTTTTTGACAATACCAACTAACCCCCTGGTATAATTGGTGTTTGTATTACAGTAAAGCAAATATTGGTAAAGTTCTATGACGACGTTTGAACTCGCAAGCGCTAAGAGGATGTCTGTAGAGAGTCTTAGAAAGACACGAGGGGCTTTTTATACCAAGCTGTTGTGATCCTTGTTGGTGCTGGAAGAGCAAACGTATTTGTGCTGCTAATGATTGAACCCTTTTTATTCTGGTGCTGAACGCATTCTTAAAAATGGCAGTAAACACACACGCACACGTAATTTTCCCAGGATTATAGAGTCAACATCTTCCTGAGACAGAAGTGGAACGACCCCAGACTGAAGCTGCCTAGTGATTTCCGGGGCTCGGATGCCCTGACGGTGGACCCCACGATGTACAAGTGTCTGTGGAAACCTGATTTATTTTTTGCAAATGAAAAAAGTGCAAATTTTCATGATGTAACCCAGGAAAATATCCTCCTCTTTATTTTTCGGGATGGAGATGTCCTCGTCAGCATGAGGTACTCTTTTCTAATATTTGTAGATTCATATTTTCCTTTAAAAATCAGTATATCACAGAGACATGTGTTAAACAACTTCTAAGACGTCTGTTTCTGCTTTCAGGCTATCTATTACTCTTTCGTGCCCTTTGGACTTGACCTTGTTTCCCATGGATACACAGCGTTGCAAGATGCAACTTGAGAGCTGTATGTAAATGAGACCCTAAGTCACCATAGGGATAAAAATGCTTAAAATTTCTAGGCAGTACATGCTACTAATATCTTAGATAATAACGGTGAAACTAATGCTTTTGCTTACAAATAGACGTTAGAATAAGTTATTTAGGGAGATTATAGTTTTCCTTTTACTATATTAATTTATATACTAAGATAGATGAATTCTTTTGTTAACAGTTGATTTCAGTTGAGTTGTCGTAGGTGTAGGTGTGTACCCTTCTAACTTATTCCAATCACCACCTTCATCTGAATTAGTAATATATAGGCAAGGTAAAGGAGAAAACGATGTCCTAATAACTTTTCTAATGTTAAAACCACATTCTTCAGAGCAGAAAGTTTGGAAAACATTGAAAAATATTATCTAAATGCTACCAAACATTCATTTTCTATGGATCTATAAACAATTTATTTTTTTACAAAATTGGATTCTGGATTTTCTATGTTTCTAGAATCATATTTTTCAGTTTCTAAAAGAGGTACCAGGTGTAGTCATTGAAATGATTATCTCTAAAATATATTTATTAATTACTTTGCTATGAAGCTTGTCATGTGAAAATCAAAGTAGGAAATAAAACTTGAAAAATTAACACTAATGGAAGGTATCTTCAGCCTAAATACCCATATACTGTGACCTGTTCCTACAAAGAATCACCTTATAAAATGTATGTGCTTGCTTGATGACATGCTTTAAAGTTACTTAGTGGTTACTTGTTGTTGTTGATTAATTTACTGAAGCTGGATCCTAAATTTGAACAATATTTTTTGCTTTCTAACTATAATGTGAGATTTTGCAGATGTAAGTGTATGTATGTACACGTCTGTGTATGTATTGTATATACGTGTGCCTGTGTGTCAATACACATTTGTATAAACAATTCCAAATGTGTATATACATTCAATTCTATTACTAGATACACTAAAGTATGGCTTTAAAAAATATAGGCATGTAAGAGTTGAACGGTAGGCTACAACATGCTGTAAACCCATGGGGCCCTTGAATTGTAGCCAGGTTACCTAAGCCCACAATGTGGGTTCCAGGAGGCTCTAGTGATGGAGTGATGTCCATTTGAGGGGCTGTTTTATTGCTCTCCTCTGGCCATGCAACTCCTCTAGGGAAGTTGGTAGTGAATTCTTCAAAAAAACCTATTTTGGTGCTTAAGTTTCTTTAAAAATCTCCAGGTAGCACATTGCATGATTGTAAATGTATACATTCAGAAAGCTAGTATCACTTATTTGCTACTTTTTCATTGATGACAGTTCAGAATTCTGACATAGACAGATGTACTACTGTTCATGACACCCGAAGATTTTTACCATCTGCCATATGCTGATTATTTTAGCTTGTTCTTTCTTTAAGCCAATTATCTGTAACTTCTGTGCTAATATTTTTATTAGTGGCCATAGATTTTACCTCTTTACATTTCTAACAAAAGTTTCATAAAAGGGCCTATTGTTTTACCATTTCTGTGTTTAATATCTGGATGTTAAAATGTTAAAGAAGTGTTAATAATTATATTTCAAACTAATATTTTATTTATTTTTGTTTATAGTTGGTTACACAACTGATGACTTACGATTTATCTGGCAGTCAGGGGATCCTGTTCAATTAGAAAAAATTGCCTTGCCTCAATTTGATATTAAAAAGGAAGATATTGAATATGGTAACTGTACAAAATACTATAAAGGCACTGGTAAGTAATATTCTTTAAATTAAACAAAACTAAGTCTTATTTCAAAGATTTGTTTCAATATTAAAATATGCTAGGGACAGAACAGAGAAAACTAGTTAAAAAATAAATTCAATATTTATAAACATTATATCTGTATGTTGATATATTTAAATCTTTCATAAAATTACATCCACTAAAGTTAAAATTTATTTTATCACTAGATAGTTTTGCTTTTCTTTATGTAATTCTGGATAACAAGAGGTTTTCAACTTTTTATTTTATATGAACTCTCCAGGCAGTGGTTTTCTTAGATGTTGCCTAGAAATTCTGCTCTGACAAGATTCATATTAGGGCCAAACATTATGGATGTAAACAATGTAACCCATATATATTTGTCTGCTGTCTTTGGGGCAGTTTTTCGATGTTTGTTGACCCATTTTCTTAATTTTCAAAAAATTTAATCTTTATGCTGTGCAGGAAACAGTAAACACATGAAATAATTGGACATGAGTAAAAATTTGCCGTACAATATTCTTGATCTAGGTTATGGAACAGCCAATTATGAAAGCTCAACAAATTAACCTCATTCATTAAATGACATCAAGCTTTACAGAAATGAAAATACAGTACTCACTGATCAATACTTTCATAATATGATTAGTATTCAACCTTTGGGTCTCCTCTGGAGGTTATAGGTTATTGAAGGCTCTAGATATTAAATATAGTGCTATTTTCCTCAGCAATATAAATAAAAAGGTGATTGACTTTTGATCAATACATTCACACTAATACATTCACACTAATAATCAGTCTAACTTGTAAATTACCAGAAAATTCTAATTCTGTATGAGGAAGTAAATCATGGCAAAGATATTCAGGAATAGATGTAATTAAAGTTTAAGTTTGTTGCAACATTTATGTCGACTTTGCAAAAATAAAAATGTGTAGTGTAATTGTGGAAAATTTACAGAGATGAAATGTTTGAGCTAAAATGCTGCATCGTGACATCATCAAGGACAAAATATGATTTAAAACATACCTGTTGATTAGAATAAAAGAGTGAATAGTTGCATATTTACGTTGTTGTAATAATAAATACAACACGGGCCAACTTAGAGATAACGTTAGTTTAAGCATCTGTTGTCATTGACCTTTAAATAAATTAACAGATTATATAACATTTATACATAAATAGTCCCTTCTCTTGTAGAGCTTATAGTATTTTAGGACAAGAGACAAAATGAGCAAATACACTGCTGAAAGAAATATCACAATTTTTAATGGAAAAACAGAGCTCTTAAAAATTTGACCATCAAAGTACTCAGTGAAGAAATCGTAGATACCTTGATTGTCAGATGTGGCAGTGATCTTTCGGCTAATGCTGAGCCAGCTCTTTTGTTGAACACATAAAATCACTGAGATGCAGGGTCAACGACTTCCTGAAGGTCAAGGGCAAATCAGTGTCAGCTGTGACCTGGGCACAGTCAGTCTCTTCTCTACGACTCATGCAAATTGAGACTGACTACAGTTTTCAGGGATTTCTCACCTAGTAATGGAAAAAATAAACTTGAAAGCCAAGAGAAGTTTTTTGGAGGATTGATGTATAGAAACATTTAATAGATGGCTTTTTGAGTTCTTGCTATCTGTCAGGCATTGCTTTAAGCACTTTGCAGGAATTCTATCATTTAATCCTCACAACAATCCTATGAGTTCAGTGAGTGCTATTATATTTGGAAAATAGTTACCCACATCCAGATTATATGATTAACATTTCAAAATGAATAGTCTCTGAATTGTTTGAGAAACTTGAAATAGAGTTTACTGAAGTTTTAAACTTCATCTAGAGATGAAAAATAAAACCAGTAATTTTATTTCTAATTTTATGTAGTATAAAATCATGTAATAGTATTGAAAATCATGGGGTTATTCATTTTTTCACCTTTAAGCCCTGAACTTAAAATGTCTCGGGACTTCCCTGGCGGTCCAGTGGTTAAGATTTCGCCTTCCAGTACAGGGGGTGCGGGTTCGATCCCTGGTCAGGGAGCTAAGATCCCACATGCCTCGTGGCCAAAAGGACAAAACATAAAGCAGAAGCAATATTGTAACAAATTCAATAAAGACTTTAAAAATGGTCCACATCAAAACAATCTTAACAAAAAAGAAGCCTCTACTTGGGGACTCAGCAGTGAATAAAGGACAGATCTCTGCTGTTTTACAGATCCATAGTCTTACATGGCAAATAAAGCAAATAAAGTAAATATAATTCTTTTAGTCCTAAGAAGGAACTAAGAGGGTATGCTGTGGTAGAGAGTATTTGGGTATATACTCAAGATTTACGATAAGTAAATCTTTCATAGATTTTTGTGTGTGTGTGGTATTTTTCGAGTTATCATAAATAAGTCTCTCATATCTCATTAGATACAGAAAGTAACAAAAAACTCATGGCTAACATAATAATAATTGGCACTATATTTCAGTAAACATGCTTTGTCAGTATTTATATGAATCAGTATATGGATATAAGAAAAACATTTTAATGTTTGGATAATACTTAGAAATGTATGTAGGAAAATAGAACATTCAAAATATATGGAATGCTTAACAGTGTAGAGTACTGGAAAAGATACAGAAAGCAACACATAAAATGATGGCCAGTATTTTCTTTAATTCGTACAAAATTATCTGAAACGGTGATTTGGCTTTAACTTTATTAAAAATTAGGGTTTTATTTATAATAGTAGAAATTACACAGGTGGAGAAATATATGGGTACACAAGTATAGAAAAATCTTTAAATTGGAAGCCTGAGTGAATAATAATCAAATAAAAGCTCAGAGGAAATAGAAAGTAAATTGAATTTGCCAATGAACATTTATATCCATTAGCTGCCCACCTGCCCCTCATAAATGTAACAGTACCAGGAAATCAAAAAAGATCAAGAAATGTTTCTCATAAAAGTTTATGGAGCAAATCACTATGATATCCAAGCGTATATTTTAGTGCTAAATGCATCCGCATCTTGGGAAGCTCCCCGGGGGGTGGCTTCAGAGGAAGCACTCGGTTACTAGGCTGTCATCTAAATATGGTGGATGCAATGAGCAAATGCATTGGAAAGCGAGCAACTTTATAGAAAATTGTTATAATCCTTGTGACAACCTAGGCTCCTACAGATACATAATAAGCACATATGTGTTCTTCCCCATTTCATAGGCACTAGGTGAATGTAAAGTTACCTTGAGGGAGTGACGCTCTTAGAAAGCAAGGTACTGCAGAACCACGTGTAGGAAACACTGTGGGCCTCCTTAATTGCAGCGAATGGGCTTATGAAAGATTATAGTTTGGAAGTTTTGCACATGGTTGTTAGTTGGAAGCACATGTTCTCGTTTGTCCAGGCAGGAAGTTGAGATAAGAGGTAGGCACTGAAAAGGGAGGGGGATTTTCCATCGTTTTGCCTTTCATATCTTTTTAGAACCTGTGCACCATTTAAATGAATTGCCTAGTTTTAATGAACTTAAAATTTTAAAAAGACAAACACTCTGCATTGCTTGTCTTATTTTGATATAATATGGAAACATTTGGCATAATTAGAATTTACTTCAGTTCAAATCAACTATTTATTTTTGTTACAGATTAGCCGTAATATCTTTCTAATCCCTCCGAGGTATTGATGATTATTGGGAAAAGGATAGATTTCTAATATAAGCTATTTGATAAAGGGATGAGACTAGCCATTCTTTTAAAGACACTATTTGTGTGCAATTACTGCTCTAGATACTATTAATGAATAAATATGAAGATTATTCTAGCATCAGAAATATATACCTTCTTCCCAACTAGGAAAACTAGATAAATACAACTTTTTAAACTAAAACACAGTAAAAAAGTAATATTGTCATTTTCCCCATAATTATTTTATTTATGCACTGTCCATTCATTTGTCTCAACATTTTAAAATAATTCTGTACAGTTTAAGCTGAACACAACTGAAGATATTTTAACTTTTTGGAATTCATGCATAACCTTCCTTTTGTTGAATGGGAAATGACATTTTTATCTAAATTGAACATTTAAAAAAATCATCTCAAACATCTGGAAACGTCTCTTGTATGCCAGTGCTGGGAGGATATTTGTGTCACTTATTTTCTTTCTCCAGTCAGCAAAGGCTGTTATGAGGCTGCCCATAATTTATGATTAATTTGAGAGACCAGTTGATATCATGGCAGCCCTAGAATGATGTGTAAGGGCAATGCCTGCTTTAGTTTCAGCCTGTGAAAGTGAAGCCCTTTCCCTCGATTCCAGAACATTTGAGGTCCTGGAGTGGAACCAGGGGAGACTTGGGAGGGATGTCAGATGTTTGCCCTTTATTAACTTTTACCTGCATAGACTGGGAACACTCACTTCTTACCCTTGCTAGTGTTTACCCCCAAGACTGTCTTCACATTTCCTGCGTAAATATGCATATGAGCTCCTGTAGATGGTCATCCCTTCCAGATAAGAAGTGGTCCACGTGGCTGAAAATTATACTGACAATGTGTAATCCAGGGATGTTTCTTTTTAGACTTGCTCTGCTTTGATTTGCTGCTCCCAGTGGCTTCTTGAGATCTTTTGCTCCCAGAGTAGCCAAGGATAATGGGAAGTTTAAGTCACTGCAAAATCTCGGAACAAAGACTTCAAAGCCGAGACTGGCCATCCCAGAGCAGCATATGGTGTCTGTTTGTCAATCTCATAATGAAGTTGCAGAAGGTCAGGTGAAACAGGTCTCATCGTGCCATCCTCTTAGATCATATAAATGATATATATTTACAGAACCAGCCCCCGTCCTTTTCTCGTGGAGTTCACTTTGTGAAATTGCCTCAAGCAGAAGCGACCTGTAGTTTACGGGCACGATGTGATTTTGCGGTTGGATGTTGCGGGAGTGTCACTCTTGCCTGTGTCTGTCGCTGGCAGGGTACTACACGTGCGTGGAGGTCATCTTCACCCTGAGGAGGCAGGTGGGCTTCTACATGATGGGCGTCTACGCCCCAACCCTGCTCATTGTGGTTCTGTCCTGGCTTTCCTTCTGGATCAACCCCGATGCCAGTGCTGCCAGAGTGCCCCTGGGTAACGTGTTCCAGCCCCTCTCTCGGGGGGTCGGGAGTGTGCTGCAGCTTTATACAAATGACTGTATACTTTTGAAATTATACCAAATGATTTTGAGACAGTGAGTTTTGGAATTGATGGCAACCTTTTTTTTTTCAGACTTCCTTCAGTCCTTGACATTGAACTAGATTTTCTCCGTGTTTAGGCATTCTATAATTAAACTAAGTTTTCTCTTTTTGTGTCCTTGGGGTATTTTAAGCAGTTAATCCATCCTACTTGGACTCTCATGAAATAATTATTAATAAGCGATTTTCACGGATAGCAGAAGGCTAAAATCCCCAATGGTGCCAAGCTTAAAAACAAGTGACTATTTGGATAGAAGTCTTTCTAAATCATATACTGTCTCATACTGTTCATCAGGGAGTACGTAATAGAATTTATCTTTTTAAACATGACTTTGCATCATCTTCCTAAACACTAGTTATTGTGTACTGTGCCGTCAAGAGAGGCTGGAGAGAGGGAAGGCTGGTTAGCTGTGCCCTCCAGTTCGCTATTTTTAATGCTCTGTGACATAGAAACACCAATAGCCAGACTTCAAAATTATGTCTCTATAGGGCTTAAATAGTCTTGGGTTGGGGAAATAATCGAGAGCCTTTCCTTTTTTTTTTTTTAATTAATTCATTTATTCATGGCTGCGTTGGGTCTTCGTTGCTGCGCACAGGCTTTCTCTAGTTGCGGCAAGCCGGGGCTACTCTTCGTTGCGGTTCATGGGTTTCTCATTGCGGTGGCTTCTCTTGTTGCGGAGCATGGGCTCTGGGCACGCGGGCTTCAGTAGTTGTGGCGCACGGGCTCAGTAGTTATGGCTCGCGGGCTCTAGAGCGCAAGCTCAGTAGTTGTGGCTCACGGGCTTAGCTGCTCCGCAGCATGTGGGATGTTCCCGGACCAGGGCTCGAACCCGTGTCCCCTGCATTGGCAGGCGGATTCTTAACCACTGCGCCACCAGGGAAGTCTGAGAGCCTTTCTTATGGGTAAAGTGAATAAACTTCAAAATAAGGACATTGTAACAACAAATTTTGATTGCTTGGAGTGTTTTAAAACTTGTCATTAATGTGTGTGTGTGTGTTTTCTTAATATCACCTGGAACTTCTATCAGTAAGTCTGTGAAGTACCCGACCTCTTGGTGACTGATTAGTTGCAGCATTTAATTTTTTCTATTATCAAAAAGGCCTTGTGTAAATCTCCCTCCTGACTTACTGGGGGAATTAAACAAAATACAGATTTTAAAGAGTAGGAAACCAGGAAAGTGCCAATGAAAATAACAATTTTATCCAAATAAGAAATTTGGTGATTTACATCAGACTAAAACCCCAAAGACCAAATCCATATCTTAAGAAGCAAAAAATGTGAGAAATTTCATCCTAAAGGTGGTGTATCTGTAATGAAGCAATGACAATTGATAGAGTAATCCTTTAGGGAAGAAGAATTAACTATGTAGTATATTGTACTGGGAATAAAACACCCCCAAAACTAGATTTAAATTCTTACACTTGTCAAAAATATCACGCATTTCCCTCAAATTGCTAAATCTTTTGGTTTATTACAGGTATCTTATTCTCATGTAGTGATATAAATTGAAATTTCAGCCTTCCAAGGGTTCTCTGGAGACACCCCAGTCCCTGACATATTCTCAAAGGACATTCTCTGTAAATCCCCGTCTCTTGCAGGACTTCTGATATAAAATCCGTGAGCTGTCACTTAGCATCCGGCAGACCTGTTGTCTGGAAAGCAGTTAATGGTTAAAAGTGAAACCAGGTTTGAATTCCAGCTCTGTGCCTACCCGCTGTGACAACTTCCCATCACATCCAGCCTCTGTGAACATACGCTGTGGACGTGTCCAAGTATGGATGGAAAAGTACTCCAGAGGTTTTTGGAGGCTTGAAAAAAATGAACGTAACACGCATTCAGGAGTTCATCATATGCCTCCTTTACAGATTGCTTTACACTTTTCAAAGCACTTTGACACATTCGGATTCATTCCACAAATATCTGTTGTGGGCTGACTATGGGCTAGGTACTATGCAAAAAGATGGAGATATGGTTAGAAAGTAAATAGCGAATAAATAGTTAATAAAATAGATTAAAAAACAAACAAAACTCGGCCTCAGTGAGTTTATACTCTCTTGGGAAGAAACAGACACCAAATAAGTACAACCTATAATATATAAGATGGTGATACAGGGATGGGAAGTTGAGGGCGGCAGCCTGCTTGTCAGGAATCACCTTGATGAGAAAGGGATGTTGGACAGAGGCAAGAAGGAGGGGAAGGAATGGACCACTGTGGATAAGATAGGGTAGGATAGGATGGGTTAGGAAAGGGTACTTGGAGAACGATCAAGGCAGAATCCCTGAGACAGAAGCGTGCCTGGGGTATTCGGGGAACACTAAGGAGTCCAGTGAGAGAGAGGGAGATTAGCAGATGAGATCAGAAAAATAACAAGGGCGAGGGGTGGGCTATGGAATATTTCTTAAGGGATTCTGGTGATTTGGGCTTTTATTCAGAGTGCAATATGAAGCCCCTGAGGGCTTTTGAGCACGATTTGATTTAAATTGTAAGTGCTTATCTTTACTGCTTTGTTTAGAATAGACTGGCAGGGGGCAAAGGTAGAAGCAAGCAAAGCAGGTAGGAGGCCTGCAATAAGCATGGTGTGAGCCAGGGGCGGTAGTGCAGGTGCTTGTACATATTAGATGAAGGACGTGGTAGAGAAAGATGTGCAGATGTGCTGCATGTGGGATTTAAGAAAGCAGAATCAAGGCTGACCTCAAGGTGTTTTTGGCTTAGAAACTGAAGAGATGAAATTGCCATGAATGGAGGTGAGCAGAGCTGCAGGTCAAGTAGGTTTGAAAAGGTGGGAGGACCAGGAGCTTGGTTCCGGATGCACTGAGTTTGAGATGTCTGTTAGGTGGAGATAGCAGGTAGACAGGTGGATGTACAAGTCTGGGGTGTCTTGGAGAAATCAGGACCGGAGGTCAGAATTTAAGGTTTGTCAGGATGCAGATGGTATGTAAGGCTGTGAGTGGAGTGTAGGTAGAAGAGTCTCAGGGCTAAATCCTTGGGATTGAGAAGATGAGGAACAATCTATGTGATGTAGCTTCCTGGAATCCTGCCAAGCGGAGAAGGTGTGTCCAGGCGAAGAGAGTGACCGGCCAGCTGCTTGTAGGTCAAGGTTAGGGCTAAAGATTGCCCTTGGCTTTAGCAGCCTAGGGGGTCACTGGGATCCAGAACAGAGACAGTCTCCATGGAGTGAGGAGAAGAGGGAAGCCGGGTCGGAGTGACTCAGGAGAACACAGGAGGGGGACCCAGAGCTGTTCGTTGGAGGTTGTTAGCTGCCCACAGGAGGGCAGGGTGGGGAAATAGCCATGGGGGATGGGAGCTGAGAGGGTTTCTTGGTTTTGTTTTTCTAAGGGGGACAATCCACACACATTTATTTTTGGTGGAAAACAACCAGTAGTGAAGGAAAAAATGAGAGATGGAAGAAGTGCAGGAGCGGTGAGAGGGGATGGGAGGTAGGAAACAGAGGGATTGGCCTTTGCTAGATAGAACACAGTGGATTTGTCCACGGGGTCAGCAAACGCCTTCGGCGACAGACTGAGTAGCAAACATTTGAGGTTTCTATTGAAACCCCGAAATCCGCTGTCATAACACTAAAGCAGCCTTAGACAATACATAGCTGAATAGGTGTGGATGTGTCCCAGTAAAACTGGATTTATAAAAATAGGCGGTGGGTCAGATGAGCCTGGTGCATCAGGTTGACTGACTGCTGGTCTGTAGCGTCAGGAGAGAAGGTAGAGCTGATGGGCACATACTGAGACACAAGGGTAGACGTGGTCATGGGGGCTAGCCTCTGATTTTGTTTTCTTAGTGAAATGGGAAGCCAGGTCATGAGTTGCAAGGGTGATGGGGAAGAGCGCTGTGGTTCTGAAGGGAGAGAGAGTGGTGAAGGAACTGGGGAAGTACACCCTGATTGCCTGGTAGGATCGCGGACCTCTGGAGGTCAGTGATCGTAAATTGAAAGTGGGATCAGTCAACATGTTGACTCATTAAAAGAAAACTAGGGACATATTTAGGTTTTTGAGATTTTTACTTGTTGTTGCTTGTGTTAATGTTTGGTTCTATCTTATTACCGAGTAGCGTTTCGTACTATGGATATACCACAGTGTGTTTCCCCATTAACCAGTTGTTGGGGATTGGGTTATTTCCAGTTTGGGGGTATTACACATGATGTGACGAATAATTGCGTACAAGGCTCTGTGTGGGCATACATTTTCATTACTCTTGGGCAAACACCTAGAAATGAGATTTCTGCATTTTATGGGAAAAGTATGTTTAACTTTTCTAAAATATTAGCATAGTGTTTATCAAAATAATGGTACCGTTTTGCCTGTTTCACATACTCCTGTGTCATATACTCCCCAAATACGTAATTTTTTTTACATCTTGTAGTGCCTCGGACCTTGGTACAATGTTGAATAGAATTGTGAGAGATGCTTATTCCTGATTCTGGGTAGAAATAGTTGAAGTATTCACTGTTGAGTGTAATAGTGGCTCTAGTTATTACAGATCTCTTAATCAGGTTGAAGAGGTTCCCTTCTCTTCCTAGTTGGCAGAGGGTTTTTGTCATGACTGTTGACTTTTACCAAATGCTTAAATGCTTTCTCTGAGTATATTTAAAGGTTTATATGTTTTTTTCCTTTATTTTGGCAAATTTTACCAATTGATTCCTAGCTATTAGATGAGTAGGTAAAATTATTAGCACAAACTTGTTCATAATATTGGTTTTTCCTTTTAATGTCTAGCTGTAGTGATGTATTCATTCCTACTTACTCCTGATGTTGTTAAATTGTGAATTCTTTTTTTTTTTTTTTACCACGCTAGATAAAGACATCCATTTTCTTGGTATTTTCAAAACATCAGCATTCATTTCATTCATTTCTATTTGTTTATTTTTCTTTTTCATTGATTTTTGGCTCTTTTCTTTATTATTTCTTTTTACTCAGTTTGAATTTTATTTGATCTCTTTTTGATGATTGAAGTGGAAACTCAGATAGCCGATTTTAGACCTTTCTTCTTTTCTAACATGGGCATTTAAAGTTACAAATTTCCCTTGTAAGTCCTGCTTCAGCTGCAGTGCACAAATTTTGGTATACTGTATTTTCATCTTCTTTCATTAAAAAAATATTCTCTAATTTCCCTTGTGATTTCTTCTTTGGCCCACGGATTCTTTAGATATGTGTCGTTTGGATTCCAAATATTTAGGGTTTTCATAAGTACTCAAATATGATTTGTTTTTAATTTTGGCAGGGAACATACTCTATGATTTCAGTCCTTTTATGCTTATTGAGACTTTGTTAATGGTCCAGCCCAGCATATGTCTCCTGGCAAACATCCCATGTCACTTGTGCTGTATATTTGTCACTCTTGGGTGTAGAATTCTGTAAATATGAGTGGAGTCAAGCTGGTTCATAGTACTGTTAAAATCTTTTATGTCTTTTGTCTAGTTATTATAGTTATTGATGAGAGAGTTGTTCAAATCCCCAACTCTAGTTATGGAATTATGCTTCAGGTATTTTGAAGCTCTGTTATTAGACCCACACATATATATAATTTTATCTAAAAAGAAAGAAGAAATAATATTACCGACAGATTAAATATCAGGATATTCTGTTGATACGGCTGTTTTGACCCAGTGTATCTTTCCTTTTTCTACTTTTCTTCCCCTACATTGTTCCAAAAGATTATGAAATCAATTTGCCAATCTTTTCCTTCTATGGCCCATAATTTTTATTTTCTAAAATTTAGGAGAAGAACATATATCATTTACCCTAGACTCATTTTGCTTTTTAAAAAAAAATCAGTTTTGTGTTCTAGTTTTATTTTTCTTCCTATCTCTTTTTGATTTACTTTTTCCATTGTTAACAAGTATCAAAGCTTCCTCTGTGAATTTTAGGTAGACTTTGTCTTCAGCTATTTCTTTAAGTATAAAAGTAACTGTGGAGGTAACGTCTTATACTTTTTACCCTACGTAAACTTTACTGTAACACTTTCTTTTCCTGGTACATGAAATGCTTTAGTTGCTGCTAAAAAGGATTTTTTTAAACAAATACTTTTTAATTATAGATGTAAAAAGATGAATAATTCAGGTCACAATTCAGACCTCTAGCAGGTCACACACAGTACCTTTCTTTCTTATTATAGTCTTTTCTTATCATCAGAAACAGTGGTTCAAGATCTTTTTGATTATAAGGATCTCTTTCAAAAATGTCAGAGATTATTTCTGGATTCCCACATGGTAGTAATTGTAGTTTTCCTTTTAGTATCCTTTGATTAGAATGCTGTGCAATGATAACATGCTGATGTAATAATTTAGCAGTATTTCTGAATGAATTTTCATGTTATTAATCACAACTCCATATAAGAATTTGGTGCATGGTGTAGTTCATCTCAGTATGGGATAAAGATGATTTCAGGTTTAGACAGTAGCTGTTGTGTACAATTTCTCCTTGACTTGCTCTGTTGGTTCTATTTGTTGTTAATAAAAAATACTACAGGGACTTCCCTGGTGGTCCAGTGGTAAAGAATCGGCCTTGCAATGCAGGGGACGTGGGTTCGATCCCTAGTTGGGGAACTGAGATCCCACATGCGGCGGGGCAACTAAGCCCACGCGCCACAACTACTGAGCTTGCGTGCCACAAACTACAGAGCCCACACGCTCTGGAGCCTGCATGAGACAACTAGAAAGAGAAAACCCGCATGCCACAACTAGAGAGAAGCCTGCATGCTGCAACTAAGACCCAGCACAGCCAAAAGAAAAAGAAAAATAAATAAAATAAATAAATAAATAAAATATAAAAAAAAATACTATCTCTACCTCCCCTTTCTTTTCCTTTTCTTTTTTCACCCTTTTTCTTGCTTTCCTTTTTCAGTCTTCTAGGTTTTGGTATTCCTCTTTTAGGCAATAGATTGCTAGAGTATATGCTATTAAAGAATTATTTTTCAGATGTTCCCTTGTCTGAACGAGAAATCTCTGGGCATCCCATAGTCAATGGGAGTTCATTATCAATAGTGGTCTCTTAAATAAGGATTTTATCACTATAAAGTTCTTTCTGCATACTGATGAGCTAAACAACTTTATCTTCACCCTGAATTCTTTATAGAAGTTTTTATTCAGGTTAACTTTTTTATGTAGCTAATTTATTAATACTTTGATTTATATTATTTGTTAGCCATAACTTTTAGTAGATGTAGACCCCACGCCTATTTATCAGAGTTGATATCAATTTTATGACATATTCCCTGATTTGAAATCTAGACTTGGTTTGTTTTTGCATTAGGGAGAGAAAATAACAAATGACAAATAAGGACTATATGTTTTAAACACGTTAGAGAAAGATTATACCAAGAAGTCCTGGAATTTATTAGACAGGTGCTCCATTAAATGGGGATAATATATTAAGAACACAATATTGAAATTATAAATATCGCCATTTTTATGAATGATGGGTTTCACATTTCTTTTTATTGGTTCATAATGTAGTAAAATTCAGGCAGCATTTCACTATGGGTTATTTAAACAATGAAGTAATCTCATCTGAAGGCCATATTAAGATAAGGCTGAAATATTTGTCCAGAGAAATATTTGCTCAGATTTCTTATTTTAGGGTAAAAAAGCAAGTGGACGTTTCTTATTTTAATATGATTTCCTGAAGACAAGGCACACAGTGAGGTCCACATTCTCCTCCTTCTCAACTGATCTCCATTTCCATTCTTACATCTTCGAAATGATACAGATCTTAACGGAATTGGCCGCTATGGTTTCTAACCTAACGCCGGGGATTATAAGTATCTCCCAAACGTCCATTAATATCCTATTATTCCGAATCTTTCTCTGCTCCTTTGACCCCCTTTTTCTGATGCCTGAGCCTCTCCAGAGTCCCCTCCCTTTCCACCACAACCTCCCCTGAACGAAACTGGCCAATCTGTCCTTCAAGAAGTTCCTGGGTGCCCTGTGCTGAGTCGTGGTCACCAGTTCTTTGTTTCTCGGCCTTTATCTGACCTAACTCGGTGTTTTCCTTCCAAAGTCACATCTTTTCTATATTCTGCTCTTCCTATATTTCATGGGTATTTTCCCAGTCATTCTGTTTAGAAGTTTGTCTCAATCTTTTCCTTCTTCCTTTAAACAGTAATCAAGTTTTAAAAAATGCTTTCTCCAAAATCCTTTCACATCCATCCTATCCTTCATTTTCTTATTCTTTGTTTCTGCATCTCCTATGTTTTTCTTTCTCAGGATATTTTTTTTTATCCCTAGAAGAGTGACGTTATTGAAATTTTCTCTTGATAATGTCATTTCTCTATGAAATACGATAAAAGATCCACTCTAGGACTTTCAAGGCCTTCTATAATCTGAAACTATTCTCCATTTCATTCATAAAGTTGCTAACATATCAGGATAAAGATTCAGGTATACTACTAAGTTTACTACAATTTGATACATTCTGTGCCATTGATGAGCATGAAATGCTATGGAAACACAGAGAATGGTGTCAATATATGCTACTTCAAGGCTTGTTTTTGATTGATAAGTTGACATAACATTTGATTAAGAATAAAAAAATAACTTGGGAAGATGGTTTGCCAAATTAATGCCCGTAAGTATAATTAATTGAGTTTAGGGCAATGTTTGAGAAGATCTTGGATATTTATGTTACTTTTCACTTCCAGGTTAGAAAACATTAAAACCTATATTAACTTTTAAAACATAGTCCTGTTAATTAGTTTTCTTCAGGATAGAGGATAGTTACAATATAATAGTAATATATATGTGTATATATATATGTGTATATATATATATATATATATATATATGTAATATTGTTTCAATCTGCAGAAGTTATATTTTACTAAAAGCCTTTCTTTCTAGGAGAGAGTCTCTTAGTTCTTCAATATTAAAAAAAAAAATCCCCAAGACTCCACACCTTTCAGGAGCCTCTGAAATGATGCAACTGGCAGAATATATATTTTTCAATGTTTTAAATGATTATTGATACTAATATAGTGTTTACCGTATTCCCAATGCAAGAGCAAAGAGACCCAAGTACATCTTTCATTATCAGGATAATAAAAAATAAAAAATAAATATTTATTTTTTTAAACTATTAAGTGTTTACACACATACCACCCACATTCAATGATTCTTACATAAGAAGCAAGTACATGGTATTTCTTCTACTCTTTGAGTTTTAAGGGGACCTGAGGGGCATTGAAAGTTATTGGAGGGGGATTTCATCAAAGAGCAGTGATTGTAGAACATTTCACGGGAGTAAAAAGCAACTTGAGTTCCTGTTTCTGTCCGGCAGGAATCTTCTCAGTGCTCAGCTTGGCCTCTGAGTGCACAGCCCTGGCTGCGGAACTTCCCAAGGTGTCCTACGTGAAGGCTTTGGACGTGTGGCTCATCGCGTGTCTCCTTTTCGGCTTCGCGTCCCTGGTGGAGTACGCGGTCGTCCAGGTGATGCTCAATAACCCCAAGAGAGTTGAAGCCGAAAAAGCCAGAATTGCCAAGGCTGAGCAAGCAGACGGGAAGGGGGGGAGTGCGGCTAAGAAGAACACCGTGAATGGCACGGGCACACCTGTTCACATCAGCACCTTGCAGGTAAGGATGACGTCGGCCAGCAAAGTGCATTTAACGGGTTTAAAGCTTTGGTAGAATTGGTCCTCACCCGTTTTTCTCTCACAGATGAAAAGGGACTAAGCACAACCTACTTTTTGGAAAAGAATAGAAAACACTTAGGTCCAATACTAACCGAGAAAAAAATCAACACTTTATCAAATTACTGGAGAACTTTCCGTGGAATTTAAGGATGCTTAAATTCCTTTGCTTTGATGGTCACCATTGAATGTGGAGGCCTTGCCCAAATGACAGACCTTCTTACTCTTTCTCATTTGACAAACCTTCGTGAGTGGCCGGGGGGCTGAAGGCTGACGGGACGCACGTTCTTGATTCAATCTCCCGCCCATTCCCCATCAAGTTGGAGAGCTTCACAATGCTCATGTCAGGCAGACTACTTCTTTATTGGGTGCCTGGCTCATAGGGAAACTATGCCCATGGTTTGGGATCTGTCCAGCGCAGAGTGAATAGCTAGAGAAGAACTGAACAGTTAAAACCCATAACCTTGCCTTGTCACTTGGTGATGGGTCTAAGAATAGCGGACCATGCCTCTAGATTCAGGTACTGATAAATCCTGGAGCCACAGACCACATCATGGATTGAGGACAGTTGTCTACTCACCCCAGCATGCCTGTGCTTGATGACCTCTAGCTGAGAAGACCCTAGGCCAGGGGACCATTTCCACTGAACGTAGCATGGTAAGTTCCACAAGAGACTAACAGGTCCAGACCATCCTACAGCCTTGGAAACCTTGCCTACATCTGGCCCCAGACCATGTCCATTTGTCGACCGCCACTCCTACCAACACCTAGAACGTTAGACACGTTTTTAGAGACAGAGGCAAGCAAACTGTTCTGACGTGGTGCCGTCTGCAGGTCTTTGTTTGTTTGTTTTTTTTCTTTTGAGTCATTCATCTCATTTTCTGAGCCCACAGCCAAGACCCCCTGCAAATACCTTGTTGCCACCTTGTAAGGAGGTTCCTCCAGCCCCAGAGCTCTTTATACCCTAATCCTCTTCATGAAGGATACGTATACAATATCCATTAACGCAGAGCTATCATGGCCTTAAAGAATCATGTCTTCGGCATATCTCTTTCCATTTCCATGCAATGTGTCTGTATCATTCCACGTGAAGTGAGTTTCTTGTAGGCAACATATCATTGGTTGATGGCATGTAATCTTCTCTGCCATTCTCATGTTTTAATTTGTATATTTAGGTAATTTAAATTTAATGAACTTATTGATATATTTAGGGCTTCAGTCTATTTTATTTAATTTATTTAGTTTTTAAATTTTATTATTATTTTTTATTGGGGTATAGTTGCTTTACAATGTTGTGTTAGTTTCTGCTGTACAATGAAGTGAATCAGCTGTATGTATACGTATATCCCCTCCCTTTTGGGCCTCCCCTCTCCGCCCCCATCCCACCCATCTAGGTCACCACAGAGCACTGAGCTGATCTCCCTGTGCTATACAGCAGGTTCCCACTAGCTGTCTGTTTTACACGTGGTAGTGTATATATGTCCATCTCAATCTCCCAATTCATCCCCCACCCCCCATGTCCACATGCCCATTCTCTACATCTGCCTCTCTATTCCTGCCCTGCAAATAGGTTCATCTGTACTATTTTCCTAGATTCCACATATATGCGTTAATACACGATATTTGTTTTTCTCTTTCTGACTTACTTCACTCTGTATGACAGACTCTGGGTCCATCTACGTCTCTACAAATGACCGAATTTCGTTCCTTGTTATGGCTGAGTAATATTCCATTGTATATTGTATTGTATACATATACAATATATGTATTCGGTCATATATTGTATATATGTGCCACATCTTCTTTATCCATTCATCTGTCGATGGGCATTTAGGTTGCTTCCATGACCTGGCTATTGTAAATAGAGCTGCAATGAACATTGGGGTGCATGTGTCTTTTTGAATTATGGTTTTCTCAGGGTGTATATTTTGTGTCCTGTTTGTTCTATTTTTAATCTCTTTCTTCTTTCTCCTTCTTCCATGTGACTGTTTGAACAGCTTCTAGAATGACATTTTGAGTTTCCTGTATTGTTTGTAAGCATGTCACTCTCTTGCTTGGAGGCTGCTCCAGGTGTCCCATTATATACACACGACTTTATCAGTCTCCTGGTGTCACTCTGTTGCCACTTTGTGTGATGTGTAGAAATGTTACCTCCCTTTAACACCTTTTGCTTTCCTCTTCACATGACAAAATTATTGTAAATACTTCTTAGAACCTAATTAGAAAGTGTTACAATTTTTACTTCACCATCAAACATAATTTGGAAAACTCAGAGAGAGAAAGAAAGTTTATTGTATTTGATCTTTGATCTTTCTTCCATTCTGATATTCCAAGATTCTATCTTTTATTGTTCTCTTTCCTTTTAGAGAATTGCTTTTATCCATTATTTTGGGTAGCTCTGCTGGTAACAGATCCTCCTAGTTTTCCTTCATCTGAGAATGTCTTGGTTTCCCTTCATTCCTGAAGAATGTTTTCACTGGGAATAGGATCCTCGGTTGAAAGTTCTTTTCTTGTGGCACCTAAAAAGTATTGTGCCCATTCCTTCTGGCCTCTGTGGCTTCTGAGAAGAACTCTGCTTCATTCACACTGTTTTTCTCCTTTAGGTAAAGTGTCATTTTTCTCTGGCTGCTTTCAAGATTTTTTTTTTTTTGCCTTTAATGTTCAGAAGTTAAATTATATATTTTCGAGTGGCTTTTTTAGGGTTCATCTGGTTTGGGGTTTTTTCAGCTTGTTAAAAAAAAATGCAGGCTTATGCTTCTTGCCAAATGGGAAAAGTTTTCAGCTGTTATTTCTTTGAGTACCTTTCCCCCATCCTTCTAGGACTGTGATGACATAGATGTTAGATACTCTGTTACAGACCCACACGTCACCACCGAGGCTCTGCTCATTTTTCTAGTAAGTTCTCTGTTGTTCAGGTTGGGTAATTTCTCCTGTTACACCTTTAGTTCACAGATTTCTTTCCCCACCCCCTCCTCTTCCTGTTGAGCCTATCCATGGAGATTCATGTTTTGATTAAATGTATTTTTCAGTTATAAAATTTTCATTTGGTTTTTCTTTTTCTTTTTTTACTTTATTTTTTTCTTTCCCTCCCTTCCTTCCTTCCCTCCTTCCCTCCTCCCTTTCTTCCTTCCCTCCCTCCTTCCTTCCTTCCTTCCTTCCCTCCTTCCCTCCTTCCCTCCTTCCTTCCTTCCTTCCTTCCTTCCTTCCCTCCCTCCTTCCCTCCTCCCTTTCTTCCTTCCCTCCCTCCTTCCTTCCTTCCTTCCTTCCCTCCTTCCCTCCTTCCTTCCTTCCTTCCTTCCTTCCTTCCTTCCTTCCTTCCTTCCTTCTTTCTCTCCTTCCTTTCATCCTTCCTTCTCTCTGTCTCTCTGCTGGGATTTTGTACTCCTTTTCTCAGGCTTTCCGTTTCTCATTTGCTCCAAGCATGTTCGTAATTGCTGATTTTGCCGTGCTGCTTTAAAACCTTTCCTGGATAATTCTAACACGTTTCATCTTGATGTTGGTCTCTCTTGACTGTACTCTGAGATCTTCCCCAGTTCTTTGTACCATGAGTGATTTTTCTGTTGCCACCTAGACAGTTCATATTATGTGATGAGATACTGCACCTGTCTAAACTTTCTGTTTTTGCTGCCTTCTCTGGCTGTTTGTCCGGGAGAAGGAAGGCTGCTCCCTCCTTGCTGCCTGGTGGACATGAAGTCCGGGCCCCTCACACAGTGGGGTGGGAGCTCCCATTCCTGCCTGGTGACCTCAGCATCCTTGGTCCCTGTGTGGCCTGCCTGACACGGGGTGCCTCAGTACACTGGCGATGGGGAGCAGCTTGGTGCTGACATGCAGAAAGGATGAAACTCCAGTGCCTCGGTCCCCATTCCTACTTACCAACATTGTCTTGTGTACTTTTGTACAATTATACTTACATAAACATCTTTTTCAAAAGTTCTTACCCAACAGGATGTACAAATATCTATGTGGTATAAAGATATAATAATAAAGCCAACATTCAGAGACCAGCTTCAAAAAATAACATTACCAGCACTTGTTCAAAATTGAAAAAAAAAAAAGGAAACAACCTAAGTGTATAAAGCCAGAGGACGTGGTAACACATTTTCATTTGTTTTTTCACTCAGTCTATGTTGGTTTTCTTCGCTCTGCATCTCTGAGCACTGCCATCTGGCTTTTGCCCAGAAAATATGCCTCAGTGTTTGTGCGGATAAAGGATACCGTCCTGGTACCTGAAGGGCTGCTGGGGAATGATTTGTTTTACATCTTACAGTAAGCATCATTTTTACCCAGCCACAATCTAGTAAATGTGAATAGAATCCACATAATCAGTCAATGTATTATTCTAACTAAGGCAAAAACTAGAGTGTACTAATAGTGTACAATGACATGGTTTCCTTTTTCAGTAAAACAGTAAATATTTTAGTGAAGCTTCCCAAGGTGAATCACAAAGGTCGGGAGTAAGAACAGTGGAAGATTAAGCAGTGGAATCATGGGCTCCCCCTTCTGTGGCCTCTCCTTAAGCCACTGGTCAGCCCTATACCTCTGTCTTTTCCAAGAGCTTTTCTGACGGCCAGAGAGAGTTCAGTGTGAGATAATTATTTTGTATATTGTAGGGAATTGAGTCAAATTTAATAATCAGAGATGATCAACTGAATAGTCTCTGTAGCATATGATCTGGCTGAAGTATCCACAGTGTCTTTGGATTTTCTGAGTTTGGATTCTCTGGCTAATACATCTTCAGGCAACAAGTGAGGAACCCCTTTCGCTGGTCAATCTTTGGTTCATGATCCTTGTGACCATTTTTAGTTCTTACTTGTGAGTGTGGTTTAGAGACACAGTCTGTCTCATTGCAGGGATAAATGCCTCAGTCTTTTATAAACATCCCAATTTGGCAGTAGGATCCCTGGGGAAATCAAAGGTCAGAGGTTCCAGAAGACGTTTGTATTCTGTATGTTCTGCTAATATGATCTGTGTCATGGTTAAATGTTGGATTTTCATTTATTGGTCAGTCTTTCAACTGAGAACTCTCACAAGCCTGGGAGCACCTAAGATAAATGATGATTTGCGCCTTGATCCCTTAATGTAAAGTAACCTACCAAAGGTTTATTCCATGACATAAGCCTTGTTATATAGGCAACGTTTTAGAGCCCTAAATGTTCAGGTAATTCCGTGGTTTAATCAGTTGACTATTATTTCTGTTTGACAAAAAGACATAATAGTCAACTGAATAAACCATCATATTTTTAAAATATCTTTTTGAAGACGTTTTATAGATAGAAAAATTCTCGATATCCTGTCTTTAATTTTTATTCTCAGGTTGGAGAGACCAGATGCAAAAAGGTTTGTACGTCCAAGTCTGATCTGAGATCTAACGACTTCAGCATCGTGGGAAGCTTACCGAGAGATTTTGAATTGTCCAATTATGACTGCTATGGAAAACCCATTGAGGTCAACAACGGACTTGGGAAATCCCAGGCCAAGAGCAACAAGAAGCCGCCTCCTGCCAAACCCGTCATTCCGACGGCAGCGAAGAGGATCGATCTTTACGCAAGAGCGTTGTTTCCTTTCTGCTTCTTATTCTTCAACGTTATCTACTGGTCTATATATTTATGATAAACCTTTTCCATTCGTATAAAGTCAAGTCCCATTGCATTGTGAACAACCTCGTTCATTAATGCCAACCTGTGAACATTCTTTGCATTTTCATAGCAATATATTGCATTTTGGATGCCATTGGAGTGTAATACAAATATGGCGCCTTCATCATGGGGAATGGCAGCATGATCTTGTTACGTCTGTGCTCTAATCATGATGTATTTATATAAAGCAAACATAATTGCTTTAGGACTAAATGAAGGATAAGCATACTACATAAAATAGAATCCGAACATTTCTCTCCAGTTAGTGTAAATTGCAAATATGCCGATAATTCTGATAATAAAATGGGGTGCACTCTGAACCCTGTTATGTCATCATCGCAATGTATGTAGTGTTTCAAATCCCTTTCCTTGTAACTTTCAGAGAAAGCCATCTTATTCTTGTACAATTTTAGATGGTATTATCATAGATAAAGCAAAAGTATATTACATATGGTATAACTTTATAAGTAGAAGTATATCAACTCTAATTACATGAGCTCTGTGGAGAAATAAAGTTCAAACAAATTCCTAATTTGTAAAAGCAGCTCATTTTAAAGTGTGCCTGTGTTGTCAAATGCCAGATAATAAAACCCAGTAAGCATTTTTGAAACAAAGGGAAATCTAGATTTACCTAAATTCGTGCTGAATTCTGGTTTCTCATAAAATAAAAATTAAAGTAGATATATTGATTAAATATTTCTGATAAAAGAAATTCTATTTAGTCCACTTTAAAACCTAGATATATTTTCATGGATTTTATTTTGTTGATACAGAGTATACAAAATCATTGTGCCTTAAAAAGAGTCATAAATATTTTAAATTGGAATATAGTAATGAATATGTGATTTCATACCATTTGTAAGAAACCAAGAGGAAAATACCTTATTACTAGAAGTAACTTGACTTGGGAAGAAAAATCCATAATCATTAGAGGATTTTAACTTCTTTATTTTATTAAAATGCTCACATATTTTAAAGTAAAATTAAATTTTTTTCCTGAATTTCTTTTTTTTTTATTTGAATAGTGTTTGATTTTGTTACAAGACATTTAAAGATTAAATAAATGATTACTTAGTTAGGTCTCACCTCCATTTGTATTTTCTTTCTTGCTAAAAGTCCAGGCTACTTGGATTTACTTGCTTTGGTCTCATTCCAACTTGCAAATAGGTACTTTCTGGTCTATAAGACTTGTATTTCCTAGTAATATCAGAACCAACGTACCTTTTTATTTCTCCATAGCTGGTACTAGGACTATCAGTCATCCATGTAACATAAACATAAGACCAAATAAGTATATTGACATTATTTGGAGAGTTTGCAGCAGCTGAGGGTTTGGATTGTCAATTCAATAATAAAATGTGTTTACATATTGTTTATGCAAATTGCCATCTATAATTCAATGTTATTTTATTGAAGACTCTAATTTGTAAAAGAGTCACTGATTACTAACTCTTTAAAAGACGAGATATATCTAGTCCTCTGTGGTACTTCAGCACCCTCTAGTTGCAAAAGTATAGTCAATTGAATCATTTTAAAAATGCCACAAGTCACCCTATTGATGGACTTCAGCATCCTGCTAGGACCCGGATAATAACATCTTAAACTCTGAGAGGAAACAATGTCTTGAATAATACTTAGACCATTTAAATTTGTATTTATAATAATTATATTTGCTTATGATCTCTGTTCTTCATTCTTGCAAATTTCATTCATTTTAGGGAGTTTGATTTAGATATAGAGTTTTAAGTGGGAAATGTACGAAATGGAAGACAGTTCTCATTCTGTAAGAATTTATTTCTTGAAAATAATGTGAATGAATTCCTTTCTGTAATATAATATTGTAGCCTCTTCAGATCCATTTTAATACCCAAATGTATATAAATAGCTATCCCAGGATTAAGTGTGTATATATAACTACAAATGGAACACAATGGTCATAAGGAAGTACAACTGGTGTCCACTAACAGTTGCTTTCTATTGTTATCTCGAGAATTTAGTCACTTAACCCCAGGGTAGTTCTGATCTGTGTACTTTAAATATTATGTCTTTCTAGGAAACTAGCAGTATATTTATCTGGATGTCAGTATCACAAATTCCATGTTTCCAAAATAAAAAAGATCTTCTCCTTACAAATCAGCCGCTTCTCTTATTTTCTGTTTCCAGTAAAGCCATCACTATTCCAGTCCCCCGTGGGCCATCTGCCTTCCTCTGTCACACGGTGTACCCTGTCAAGTTCCAAGTCCTAAAATTTCCCCCCTTACACCAACCACTGCTTCTCCATTTCTGTGGACACCACCCTAATTCAGTTTCCCTTTCCCGTGCATCAGACGATTACAGCAGTCTACAAACTTACTTTGTGATGTTTATTTTGTAATTGCATAAGTAATACATGAATATCTCGACGTATTAGAAAAACAGGTGTGTCTAAAATAAGTAAGCCCTTACTGTTGTCATAACCTTCTATCTTCAAACCTTTCTCTTTTCCCAGAGGTCACCACAGTGACCTCTAGGCATCCACAACCTCTATCTACTTTTTAAATATAAAAGATAATGTAATGGGATTTAACGTAAATGAGATTTTACCATATGTACGGTTTTGCAATTTATTTATTTTTCATCTACTATATTTTGGAGCTCTCTCTATGTGAGGATATATTGGATGCTAATAAATCTTTTGCCTCCGATTATTCTATAGCGTGAATGTGCCTGAATTTAGCTTCTTTTTAAACATGAATTTTGATTGTTTTTCTTTTCTAATACAAAATAGCATTGCACTAAATATTTTTGTGCACACGTGCGTATATTTCCGTGAAGTGGATGCCAGACGTGGAGTTGCTGAGTTGAAAGATGTCTACATTTTAAATTCTGGTAATGTCTTTCAAAATCCTTCCAAAACACCTTTAGATTGTCAAGATGCTGTGTGCAGACTCTCACAGCCTGGTCATCTCTTAACCTGTTGTATGTAGTGTACGTATTACTTTTCTTTTTTTAAAACTTTTTTGATCTTGTTTCAGACTTCCAGAAAAACGTGCAAAAATATTACAAAGAATTCCTGTGCACCATTCATGCCAGCGCCCCAAAGGTTAGTACTTCATCACACTGGGTTTATTTTCCCTCTCCCACTGTGTGTGTGCTCACATGAGACACTTTTTTTCTGAAACATTTAAAATACAGTTGCAGAGGTGATGATGACCCTTTGTATTTACACACTTCAATGTTTGTTTCCTAAACAAGGAACATCCTTTCATAACCACAGTAGTACCAGGTACCCACATCAAAAAATTGACATTGATAAATTACTATAATCTAGAGACCTTATTCAAATTTGCCAATTGTCCCACCTTTTTTTGTTTGTTTGTTTTGATTCTGGATGTAATCCAGTATCACATTCTTTATTTACTTGTCATGACATTGACTTCTTTAAAATAAAGCTGAGAGCACGGCATTCTGCTCAAACGTCTTTAGAGCTTTGTATTGTCCGATGAACTAAGTAAAAAAATCCTCTCGCTGACATATAAAATTCTCCTTGTTAAAGTTTAACTTATCTCGTAGCTGTTTCTCACATTACCCACATCTCAAACTCCAACCAAACTGAAGCTGACCTTTGCTTATCACACGTAGCAGTGACAGGATTGCTAAGTCCAGCGAGGTACCTTTCCTTTTAGGTTAGTGTTTAATTTTACGTCTCATTATTTCTCTTAAGTGGGTCAGTCTTGGATGGTTTGTCTTCACATACTCATTTTAACTGATATGATTTTATTCAACATTAAGCGTTTGTCAGTTATACAGTTTCGTCTCTACTGAATAATAAAATTAAAAATATTTCCCATTGCATATGCAGCGTTCAAATTAAGCTGCTTTAAAAACCATTCAATTTATCATCACCCGTATCATGGAAAATTTCAGTTTACATAAATAGCTGGATATAAAAATTTAAAGTACCAGGCCTAAGATGAGAAATAGTTTGAAATCATTTTTTTATAACCTTTAATAAGGATTTCTTGTTAAAATTTTATTATCTTGTTTTTAGAAAAGCAGATTTATTCCAATTATATTTTCAAATGAAGTGCATATGTTTACACAACCTATCAATAACCTAGCATTCACTAATTCCCCCCAACCTTTTTTTATGAAGCTGGTCGTAACCTTTTAAGAGGTTAGGGTCCAGTTCTTTCGAAGCATTGGAAACATCAATGGAGTAAATATGCTTTACCGACTTTCTTGTGATGGATATGAAAGGATAATATGGATGCCATATTCAAGGGTGGTTATAATCTTAGGGTGTTTATATACACATATGCATAAACTTCATATTTTGTATTTTAATACATTTTGCATTTTCTCCACATACATACACACACATATATACATAGGTATTTTTTAAAATGTATTTATTTTATTTATTTATTTTTGGCTGTGTTGGGTCTTGTTGCTGTGCGCGGGCTTTCTCTAGTTGCAGCGAGCGGGGGCTACTCTTCGTTGCGGTGCACGGGCTTCTCATTGCGGTGGCTTCTCTTGTTGCGGTGCACGGGCTCTAGGCGCAAGGGCTTCAGTAGTTGTGGCGCACGGGCTTAGTTGCTCTGCGGCATATGGGATCTTCCCGGACCAGGGCTAGAACCTGTGTCCCCTGCATTGGCAGGCGGATTCTTAACCACTGCACCAACCAGGGAAGCCCTACATATGTATTATAAAATTTTGTCCTTAACCAGCAAGAACAATGAGAAAACTCGTGAATTCTGTTCCAGTTGGAATTTCTGTACTCCAAACAATAAGTGCATTTTCACTCTCATAAGTATTTTTACAGTTCCCAAATCTCATGTATCACACCCAAAACAGGTCTTTCTAAATCCTCTCAGAGTAGAATACTAAATAACAACAACAAAAATGTTAATTAGTAAATGCTTCTTGGGTACTTGATATTTTGAAGGTCTTGTGTTAGCCCAAAACCGTGAAGATGAAGAAAACATTTAAGAGTGGAAGCTCTCTTAAATGATAGTCAATAGTGTGAGGAGGAAAAGTATGCTGATTATACAAATCTCTATAATGCAAATCAGAATGCATAATGCATGTCATTAAAAAGCATAAGGGAAGGAAGAAAATCAGTGATTTGAAAGGAAAAGACTTGTCTTAAAGAAAATGAAGTAAATTAAGTAAAGTATACTTTACTGTAGTTAAATAAAGGCCATTTTACTATGGATCATAGAATTTTGAAGCTAGACATTAACTGAAAGAAAAATTATGAATTGTAAAGTGCAGAAACATTGCCATAAAAAAAGTTAAAGTGCTATTTGAATTTTATTTCCTAGTTAACATTGCTGAGGAAATAGTGAAGAGGAAAGCAGATTTTCCACAGCTGATGATGGAAGGCATTTTACCTGGTGTTTGTTTCTTAACTAAAACTCGAATCTGATCTTGATCCTATAACTTGAAAGAATTTTCAGTAAATCTCAGTTTGCAGCCCGAGGCAATGGCAGTTCAATTAATATTATGCACAGTGAGGTGACCAGAAGGGGTCACCTCCTGGGCTCCGAGATTTAGCGAGAATGCAGTCAATTACCACATCAAATAGGGATTTTATTAGTCAATTAGCATTGCCTTGCCCCTAAGCCACTGCTGACAAGCAAGAGAAACCCTATTTTGTGAGATGGTAAACTAGATGAAGAGGCAAAGGATTTTAGCTTTTGAAAAGCTCAGCTGAGTTTCCTGTATGTTCTCAAGGGATGTTCTTTTAAGTGTTTCTTGGAGCTGGCAACGTAGCAGGAGGAACATGGCGTTTAGCAATAGTAAACGCGCTGGCTGCTATTCTTCAAGGACCACGACCTCGTGCCATAAAGCTTTTAGAAACCTGCGGAGGACAAGAATTTGACACATGATAGCAGCATCATATCTGCTGACTAACTAACAAGCTTCAGCATTTTTAATAAATCTGAGTCAGAATCTGCAGGCTTCTCAGCTACAAAGATGATCTTTCACTTATTAACTGAGAGAATATTTTATGGAACTCATTAGAGGGAATACCTAATAAATTCTGCCTTGGACTATTATAAAGCCTCTTTCTAAACACAGCTGCCCTTCTCTGGTTTATTCATTTGTATACTCAAAAGCCCTTTCATTCAAAAATCTCTAGAGTTTCCAATCAGTCCACTGACATCTTGGAAGCTTTCAAATTTTAAATGTCCAAATAAAAATGTGAAATTTCCTAAGGCATATACATGGGAGGTGCATCCTACAGAAATAATCCCAGGACCTACGCTAAATCAGAAGCCAATCCAGTATGTAGACACAGAGGGAACAGGAGAGGGTAGAAAGACTTGGGCTGGAAGGAATACGAATACGTGGTTATACTTCTGGGTTTCCTCTTCACAGCCCTGCAAACCTTGTCAAAGGACGTTTTTCTCAATTACCCTATTTCTGAAGAGGGAGTAAAAATAATCTAAGAATTACAGATTACAACATGCAAGTGTATCTTTTATAGTTGTTACAAACAGTGATTTTTCAAACACATAGTCTAGGCTAACGTCCCATTTACTAGGGTAAATCTTGGCAAATTTTTTTAATATCCTGAGCCTCAGTTTCCCCAATTATAAAACACGGTAATAATGACCACCTCATAACATGATTGTGAGGATTTAATGTATTATGTAAACTGCTCAGCAGAATTCCAGCACATAGTAATTGTGCAATAAATTGGGGTTATTATTATGCCCTTTTATCTCTTAGTACTGCACTATTTCTAGCACTACAACTACTTTTTTATTTTTCTCTTCAAATGAATTTATTAATTCAGCTCTTCATGTTCCATAAATTGTCACTGATTTGGTAATTTGTTGAAAACATTTATATATAAATATTCCACTAAAACATAAAACTTTAATCATAAAGAAAATAGTAAAACTACTTTTAATGAAGTTTGTCAACAATTTCAAATAAAAAAATGCACTGACATCCATAATCATTGAGCTCAAATTTCTTTTTAACATCTTTATTGGAGTGTAATTGTTTTACAATGGTGTGTTAGTTTCTGCTTAATAACAAAGTGAATCGGCTATACACAATTTTGAATATAAAATAATTTAAGGAGAGGAACAATAGCAGAAACTATCAATTGCATATTAAAATATTCTTGGAGTGTGTTAAGGAGTCCTTAGAATATTTACTTGGAGGTCCGAAATTTAAGAATTAGGTTGTGGGCAATGGAATGCCCCAAATTCAGAATCCACATAGTTAAGGGTCATATTTTACATTTATCCTTTAAAAAGAAAAATAAATGAGAATACTTCAGAATTTTAAAAAAAAGAATAAGGAAAAGAATTTCCTAGATGTATTAAACATGCTGCACAAATCAAGATCATATTAACTCATGCGTGTATGGTAGTGAGGCACGTATTGTAGGATCTCTTATGACTCATGTGTGTATAGTACTAACAAAAGATAATTAATGCTCATAATGATCATCCTGGAAAACTGCATGATTGTGAAATTCTTTCTGAAACAGAGAGAGAACAGTAAATTGTGTTCAATAGAATTGTCATGTTAAAATATTTTATTGTATTCTCATTCTCTGAAGATTGGTAATGCAACTACTGAACATAACGTTTATTCTCAATTAATCAAAATATCCAATTAACCCAATTCTGTATAAATGGCAATGTATTGTATTCTGAATTCATACTAAAAATGTATGAGGTCAACCTCTAAGTAATAAAACCATATTTAACTCTCTTTAAGGCAATATATTTTATATTATAGTAACAATAGTTATCCATTTATTGAAGAAACATGGTTAACCACTTAAAACCTAAGTATAATACTGGGAAGATATTAGATTATAAAAAGTACATATATATATATGAATGTGCATATATATGTGTGTATATGTATATGAATGTGTGTATGTATGTGTGTGTGAGTAGGTTTAGGTAAATACAGGTCTATATTTGTATATGTATATACATATCTGTACATGTATACATGGATACATATAGTATGTAACATTAATTGGTGTTTTATCTGCAACTAAGACATACCACATTTTTGCCCTTTTGGAAGTCCTGCAGGGTAGCCTATTTTATGTATATCTGGAACAGTTTCACAGGCAGCTTACATTAGGAGCTCTGGAGGGAATGCCTATTTAAGGGTCAAATAAGTGTGTGCTAATTGACATGAACCAGACGGCGCCCAGAAAAAATCTTAGCCTCAACAGATTGTTCCATTTATTTACTTACAAGCAATTCATTGAAGACCACTCCCATCCTTGTGTATAGGCCAGGTCCGTTCTGCCCCGCCCCAGGAAACGCGCCGTCCGCTCTCCCGCCCCATCATTCTAGACATGGAGAACCGCTCCTCTTTCCTACCTGCCAAGCGGTCCTGGGAGGAAACGCGCCCAGGTGCATCCCTGCTCACTTAGTCTCGGTCTTTTGGACCCACGCGTAGTTTAGGCTGAATCTAACAGCTTCCACACGCGCCGGGTCACACCTGTCCTCCAGGGCGGACTGGCGCTTGCAGGATGCCCCATCTCGTGGGCATGGACCATCTTAGTACCTGAGAACCGTCGGCCTGATCACAGCCCACGCCCCCGCTCCTCTGGTCCTGTCACTTCCTTCCCCAGGAGCGGCCCTCCTCCCGTTCCCTCTGTGACTTCTGGAGTCTCCATCCTTATAAATAAAACCTTAGCGTCCTGAAACTTTACGTGTTTTATTCCCTCTCCTGCCTCGCCTGCACTTAATCAGAATGCTCCAGAGAACTGTTTAATTTAGATATCAAACCGTGAACTAGATCTCAAACCGTGTATGTTTCAAGTGGCCCCTGTTTATTTTCCCTCACCATCTAGGGATGTGGGACTCAAATTAGCATTTTTCTTGCTCTCTTAATTATGCTCCCAGATTATTTCTCTACCCACGTGTCTTAGCTGGCCTGAGCTGCTTTAACAAATTGCCGCAGACTGGGGGGCTTAAACGGCAGGCACTTATTGCTCACAGTTGTGGAGGCTGGTGGTCCAAGATCAGGGTGCCAGTGTGGTCGGGTCCTTGGTGAGGGCCTCTTCCTGGTTTACAGAGAGAGGTCTTCTGGCGGCATCCTCGCATGGCAGAAAAAGAGCTGGCCAGCTCGTTCTCATGTATAAAAGCACTAATCCCATTTAGGAGGGCTCCACCCTCATGATCTAATGACCTCCCCAAACCTCCATCTCCAAATACCATCCCATTGGGATCAGGGTGTCAACATTTCAACGTATGAATTTGGGGGGTAACAAATATTCACAACATTGCACTATGTAAAACTCTTTTCTTCTGAGCTTGAACTATCTTCCTATATTATGCTTTTAAGTGTGTGTGTGTGTGTATCTACGAGAGAGAGAGAGAGAGAGAGAGAGAGACAGGGGCGGGAGTCAATAAAAGCCAGAAAAATGGTAAAGGAAATATAATAATTACCCATATTCCAACACTGAGAATTAAATCACTTTAACTTTCCGACATATTTGATTGAAGTTTCACTCTTTTTATCTATTAAGTAATATATAACTTTGTCTTTTTTAAAAAAAAATTAAACCTTAAAGATAAACTTGAAATTGTCATCACCTCCAAGTCTTTATCTTGGTCCTCTGCAGTTATACCTTGAGGCAATCATGGTTATCAGTTTGTTTGTATTTTCCAAAAAAATTTAATAATATTTTAAAGAAAAAAATGTACAAATATTAGTGTTTTTAAATTTACATTAATGCTATGTATGTGTGTCATTCACATTAGGTTTTTTGAGAGCTATTCACATAGATATCCAGATTATTTCATCATATGCATGTGTCACATTTTATTTAATAAAGAATATTTACATTGTTTCAAAATTTTCATTATTTCAAGCATTGCTGAAATAAACATTCTTGTGTATATATTCTAGTATTTATGGGAGACTGACTCTGTATAGTAGATAACTACAGATAGAACCGCTATGCAGTTAAAAAATTAATTGGTAACTCCAAATTTTTCTACAGTAACAGTATCAATTTACACTCCTGCCAAGATTGTAAGAAAGAACTCATTTCCCACCCTCCATTCAACAAGTGGTGTAATCAGAATTTAACACGCAGAAATTTTGCCAAGCTAAAATGCTGAAGAAACTCATCTCAATTTGCAACTATTGACATGATATTGTTTTTCTCCTATAAACTGTAACATAGTTACTGTGTTAAAAGATTTTCTAACTTGAAATAATTCCTGGGATAAACTGGTTTTGCCTGTGATGTATTAATTTTAGCACATTCTTTTTAGTTTTAGTATAGTTTTTCAAGAGTTATGTAAATTGTTATATCTGTATTTATAAGTGAGATTGGCCAATAATAGCATGTTCTTATGTCATCCGTATTCTGTTTATGCATCAGGGTTACATTTGTCTCATAAAATGAGTTGTGTATCTTCCTATTTCTTTCTGGACTCTGGAAGAAATTAAGTAAGCCTGGAGTTAATGGTTCTTTGAGTTTTCTAAAACTCCTATAAAACAGATCCAGCCTTCTGTTATTGAGGGTAGATTTAGGGACATTTATTATTCTGAGCACATTAAAAAAAAGTACATATTGTTCAATGCAGACTTTTTCCTTCTTAGATGAATTTTGATAACTTATTTCTCTCTAGGAAATTATCAGTTGTATATGGTTTTTAAATTATTAACAATTATCCATGAAATAATGTCTTGGGACATCTAAACTCTCTGTTATAATCCATACCCCTCCTTTTTTAATTAATTAATTAATTAATTAATTAATTAATTAATTAATTTTTGGCTGTGTTGGGTCTTCATTGCTGCGTGCGGGCTTTCTGTAGTTGCGGCGAGCGGGGGCTACTCTTCGTTGTGGTGCGTTGGCTTCTCATTGTGGAGGCTTCTCTTGCTGCAGAGCACGGGCTCTAGGCGCGTGGGCTTCAGTAGTTGTGGCTCACAGGCTCTAGAGCTCAGGCTCAGTAGTTGTGGCACACAGGCTTAGCTGCTCTTGTGATTTCTCTTTTCTTAATCACACTTACAGAGGTTTTCAATTTTGTTAGTCTTATCAAAGAATCAGTTTATTTTTTTATTGATCAACTCTGATTTAATGTGTGTGCATTCTACTTCATTCATTTCTCCTCTTCAGTGTTGCCTTTCTTCTATTTTCTTTGGATTTATTTTGGTGTTCTTTCTTAAACTTCTTGATTCAAATGCTTAGTCCATGTTTTTCCAACCATTCATATTCTCCAAATGCATTTAAAGCTATAAATTTCTCTTTAAGTACTGCTGGATGCCACAAATTTTTATATGCATTTTCATTGAAGTAGAGTTATAAATGCTTTTAAGTTTATTTTTCATTTATTCTGTAACCTGAAACTATTTAAGAGTGTGACTTCTAGAATCCAAATTCATGGGCTGTTTGGCTAACATTAGGGATATCTATTTTTTTGGCTACTATTTTATTATTGATATCTTATTTTACTAGATGTGATTGCTGAACATAATCTATGAGAAAAATGCTTAAAATTTGTCCTTTTCTTTTCATAATTCTATTAGATTTGGCTCTCTATAGTTTGAGGCTTTATGAATATTTCTCTTTATATTTATCATACACACAAACACACACACACACACATATATATATATATAATTTGCACACATTTGAATGCAAGACTGGCATTTTGTGATGAATTACTTCATTTGTTTGTATGAATTCTGCTCTTTGTCTCATTTCACACCTTTCTACTTTCATTTCATTTTGCATGATGTTAATTTTGTCATGTAACTTTCTCTTTGTTGATTTTTCCATCTTTTTGGTGTTGCTTTGCCTTAGGTGTGTCCCTTACGAACTGCCTATGTCATATGGGTTATTTTAAAATCTAACTTGAATGCATTAGAGAAGGTCAAATTGAGGGACATTCCTCCAAAGACTTGACAGTCTTCTTCGAAAGTGTCAAAGTCATGAAAAAACAAGGAAACTCTCATGGTTTGGAGGAAACTGGAAAGACATGAGAACTAAAGGCAGTGTGGTATTCTGGGCGAGATCTTGGAACAGAAAAAGGACATTAACGAAAAATTTGGGGAAAGAGAATGAAGTCTGTAATTCAGTCACAATACTGTGCTAATGTTGCTATTGTAGCTTTGATACATATACGGAGTTTATTTTCTATGTCAACATGAGAGAAAGCTAGGGGGGAGGTATAGGGAACTCTGTATTTTCCTTGTTACTCTTCTGTAAATAAAAATTTATTTAAAAGTAAAAGTTTACAAGTGTAACTTGAGGCAATCCACTGGTTGTGTGGAGGTTAATTTTATTGACGTGTAGTTGATTTACAATGTTGTGTTAATTTCTGCTGTACAGCAAAGTGATTCAGTTTAATATATATATATACACATTCTTTTTCAGATTCTTTTCCCTTATAGGTTATTACAAAATATTGAGTAGAGTTCCCTGTGCTCTACAGTAGGACCTTGTTGAGTATCCATTCTATGTATAATAGTGTGCATCTGCTAATCCCACTTCTATTTTATGAGAGAACTTTGCTGTGTGGCTCTCTGCCTATGAGGATGATTCCATGACGTCACCTCCATGGTCATCGATATTTCTGGCCTTAGATTTTCGAACCCCGTCTGCTGTGGGGGGGAGTTTGGATTAACATCCGGCAAGGAGTCAACACTTTCCTTTCAAGCAGGTGAGAATGAACGGCGGTTTTAGGAAGTTCTCAGATCCGAAACCTGCGAGGCCTCATCTGGGGAGACTGATTCACATTTTGCTAAAAGGTCTAGTCTGTGTGTGTTTGGGCTGCAGATAACTCCAAGGTAATGTGAGCGGCTCAGTCCTCAGGGCTCAGCGGGGGGCAGCGCTCCGTAACACTTCAGTGTTCCTTTCGGCTCAGAGCCCAATTCAAATTCAGATTTCCTTAAAACAGATAACCAACAAGGACCTACTGTACAGCACGGGGAGCTATGCTCAATATTTTGTAATAATCTATAAGGGAAAATCATCTGAAAAGACTATATATATAAAATATATGTATATATAAAACTGAGTTGCTGTGCTGTACACCTTAAACTTACATGATGTTGTAAATCAACTATACTTCAATAAAATTTTTTTTAAAAAATCCCCTCCCTAAAAAATTTAGATTTCTTTCTGTTGACCTTGTGATTAGGAGCCAACAGGAGTCCTGAAAGAGAAGGAAGATCTTGCTTTACATATCAAGTAAACTGAATGAATTGGAGGATTCACCACTTTAACCCTTAATCGGCTACTGTTCACCTTTTGTTCCTGCCTGACATACTGGCTGGACAGGATTGTGACAAACAGATTAAGCCTTTAACCGGTTCCTTAATCAGAGCAGTGATCGTTCATTGCCCTTCTGGATGTTTATCTTGCTTAACGTTTACTACTGAGCAGAGCTCAGGGGATTCCACAGTTCCCTTTCATCATGGCCAATTTAAACTTGGCCAAAGGCAGACTTAATTTACAACCCTCATGAAAGTCATCCCTGTGTCCCATTCACATGTAACATCTATCCCAGTGATGATGTCTTCAAAGGCAATGAGGCCCCAGACTCATCCACCCGGCCACCGCTTCCAGGCTGCAGTTCCATCCCTAGCTTGCTTTTCCTAGCTCAGTGTCTTTATACCCTCCCACTCTCAGCCTTGGGCCTTTGAGGGCACCACCCCCACCCCCAAGGGGATGACTTTGAGCCCTGGGCAGGGAGGCATGTGCTTGGCATCTTAGTCCAGAAGCTTCATTCACTGTCAAGCTCTTCTTCCTTGTCCTATACAGCAAGTCCCCTACATACGAACCTTCAACTTGCGAACTTTCAAAGATGGGAACGTGCGTTCCATCAACGTCAGGCGTGAGTGAAATTGCAGCTTGCCCTCCGTCTCCTGTTGCTGATGATTCTTCAGCTCTACCATCTCCCACCTCCCCTCCCTCCTCCAGTCAGTAACTCTTCCTGCCTGGTCCCTTGATGCCAGCCCCTGCAGGCCAGCTGTTGTGCTGTACTACTGTACTTTTCCAGGTGCTGTACTGTAAGACTAAAAATGTTTCCTTCATTTTCTGTTTGTTTTTTATGTATTAGTTGTGTGAAAAGTATTATAAACCTATTCCAGTACAGTACTATATAGCTGATTGTATTAGTTGGGTACCTAGGCTAACTTGGTTGGACTTAGGAACAAATTGGACTTAACAAACGTGCTCTTGGAACTGAACTCGTTTGCATGTAGGGGACTTACTGTATTGATCTCCTGGTCACTCATATTTATTGAGGAATTTGACAAGTGCTATTGCACTTGAAAGTTCGAAAGTTGAAGGTTGTTCTAGCTTTGGTCAGTGCTACAGTCCAACTGACGCAAACCATCAAAATTTTCCTTCAGTTGCCATTTCCAAATATTAAAAGAATTTCTACCATATGACCCTGCAATCCCACTACTGGGCATATACCCTGAGAAAACCATAATTCAAAAAGAGACATGTACCACAGTGTTCACTGCAGCTCTATTTACAATAGCCAGGACATGGAAGCAACCTAAGTGTCCATCGACAGATGAATGGATAAAGAAGATGTGGCACATATATACAATGGAATATTACTCAGCCATAACAAGGAACGAAATTGGGTCATTTGCAGAGACGTGGATGGACCCAGAGTCTGGGTTCATACAGAGTGAAGTAAGTCAGAAAGAGAAAAACAAATACTGTATGCTGACACATATATATGGAATCTAAGTTAAATCTGAGTCTATGCCCTAGCTTCCCAGCTGGTAAGAAATTCAATTTTGTCATAGTTTGAGGGACCTTCCCTTTCGCATAATAAACTGGAGAACTTAGCAATGCCTGGAAAATGGAAGAAAGAATTCCAGTCTCCAGGTCATCAAGCCATTTTCTGAGTCCTGTGATCTTTCACATTGCGTGAGCAGCTCTGTCTTTCTGCAGAAGCCTCAGCACAGAATGTTTGCTCAGCACCAAGCGGTGGTGCTTAGGGCTCTCAACCTCTCCAAGTGTCCACATGCCACCCCGTTTGGGCTCCTATCAGCTCTCAAGCTCTTCCATATTTTTCCATGTCTTGTGAAGAACCGCATTCCCCACAACTCTCATGACAAATAATCAAATCCAAGGTAAACAAAGCACCCATCTCTATCCTTCACGTCAGAGAAATTGTCTAGCGGTTTAGACTTTTTCAGCCTTAATTTTCCACCCTTCAGTGTATAACAATTTAATCCAAAACCCATTAAACCTGACCCTAGGGTAAGGGCAACCTTCTGCCTCTAGGACTCAAAGCCCAGCAAAACATTTCAAAGGGGGTTAGCGGTGAGAGAAAGAAAATAGTTCTCATTCTTTAGGATTCTTCTGTAAGACGGAGAACAAAAGACTTCTTGTCATTAATATCTGAGCTGCGATGCCTTCCAGTGAAAAGGAAGGTTAATGGCACATCTGAATGAGGCTTTTGTGTCTAACCTGGCAGAAGTACTTTTCCAAAATTAATAATGAACTAGACAGATTGTGCAAATTTACAATTAACTTTCAAAACTTCAGGTGGTTGGTTTCCTTATTTCAGTGAGTAGCTTTGATCCATAGGTGAAATTAAATGTACTCGAACTGGGATTTTTGCTTTAATGTCGCCATCTGAAAAACATTTTTTGGCTGCAAATTTAATGTGTTCATCCATACATGATATAAAGCAGCAAAAATCTGTCATTGGTACTAAACCAGTCAGACATGGCTCTGTTTTAATGCCGGGTGAGGGGAAGCAAGCAAACAAAGAAAAAACAACCGACAACAAAAACAAAACTCTGTCTTTCTGTTATGACAGTGTAAAATTTTGTTTTTTAATTTTTAAACATAGCTATCCAACCACGATGTGTTTTAGCACAGTCACATAAAATACCTAATTAGTGTTGCCAAAAGGAGTCTGAACTAGTATGTTTGTGGGCTAGGAATTCTTTTATGGAACTCATTAGTGGTATCAGACACATAAATATTTATGATGTTATAAAACTGCTGGGAACAGAGAGGGCATTCAGGCCAGCTGAGGGTTAATTTGCGCCTCAAAGCACTTTCACGGCCTTGAACTTTTCTCAAGCTGTACGTGTGGTAGCAAAAATGCTGTTTCAAAGGAGTTTACAGTGTTACCGGAATTTATACAATGTTGAAGGAAGAGCCTTTGAAGTGAACGGAAGGCTATAGTCATAGCACATTCTACTTAAGTGACCGAATCAGTGTAAATGTTTCTAAGATGAGAGAAAGCATGTTTCTGTATAAAGTCATAAAAATTCTCCTTGATTAGAATTACCCTTATTCTCCCATATTTATGCTCCCTGGTGGACAGTCTTGTCTCTGTGCTCAGCTCTCCTTTCTCCCTCCTTCCCACTGGTAATGGCACCCACTAACTCCTGGTTGTAATGGTGGGTCCCAAATCCAACCTCTGTTATTTCTTCCTTCCAGACACAGGCATTGGGTTAAAGCTGGAATGTGACCTTGGCAAGCTGATTAGGATAAACCTCAAATCTTAGGATGTCTTGTTGGAAACTGCTTTCTTTCCAGCTGGAAACACCAGTTGCTACCTCCATGAGAAGAATTCACTTTTTTTTTTAAACTGAAGTATAGTTGATATACAATGTTGTGTTAGTTTCTGGTGTAAAGGAAAGTGACATATATATATGGTTATTTTTCAGATTATCTTCCCTTATAGCTTATTACAAAATATTGAGTATACTTCTCTGTGCTATACAGTAGGTCCTTGTTGGTTGTCTATTTTATGTATAGTAGTGTGTGTATGTTAATCCCAAGCTCCTTATTTATCCCTCCCCCCCGCCCCACCTTTCCCCTTTGGTAATCATAAGTTTGTTTCCTATGTTGGTGGGTCTATTTCTGTTTTGTAAATAAGTTCACACTCTGGTCAGAATAGCCATCATCAAAAAATCTACAAACAATAAATGCTGGAGAGGGTGTGGAGAAAAGGGAACCCTCTTGCACTGTTGGTGGGAATGTAAACTGATACAGCCACTATGGAGAACAGTATGGAGTTTCCTCAGAAAACTAAAAATAGAATTACCATATGATCCTGCAATTCCACTCCGGGGAATATATCTGGAGAAAACTCTAATTTGAAAATGTACATGCACCCCAATGTTCATAGCAGCTCTATTTATAATAACTAAGACATGGAAGCAACTAAAATGTCCATCGACAGATGAGTGGATAAAGAAGATATGGTACATATCTAAAATGGAATATTACTCAGCCATGAAAAATAATGAAATAATGCCATTTGCAGCAACATGGGTGGATTTAGAGATTATTAAACAAAGTGAAGTAATTCAGAATGAGAAAGACAAATATCATATGATGTCACTTATATGAGGAATCTAAAAAAAAAGAGAGAGAGAGGAGACTTCATCTTAATCTTTGACTAAAACTGATTGAAAGAAAATCAGAGTGATTGGGTCAATCAAATCCTACTGTAACTCTGGGATTATAGTTCTATGAATCAATATATTTAGCTTATTTTTAAGGCAGTTGGAGCCGAATTTTTGTTGTTGCTATTTGCATAAAACTTCATGTACTTAGCAACCAAATTACTCTTTTTAGAAAAGGAAACTTTTATTCCCTCCCACCGCATTCAGGTATAATAAGAACTTAAGTACTGCCGTATTAAAATTGATTAAAATTTTCTGTAGCCTTCAGTCTCCAATAGTTATTTAAATTTTTTCCCCTTAGAAAAAATATTTTTTCTAAAATGTGTGACGTGGCTGTAGATAATTCCTCTGAATATCCAAAATCCTTGCAGTAACTTTGCTCTGCTCTCTGCTGATGCAGAAGTGAAACTTTTCCCCACAGCAAGGTTTCATGGAATGTTAGGGTAAGGAAGAGGGTTACAGCCTAGCAAGACAAGCTAACTTGGAATATTAGATCTTCATTTTTTAGTAAGTACTTTATGTCCTTTTTCCCATGAATTTCTGACCATCTCCTCTGTAGGATCCTGGTTCCTGCTGTGCTGTGTTTCTTTGTGTCTGTTTTCCAGGCCACTTATATTGGGTGTCTTCTGGAAATTCAATTCTCCTCCTTTTAAAAAAAAGTGTAATCTAGCTGTCTCTGCCTTTCCTTAGCTGTAGATCCACTTCCACAGGTCTCTGTGGAAAAACTGATTTATCTTCCTTGTCATGAGCATCATGCCTCCTCTTTTTTCCAGAACACCTTATCCCCTCAATGCAGGAGTCTCTCTCTCTCACTAGAATGTGTGCTTTCTGAAGGCAAAAACTATCACATTAACCTCAATTTCTCGGGACTTCCCTGGTGGTGCAGTGGTTAAGAATCCGCCTGCCAATGCAGGGGACACGGGTTCGAGCCCTGGTCCGGGAAGATCCCACGTGCCGTGGAGCAACTAAGCCCGTGCACCACAACTACTGAGCCCGCGTGCCGCAACTACTGAAGCCTGTGCGCCTAGAGCTCGTGCTCTGCAACAAGAGAAGCCACCGCAATGAGAAGCCCATGCACCACAATGAAGAGTAGCCCCCGCTCGCCGGAACTAGAGAAAGCCCACGCACAGCAATGAAGACCCAACGCAACCAAAGATAAATAAATAAATAAATAAATAAAATTTAAAAACCCTTCAATTTCTCTAGTAATCAGCATTTACGTGACCAATAAATATTTGTTGAATGTATTAAAAGGTAACTGAGCAATAAAAATAAAACTTTAAATATGTAAAGAATTTAAGCCAACCTGATAATCAGACATGGGCATTTGCACAATCCCATCCAAGTATTATATCCTCTTATTACTCTCCATGTGATATTTTTCTAAATTTAGACTATTCAGTCTTTAATATTATTTGAATTAGAACTCCTTAGGATAACTGCCCCATTTAAAAAGCTTTGTATATATTATGTTCGTTATATTCCAGAAAAAAAAAAAAAGCTACCAGAGGGTAATTTCTTTTACACTTCTTATTAGTCAGTGTTGAAAACAATAGCAAATTCATGTCTAAGTACTAAGCTAGGATTGTACACCTATTAATAAAGTTACATCTAAGAAATTAATTTCAGAAGATCAGACTAACTTCTAGTTTGGTCATATCGGAAAGGTAACAAGGGAACCAATCCCCTAAAAACTGATCTCAACAGTGTAAACAGTGTTTCCCCAGGTCTCCTCAGGCTGTGAATTGGGTAGTTTTAACATAATGCTTAGAATTTCACTGGCCCTTGTCTTCTGCAAAATGCAGTACTTAGCCCCAAGAAAGTCCTCCCCCAACTGAGGAAGGCTCCGGAGCTGCCTCACATGTGCTCACGAAGTCCTCCCAGGGTCTCCGGCGCTGGCCTCTCATCAGTCCCTCGTGGGTACGAAGCCACTTTATGAAGTGCCCTCCCCACCTCTGATGCTAGTGCCCTAAGTGAGAACGTCCATGTGTTTTATGAGGTGTTCCTGCAGTGACGGAGACCTCAAGCTGCCAGACTTGCATAGATCTCCCTGGCTCTTCCTTCTGACATAGTCATATCACCATCCAAGCAAACCCAGGGAAGGGCTAATACAAAATGGTACTAAGGTGCCACCCTGGCTCCTAGAGACTCTTGTGGAATCGTTTCCTTCATCACCTTCTTCTCTCTCTGAGTGTATCTGAACCCACGTCGGGCAGCCATTATACTGTCTGTCCCTTCCCTGCCTTTCCTCTAGGGACTCTGGAAACCCGAATAAGCAACCAAGCCGGCTACTCACCACCCACTGAAAATGGGAAACAACGTCCTGCCCATAGAGAGCTATTACGAAGCTCGACTCTTGGTGTCTCTGCCTTGCAGCTTACCTCATTTTCTATCACTCATCTGAATCTTGATTAAGTTTAAGAAATAATGGTTCATGTGTGCTGGATATATTTCCATTTCTTCGTCAAATTCACTCTCTTTTCTTCTTCATCCTGCATTAATGGCTTTCTTCACTCTGACTTTCTGTTGACTTTAGCCAACAGGGAGCTTGGTCAGGTGACTAGAGGAATAAAGCAGAGTAAGCTGAAGATACTCCTTCCTCTGGCTTCCTTCTGATAGGTCACCTCAGGTGATTTGTGTCCTTCAGCCAACGATCACTGCATCTTTCAAGATGGCCTTCTCCTCATGACTCTCCTTTTGGCTTCAGGTTGCCTGTTTCCTCCTTCATCTCCTTCTGCCAAAAGATGTCAACAGGTCTGCGGCTACTACCCTGGATTGTTTACTAAATTTTGTGGTTTCCTTCACTTAGACACGCTTTGTAAGTAAAACACCCTTGGGACATTCTGTTAGCAAAAGTCATCTGTTTTATGCTGGGCCCCGGTTAGAGAGTAATCGGGGTTGCCGAGGGCCCTAGGGAGCAGAACGTCACAGTGGAATTCGAGGATTAAGTTGCTCATACATTTGAGGAGCAGGGGATGCGCTCTTGACAAAGTGGGGGATGGCAGGACTTGGGTAACTTCTGGCCGATGGTGCATCATGATTACCCGCATTGTCACTGATGGTGGCAAGGGACGAAGGGGAGCTGGAGGGAAATTGGGTAGCTGTGGCATTTTGTGGCTAGGACAACAGGAGTGGCTTGAAATATTGGAGCATTTCAGCTTCTTTTTCTGACCTCGAAGGACAAACACAGAGGACTTGAGAAATTAAAACCTATGAGCGTACAATTAAGAGTATGTGTGAACCAGAAAGACTCCTTGATGTTTGAATGAGTTCCTCCTCTCAGGTAGTAGTGGGGAATTTATGGCTTGGGGAAACCTAAGTAAACAGTGTGCACTGCCCGTTAAACGCTCTAGCACAGGTCCCTAATGTAGTGGTACTGGCAGACAAAGTGGGGAATACAGGTGCATCCAGTAACGACATTTGTACAGACTTGGATGAGGCTGGAAGCCTAGAAATTCCAAACTGCCCAGAATTCCCATTTCTTCCCAAGCAGAAGCAAACCTTTTAACTCTGCAAGGGAGCCATCCCCTATGTGCAAATACATATATTTTAAATACATGTTTAACATATAAGTATATATTAAAATGTATATTCATATAAAATATCTAATATATATTAAAATATATACATGTATTTTAATGTCCATGCATGGAGCAGTTGCTTCCCAAGATGAAGCCAATCCTTTCTCACGCCAACATCTCTCATTGTCTTTAGGCCAACGGTAAGAGTTTTATCCCACCACATCCTCAGAAGAGGTACTGGAACTACTCTGGATGTGATGACCTCTACAGCAGAACACACTAAACTGGGTACATTATATTGATGACACCATGTAAATTGGAACTGATGAGCCAGAAGTATCAATAGTAAGTCATTTAGATGCCTTGCAGAAATATGTGTGACCGAGTGTGAGAGATAAACCCCTCAGCAGTTAGAGGGTCTGCCTCCCAGGTAAAGTTTCTTAAGCATCATTGATCTCAGGCTGGCTGTACCTTTCAGCACCTATCACACAGAAAGAAGCAAAGTCTGGTAGATCTGTTTGCATTCTGCACGCAATGTGCACCACATTTGGGCTTGCTGCCCTGTTCCATTTATTTATTGGTACTCACCTACGAGGCTGCCAGTTGGACCCAAAGAAATAAACTACAACAGCAGTTTCAGGCTGCAGAACAGGCTGACACTTGAGTCTTGAGACCTAGTAGACCCAGTGGTATCTGAAGTGTCTGGGGCAGACAGCTGCTGATATAGACTGTGGCAAACTCCAATAAGGGAATCACAGCACAGATGCCTAGGGTTTGAAGTAAAAGCTTGCTCCCCGCTGCTGGCAACTACTTTCCATTTCAAAAGTAGCTTCTGACTTTCCACTGGGCACTGGGACTGGGCCTCTGTCCAGAGGATTTGACATGACTCTACAGCCCACTATTCCCATCCTAAAGAAGCGACATTATGTGATCCACGGAACCACGAGATTGTACACGCACAGCAGCGTACCATTGTGAAGTAGAAATGGTGTGACCCGAACCAGGGGAGAGGAAATGGACATGCAATGGAGGAGAAGTGATTAACAATCCACTGCAGTGTTTCTTGTATTCTCTTGTCCAGTATTCATGCAAGAGACAACTCTAGAAATCCCAAAAAGAAAAGACCACAAGGGACTCAGATCCTGCAGGAATGAAGGTTTGGACCCCATACACCAAGGAAAGACTTCCGTCTAGCTGACGTGCTGACAAAATAATGTGGAAATGGAACCAGTGCTTGAAGAAGGTGGCTGCGATTACGTATTTAAATCTTGTAACCGTCTGCAGATTGGGAAATGGTTGTGGCTATGGTTTAAGCTATTTATTTGTTTTTTTTCTTCTCCTTTTTGTCCCCTCTTACATGATATGAGAACCACAGGGGAGGCCTGCTGAATACTTTTGGCTAGCAGCTTGCCCTTCTATTTTCTGCTGTCACCCATCGACTGAAAGTCAAATGCATTAAAAAAAAAAAAAAAGAAAACATTTTATGACAGTTGAATTTGATACTGTGATTATGTAATTTAGTTAAAATACCTTGTAAATTGACAACATGTGAAAGGAGAATTGTTGAAAACTCTGTTGAATGTTCTGGAAAGGATCAGTCATGCAAATAGGCACAAAATTTTATTCTGGTTAGGAGTGAGTGAGACTATCATATAATATTAGAAAAATCCTAAAAATGGAAAAAGATTTAGTGTTAAGATTTCTCCACAGATATTCTTAAATTCTCGTCCCACTTTAAACAGACTGAAATGGGAAAGTATTCAGTAGAGCCATGTTCAAGGTAATGGCCTGGTCCCCCTTCAAATAAGAGGAAAGATTGTATGTTTATCCGTATGAAGTGAAAGCAGGATTTTTAAGGTATGCATATGTCTTCTCTGTTTTAGATTTTTTGCTTTAACTGCCTTTTTAAAGAAATAGTAGCTATCATATGAAACACCAAAGGCTGATAATACTCAACATTAACCTCTGGGTTGAGACCTCTTCCCCGAGTTTCAGAATCATTGTCAAGTGCTGACACAACATCTGGAGAGGGCGTGTCCCACAGACCCTGTGAACCCAACACATCAGAGAGTGAACAGACCACCTTGCGTGCTTCCCGGCTTCTCTACATCTCGTCCTAGGATGAGGTAGCATTTTCCTGGGCCCTCAGCCTCCCGTCTTGGGAGTCGGCTTGTCTCTTCATCCCCTGTATCTCCAGCACGTACAAGTTCACTGACGAGTTCTACTGAGTTTCCATCCTAAATACTTCCTGAAACCAACCTTTCCTTCCTCTCTTCACCCTTACTCTCTTAATCCAGTCAGCCCCACCAGGAATCCAGCCATTTACCCGCTCCCCTACATTCAATGTTTCCCCATAAATACATTCTCCCCACAGCCTCCAGAGTGTTCCATTTAAATGCAAATCTTAAGAACTCACCTCTCTACTTAAAACTCTCAAATGGTTCCCCTTTCCTATTGGATAAGCTACATATTTCTTACCACGGCCTGGCGTATTCCTGTTTCTCCTTGTCTCACGTTTCCCATCCTACAAACACTGCACTGCGTGCAATTCCTGGATCGCACTCATGCCTGTCCTGATGGGACTGCACTTAAATGAGGTGTTCTTGGGGTCAAGCAAGATGGCAACGTAGGAGGCTCTCTGTGGTTCTCCCTCTCAGGGCTCAGCACAGAGGAAGCAGGCAAAAATGAAAGGGACCCACTGAGTCCTCAAGGATATACTGTACAGCAACAGAGAATATAGTCAAGATTTTATAATGATTTTAAATGGAGTATAATCTATAAAAATCTTGAATCACTATGTTGCACACCTGAAGCTAATACAATATTGCAAATCAACTACACTGCAATTTAAGAAAAGCTGCTATCTGAGGGTCAGGCTTCTAACTTAGCATGCATCTAGGGGCTGGCCAACCTCCTCCCTGGAGACTGGGGAAGCCAAGCAGACACGTCCCCTGCTTTCTCCCTCCAGTCCTCTCTAAGTTGCTAAGTTGCCAGTATCCCCCTCGAAGGATCTTGTACACATGTCTGGACCCCCAGCTTTGGGGCTGCTGCCCAAGGGACAGGCCCCAAGATCGCCAGCTCTGATGGCCAACAGGGCTTGCATTCATCAAGAAGCAGTTCTTAATGGGTGCAGGAGGCCCCTCCCCATTCCTCTGTGGCTTTACACCGGGGTCCAGCACAGAGAGAGAGCAGGAAAAACACCGATCTCCAAGTTTAAGCCCCTGGAAGGGGCTTAATTACTTACTATGCCAGCTGCTGTCTGAAGACCCACCTTCCAATCCGCCTGCATCTCTAGATGCGGACTACAATTCTCCCCTTTGGGACACTGACAGGTCTTGGCACGTTCTCAACTGCTAGAACAAATAAGAATGAGGATGGTGGCTTGGGCAATCACAAAGGTTTCAGAGACAACCCGGAGCTCGGGCCAGGCTGATTGACAAGGTTTTATCTTCCACACCAGACCACTCTGTCAAGACTGGGAGAGGTGGTCGTTTTATCTAACGTGCGGAGACCAACACACAGAGTCAAGGAAAATGAAGAAACAGAGGAACACATTCCAAGCAAAAGAACAGGATAAATCTCCAGGAAGAGATCTTAGTGAAATGCAGATATGTGACTTACCTGATAGAGAGTTCAAGATAGTGGGCATAAAGATTGAATCATGAAGAAATAGAAGATCTGAACAGACCAATTACTAATAAGAGGCTGAATCAATTACTAGTAAAGGGGTTGAACCAACAAAGAAAAGCACAAGATAAGATGGCTTCTCTGGTGAATTCTACCAAATATTTAAAGAAGAATTAATACCAATTTTTCTCAAACTCTTCCAAAAATCAGAAGAGGAGGGAACACTTCCAAACTCATTTAATGAGGCCAGATATCAAATCCAGACAAGGACACTACAAGAAAAGAAATTTTCAGACCAATATTCCAGATGAGAATTCATTAAAAAATATTCAACAATTCATCCCACCACCACCCCCTACCCCGAGATTGGGATTGACATATATACACTAATATGTATAAAATAGATAACTAATAAGAACTTGCTTATTTATAAAAAATAAATAAATAAAATTAAAATTTAAAAAATTCAACAAAATATTAGCAAAGCTAATTCAACAGTACATTAAAAGGATCATACACCATAATCAAGTAGGATTTATTTCAAGGATGTAAGGATGATTCAACATCTGCAAATCAATCAGTATGAAATACCACATTAACAAATGGAAGGATAAAAATTATCAATAGATATAGAAAAAACGTTTGACAAAATTCAATTCTTTTCATGATAAAAACTCTCAACAAATTGGGTATAGAGGGAATGTTCCTCAACATAATAAAGGCCATATATGACAAGCCCACATCTAACATCATACTCAATGGTGAAAAGCTGAAAGCTTTTTCTCTAAGATCAGGAACAAGACAGGGGTGCCCACTCTCACCATTTCTATTCAGCATAGTACCAGAAATCCTAGCCTGAGCAATTAAGTAAGAAAAAGAAATAAAAGACATCCAAATTGGAAAGGAAGAAGTAAAATTGTCTCTCTTTGCACATGACAAGTTACTGTATATAGCAAACCCTAAAGACTTCACCAAAAATCTATTAGAACTAATAAACTCAGTAAAGTGTCAGAATACAAAATCAACATACAAAAATCAGTTGCATTTCTGTACACCAACAATGAACTATCCGAAAAAGAAATTGAGAACGCAATACATTTATAATAGCATCAAAACGAATAAAATACTCTACACTGAATACTATAAAGATATTGATGAAAGAAATTGAAGAAGACCCCAATAAATGGAAAGTTATTCTGCATTTATGGATAGAAGAATTAATATTGTCAAAATGTCCATACTACTCAAAGCCATCTACAGAGTCAGTGCAATCCCTATCAAAATTCCAATAGCATTTTTCACAGAAATAGAAAAAAAAATCCTAAAATTTGTATGAAATCACAAAAGACCACAAATAGCCAAAACAATTTTGAAAAAGAAGAAATAAGCTAGAGGCAGACACTCTGCTTTCAAACTATATTACAAGGCTTTAGAAACCATGACAGTGTGTTACTGACATTAAAAACAGACAGATAGATCCATGGAACAGAATAGAGAAATAAACCCATGTATATATGGCAAATTCGTTTCTGATAAAGGAGCCAAGATTATACAATGAGGAAATGATAGTTTCTTCAATAAATGGTGTTGAGAAAACCAGATTGTCACATGCAAAAGAATGAAATTGGACCCCAATTTTACACCATACACCAAAATCAACTCAAAATGAATTAAAGACTTGAACATAGAACCTGAAACCATAAAAATCCTAGAAGAAAACATAGGGGGTAAGCCCCCTGACATGGGTCTTGGCAATGATTTTTTTTTGGATTTGACACCAAAAGTGAAAATAAACCATTAGGCTTACATCAAACTAAAAAGCTTCTGTGCATCAAAGAAAACCATCAACAGAATGAAAAGGCAACCTATGGAATGGCAGAAAATATTTGCAATTCTTATATTTGATAAGGGGTCATATCTGAAATATATAAGGAATTTATCACAATAGCATAAAAACAAATAACTTGAATTAAAAATGGGCAAAGGAACTGAATAGACATTTTTCCAAAGAAGACACACAAATGGCCAACTGGTACATGAAAAGGTGCTCGATATCATTAATTATCAAAAAGATGTAAATCAAAAATCATAATGAGATATTACTTCTCCTTTCAGGATGGCTATTATTAAAAAGACAAGAGATAGCAAATGCCGGCAAGGATGCGGAGAAAAGTGAATTACTGTATACTGTTGGTGGGAATGCAAGTTGGTGCAGCCACTATGGAAAACAGTATGGCGTTTCCTCAAGAAATTAAAAATAGAACTACTATATGATCCAGCAATCCCACCTCTGGGTTATACCCAAAGGAAATGAAACCAACATCTCAAAGAGATATCTGTACGCCTATGTTCACTGCAGCATTATTCATAATAGTCAAGGTATGGAGACAACCTAAATCTCTGTCAGTGCATGAATTGATCAAGAAAATATGATATATATATAGTATATATATTATATACTATGTATATTATATATATAATATATATAAAAATATTCCACTGTGGAATATTATTCAGCCTCAATATGCATGGACCTGCATGGCATTATGCTAAGTGAAATAAGCCAGGCAGGGAAAGAAATACTGCATGATGTCACTTATATGTGAAATTAAAAAAAAAAAAAGTCATACTTACAGAAACAGAGAATAGAAAAGTGGTTGCCTGAGGTGGGGGGCAGGGAAGGGAGAAGTTGGTAAAAGGGTTCAAACTTTCAGGTGTAAGGTGAACAAGGTTTGAGGATCTAATGTATAACACAGTGACTATTGTTGATAACACCTCATTGTATAATTGAAATTTAGTAAGTGAATAGAACTGAAATGTTCCTACAAACAAACAAGGGTAAAACTGTGAGGCAATGAATGTGTTAATTAACTTGATGGGGATAATCCTTGCACGATGTATATGTGTATTAAATAATCACATTTTATACTTTACTTTCTATTTTATTTGTCAATTATACTTTAATAAAGCTAAAAAATTAAAAAAAAAGAAGTGTTCTCTTTACCTACATCTCAACCTTCATCTGGTTAACCTCTACTTGAATCAATTTAGGTGTCAGCCTTTAGTGATTTTCCTCTGCCCTGAGCTCCAAGATATAACGTGCATAATAAGTTTTGTTTTTGCCTTGTTATATTTCTTAATCATATGCCTATTTATTTCATTTCTTATTGCCTTTCTCACATGGTCCTAACCATTTACTTACTTGAATGAAGTCCGGAAACTTCTTGAGGAAAGCTTCTGTTGTACCCATGTCTTATCCACTGTTACGTCAAGCTCATTATTTAGAATATCCTTGTCCCATTTAATTTGTCGAATTAATTAATGGATTGAAACACTTTTCCAATATATAGTTCTGCTATAGGATTGCTATTAATTGGGGGTAAAATTAATTAAAATCCATGTAATCAGAGCCCCTAAAGGAACCAAAATGAAAACTTCACTTATTCTTTCCATTTTTGGACTTCATTCTAAGTTCATTTTTAAAAATATACAAAAGCTTAACTTTAGATATATGTTTTGAGTCATATAAATTGATTTTATTCAATCAATGATCGAGTGTGTCACAAAAGAAAAGAATAATCAATATTGTCTCAATCTGAATAGCTATTTAGATTAATATTATTCTTTATCTTAATTAAAGAACTGAAACTCCCCGGAATGAATCTCTCTTTCTATTTACTGTCCTGAGTGATTAAAATCCTCGTGTTTTTTCTTCTATTTTAAAATTTTCTCTGTCTCAGCCAATAATGTCTCAAGTTTGGAACCTGGCTTCTTTCTGCAGAATCTGCTACCCTTGCTATCTCCTGCCGAAAGGGGCATGGAGCCACCTTCTTTTTTAATGCTAAGTTGCATCCAAGCCTTTCCGATAGCCTACATGTTCACAGTTCCAGAGGATCAATAGGAAGGTAGGTGATGATCTTCACCTTATTGAGACTTCATCACGGGAAACTATGGCATTGACATTTGTAATCCAATTTTGGTAACGAATTCAGCTAAAATATGCTCTGCCAGTCATTTCAAAGCTGTCCCCCCCCCCGCCCCTGTCCCACCCCCTCACACACATAATGACTTTCCTTAATGTTTTTTCATTACGGAGCACAAATTAAAACTTCACAGAATATGTACGCATATATAAAATCCTAAGCATTGCAAACCAGATTTACAAAGAAAATTATTATTTCCTATATTGAAACAAAGACTGAGTAAAACAGAAATGAAAATTTTATGTATAATGTTTATTTCTAGCCTTAATGCTAAAATTATATTTAAACATACACACAAAACAGCAACAGTAAAAGCGACCAAGCAAACGAACAAATGACAGAATGGATAATATTTTTATTTCTTCCATTTTTACTGTAATTTATCCTTGCTTCAGAAACCCTTACATTTTAGATAATTATCAAAATTGAACAGCAGAGGGCAGAAAATAGCAAACTGTTTCTTTGAGCACACTTTTCTATTGCAGTCCTGGTAGTTTTGAAATGTTCAAATTTGATTTTATTATTGATCAATATGAGGTATTTTCTTGAAACAGAGTTTCTCAGCATTAAAAATACATTGCAGTATTTTTCATTTATTTGCATAACCACTTCCTTCAGCCAATTTAAATTTATCACATTGATACTGACAGTATTCTATGCCTGAAAAATGTTATGTAATAAATGTTATAGTGAATTTGAAAAAGTTCCATGAATGATAATATAAGTACAGTGATGTTAATTCTGCAGGAGATGTATCTATATACGATGCAAAAGGTACATGCCTTGTGAAAGGCACATTAACAGAAAAACAGTTGAATTACAAGTCATGCCTACTAAAATTATTTCCATTTTATGTATGAATTATAATTGGTCACTAAACAGTAATACTTGCCTTGAGTTATTACATATTATTTACTAGGAAAGGTGCTTCTATGATTCAGCAAATTCTTATTTTATATTGTTTGTTTTTATAGAATGTAATTCAGTCAATTTTGAGTCCATCTTTTTCCCTGACTTTAAAATAGATTAAGATGAAAATAGTTTTTAAAAAGTCCTCTTTAAAAAAAAATTAATTTACATTGACCCATACTTCAACCATGACCAATTCTCCACATTTAACTTTTTTTCTCTCTCTCTCTTCTTTCATTCCTAGTTACTTGGCATGAAGTTGAAGTTTTTCTTGTGGAAAAAAATTGAATGAAGAAAAAGTATGGCTGAAAAAAGTATTTTTTATTTTGCCCTGAGCTGTTATTCATTCTTTTACGCATTATATTTTAGAGAATAATTCAAATCATTTTGGTGCCTTACATCACAACTAGTGATTGAATAGATAAGATGTATTAATTATTGTTTATAGTGTAAATTTGGATATATATTTATGTCTTCCTTACCATTTTTATTCTTTTTAAATTTTTTAAAAGGCTAAATGCATTTTGACGCACGACACCTGTTATATGCAGAGAAGTGTTTATTAATGGACTAAAATAAATTCTTGGTGATAAAATTGGGAGGTATTTTTACCTGTAGTATAATTGATAATGGATATTTTAATATCAATTAATAATTGATTAATGGATATTTTTTACTTCCTGCTTAGGAAAACATACCGAAAATCAAAAACAGGGAAAGACCATGATTTGAAATCAGGATTACAGGATTAGAGAGCCATAGAGGCCGCTTTGCTCATCTTTCTCATTTTCTTAAAAATTGAGGCCCAAAGTGGTTAAGGGTCAAGTATGAGACCCTACAGTCAACAAGGAGGCTGTACGAACGATACTAATGGGACGAGTGCACAGGAAAGCAGCACGATAGACTAACTCTTGGCGTTCTGACATATCACCAGGCTACGCCTTCCGTATCGTGGGCTCCGATCTCCTGCCTTCTGGAAACAGTCACGTGTACTCAGTCGTCCTTGATTGCTTTGTTTAAACCGCAAAAGCCATAGTCGGAGAGAGGAATTTCTGCCACAGCAGGTCCCAGGCATGAGTGGCAGGCAGTGTGAGGCCCCTAAGTTCCCACGGGGAAGTCCAGGCTTCCATCCTGCCCACCACCCCCTCCCCGCAAACTTTTAATCCCTAGCCTCATCTTTCTTCTCCAGTGGCCTCCAGTTCGCGGGTTCAAAGCGGTGAGAGCTTAGTTTACTTTCTTTGGGCGGAGATATTTTCAAAACTCACGACCAAAACGCGATGGAGCAGCCTGTTTCTAACTCAGTCTCTGGGAAAGCGTGTGCAGCTCAGCGGCCTCGCAAGACTTGCTTTTAATTGCTTTATCCTACGAAGCTTTCCTTGAAACGGAGTCTTCTGCTTTCAAGCTGTGTAAAGACAGACTTCTAAGGAGCCAAGACTACACATGTCTCTACGACGGGGCGGGGGGAAGGGGGGGAAGTCTGCAGTGAAAGCTGCGAGAGGGACCCGCACGCAGCAGGCTGGGCACAGTGTGAAGATGGGGTTTCCATGCAAAGTATTTCACAGGTTCAGTCTTGATCTTCTCCGGTGCGGCTTTGGCCTTCAGAGATAGACCTCGGGGTTCTCCCTGGACCCCGGCTACCTCCCCTTTAGCTAAAGTTGACCGTTTTGGAACCCCTCCTCGTGGGTGTTTTGTTCGCTCGCTCGCTTTCCTGGTGGATCAGGGGCGGCGGGGGGCAGCGCTCCTCTATTGCTAGGTGGGTTGTACAGGCGCTGGCAGATAAAATCGGAATTGCTTGTATCGTACGGCAGCAGGGCCTGGCGAGAGAACGCTTCAGCGCCAGCAGCACGGAGCCACTCGGCTTCGCACGGCAGCCGGAAACGGGCTTGGCCGCGTTCGGTCCGGGCTGGAGCAGCTCCCGGCGCCGCAGCTGCCGCGGCGGCACAAAGGTAGCGCCGCGCCGCGCGGGCGGGAGCGGGGGCGCTGTCCGCGGTGCTGAAAGGCGAGCGCCGGTGGGCGCGACAGCTCGCGAGACCCGAGGTCTCGCCCGGGGGCCGCGGCGGCCCGGCTCCGAGCCGCGCTCCCAGCTCCGAGCGCGCGACGCCGGGGCGCGCGGGGCGCGCAGGGGGAGGAGCGCCCCGGCCGCCCGCCCGCCCCCCGCGACTCGCGCACGCGCGCCGGGCCCGTCTCTGGGACTCGCGTGTGTGCGTGCGTCTGTGTGTGTGCGTGTGTGTGTGCGCGCGCGCGTGTGAGAGCGGGGAGGGGGAGAAGCGCGCGAGGGTGCGTGTGTGAGTGCATGGGCGCGTGCTGAGTGTGCCGAGGCGCTGGGACCACAGCGGCAGCCTGCTGGAAGCTGCATCCAGCCAGTCTCCGGGCTTCGCGAGCGGGGACCGGGCGCAGGGCGGCAGCCATCCGCAGGACCTGGGAAACAGGGCTTCCTCTGCCGCCACTTCGGGGTTCTAGCAGCTCGGTGCTACATCGCTGTCTCAAAATGCAGAGGATCTAATTTGCCGAGGAGAACGGCCAAAGAAGGAAGAGGAGGAAAAGGGGGGAAAAAAAAGAAAGGGTATTTTGTGGATGCTCTACTTTTCTTGGAAATGCAAAAGATTATGCATATATCTGTCCTCCTTTCTCCTGTTTTGTGGGGACTGATTTTTGGTGTCTCTTCTAACAGCATACAGATAGGTAGGTACCCTTTGTGCTCTGCTTTTGAATTGTGCATAATTTGGTGGTAATCTTTGTTCACGGTGGACAAATTAATTCATGTCATGTAGACTTATGTCATACCTTGACTGCATTCCAGGTTTAAACTGCCTGGAATATATATGTTTTTCTTAGGATGAGGCAAAGGCAGAAGACTATGCCTCTGATACAAGAGACGGAAAGGGCTTCTCATTAATGACCCCCAGATTTTTATTCCTTCTGCCGTCACAGCGTCTTCCCGTTTGTTCAGCTTCTCTAGGGGTCTGAATGCTCAGCTTGTGATCACTAGGAAGGGAGGACGTTTCTGGCCACCCACCTTGCCCTCGGGCCCCCCTGTGCCTTGACCCTCGGCCTAGGATGCTGCCGCCCCCCCCCCCCCGCACACGCACACGCGCACACACACCGGCTCCCGGGTCCGTGGATGTGTTTATTCGGCCTGCTAGTGTGGACGAGGGGCTCCGGGGCAGTCGGGCGCTAGCGGGCTCCCCTGCTTTCCGCCGGGCGCTGACACTGTCCTCCCGCTTGGTGTTTGTTCTTTGCAGGGGGGCTGTTTCCCAGGGGCGCCGATCAGGAATACAGTGCATTTCGGGTAGGGATGGTTCAGTTCTCCACTTCGGAGTTCAGACTGACACCCCACATCGACAATTTGGAGGTAGCCAACAGCTTCGCAGTCACCAATGCTTGTGAGTAAGGAATATTCATGCCCTTTCGGGGGGCCGCACGCGGAGAGCGGGCTGGTGTGTGTGTGTGAGTGTGTGTGTGTTCCTGCGTGTCCGTGTCGGGGCGCAGTGACTGCACGCGCGCGTGCGTGTGGCAGCGTCGGGGGAAGGTGTCGGCGATCGCGGGGACCCCCGCTGGCTGGGGCCTGGGGGGCGGTGAAGAGCCGGCGAAAGGCGGCGGAGAGTGTGCGCCCTGGGGCTCGGGTGGGGTGGGTGTCGGAGGTGAGGGGGCGTCCTTGGGTGCGGGGCTCCCGGCGTAGCTGGAGTCTTCGAGGCGAGCCCTCCACCCTTGCGCCCCGCGGGCACGCGGTGCCTCGGGGCGCGCCGTCGGGCTGCTGGGTAGACGCCACGGCCCCGGGCTGGAATCCGCCGGCCCCGCTCGGGGTCCCCGTGCGGACCCCGTGAGCCTGTGTGCTCCCCCGAGACGGGACTCGTTGTCACAGCGGCCCCGCAGTGCGCTCGGCACCCGAGGCCCCCCGAGGGGCGCGGCGCGGCTGACGCAGGCCGGGGATCGCGGCCCCGGGGCGCCGCGGGCCCTCTCCGGCCGGGGCGCTTGTTCGCAGGTCGCGGGGCTGCCGCCGAGGCAGCGGGAGGAGGAGGACCCGAAAGCGGCGCGATGCGCCGAGTTCGGAAGCTGGCGAAGCCGCCGACCAGCCATTTTAGCCTCCGCAGCCGTCCTGCTATTCCCGGCGCGGCGCGCGGTGTCCGGGGACCGGCCGCGGAGCTCCGTCCAGGCCTCAGAGTGTGGGACCCAAGCCATTAAGTCCCCGCGCGGTTCCGTGGGAGGGCCGGCGGGCCCGGGTCCAGGCGCGGCCGCCCCGGACCCCCTGCCCTCTGCCAGCGGCTGGCATCCTTTCCTGCCGGCTGGGTGGCGGCGACTCTTTCCGGACTTGACGTTCTCAGTGTTCATTGCACAGTTGACAGTTTCGCGGGGGGACTTGCAGATGGCCCCCCCTCCCACTCTGGCTACCTGCAGAGGAGCCAGCGGGACATGACCGCAGAGGAAGCCCGGCCGCGGGGTCCCCACGGTAGACAGGCAGCTGGTGGCCGTCCCGCCGCTCCGTGATAAGCCTTCATCGTAGAGCCCAGGGGTTAGCTTGACTGTAGTGTCCGAAACAGCCTCCGCTAGGTTTGGAGCTCCCATCCACCGAATGAATGAAGGAACGAAACCACTGGCTTTGACCCATAGAGCAGGGGTCGTCATCACGGTCCTGCTATGCTTAGAAGTCAACTGTTCATGAAAACCTGTTTAAGAAGGTTTCAGTGTTGTGTGTTTTCTTCACATGTTGGTTCTAAGTGAGAAAAGGAAGTGGGCATGGTGGGGGGGGAGAGAGAGAGAGAGAGAGACAGGCTTAAGTGGATTTGCAGTTTAAAAAAAAACTCCATAGAAGAATATAATAATATATATCTTGGAAAATGTATATATATATATATATATGTATGTATACAAAGAAACCGGCTGTAGTTTAATTTTTGAAGGCTTTTACGCTTGACCTGTTTACCTATCAAGTAAATTATTTTATAATTATTCATTTTATTTGATATCAGGTTTCCGGTTTTTTTTTTTTCCTGGATTGTGAGTTTGACACACAGTGGTGCTAAGTATCTGACTGTATGTAATTGTATACTAGTGTGAAAATGCTGTGGAAAGTAATGAACCTAAGGCAAGATGATTATTGGAAGGATCTAGATTTTTTAAACAAGGTGAAAAGAATTTGAAAATGGTCAATGACAGAGAAGTTCACTCATTGGTGAAAATCATGCCAGGGCCTGGCTGAGAGCACAGGAGATAGGTTCCCTGAAAGCAATGAATATGTCTTCATTCCAAATGCTGAATGACTGTGCTGGGCCTTGGTAAAGACTAAAAATAATGGTTAGGTAAGGTTAGGTGACTAGTTTAGGTCCTCAGTCTCAATATTTTTGGATAGATTTATTTAATATAAATTTTATTGAAATGAGATATGCAGGCAGAAACTGTACATATATTAAACACATATATAAATCCATACATTTCCACAGAATGAGTACATCCATGTAATAAGAGATAGATTTCATTTAAAAAAAAAAAACCACACAATTTAATTCGCTTGACCACAGTTCTGAGAAAATGGGAAAATCAGATCTTCATTTTGCACGGATTTTTTTGTTGTTGTTTTTCTTAGAAAATGGAGCTAAAGTAAAAAGTTACATGTCTCCAGGTCCCAAATTTTCTCCTCCATGGATTATTCTAGGACACTAAAACAGATTATGGTGAGGAACTGAATGCATTTTCAAGTTTCCGACCCGGGAATTCAGAGCCATGTTCTCTGCAACTCCCGTGTTATAAGTAGTCTTACTGATTGCTGAGCAGAACTAGTTGAGGCCCTGGTACAGAAGAGAGACTCATTGAATAGAATTTTCTGGAGCTGACATTAACTCGTCGACCGGGCACTCAATTTCTTCATTCCTTTGGGAATTTTACAATCTAGAGTTTGCAAAATGAAATGGAGTGTTTGTATCCTTTTTTTTTTTTTCCCCCCAAGAGCAATAGAAAATGTAAAATTAGTTTACCTCTTTTCAGAGAGAGAGAGAGAGAGAGAGAGAGAGAGATGCTTGTATAAACTACACTCACAAAGTTAGCAGTCAAGAAATGAATGGAGATCTCTAATATCAAATTTATTAAGATGAGTCTTGATCACTTAAATCGTGCTCAAGGCTTTTTCTCCTTAGCCTTTGTTTCCTTGTCTTCTCAGTCAAGGGGACTCCATGATTCTTTCCTATATGAAGTGGAAGCAGCAGTGTCAAATATGTTGATAGAAACCCAACCGACTTTCTCCCATTTCCTCCAGAAATCTAAGAAATTCTGCTTCTTAACTCCAGTATTAAAATGTGTATCATCAATCAGTGTTCATAAAGTAGCTTGTCCTTCCTCCGAGTTAAACCATAAAAATCCCATAGGGTCAATTTAACCCTAAATGGAACGTATAAATTTAATATATTAAGAAAGCAGAGTTGTAAACCTTAATAGTATAATTTCAAAATAGGAAAGATATTAGTCTGCTAATTGAGTTGTATTCCTGAGATGGAGGGACTTCTTTGGAACTGCTGAGGCCGATGGGGCTTTCAGGCTCCAGCAGGATCCATGGAATGGGTTAAAGTTATGCGAACGAAATGAAGTCATTATATTCTGAACTGAGTAAGTGACTGTGCAGGGTCTGAACTCCCTCCCACTCCCTCTTTCACAGTCACAGTGGGAATAATGGAAGGACCTACTTGTTCCCATTTGTTTCCATGGGTACCTGAGGAAATAAAGACAGATTTCCAATTGCTTACTTTCTCCTTTTATTTTCTCCTCCCTCCCCACTTCCTTTCCTCCTTCTTTCTTATTAGCTAGAGAGCCTACTAAGGTGAGTTTTCTTTTTTTCCTTGAAGGTTGCTTAAACATAAGACTTCAATATGAGAAAATCCATGAAATCAGAAAAATAAATAAATTAGCATCTGATGTTCAACAGTTGAATCAGTAATGGGCCTCAAGAATTCTTTCCTTCCTTCCTTCCCCTCTGCCCCCTTCAGTATTTGCTGAGTGTCTTCTAGATGTCAGAGAATAAATGAATGCTGTTCCTATAGTAATTCATTTTTTCCTAACCTTTCCCCTCAATGCTCTTTCAAATAGTTTTCAAATTCTTTTTGGCCTGGACGCCTTTCCTGTGCACTGTCTGCTGGGTCTTGTCTAAGAAGTTTAGTCTGAGGATGTGGAGATAGTCTAGTAGTTTTTCTACAAAAGCAATTTATTACAGTAACTCAACATTTTTGTGAAAATAATAAATGTGATATTGGCATATGTGTATACACCACATATTGTGTATAGGTTAACAAAATCAACAGCAGGTTTTAGGCGAATACTACATATGTTTGCATTCTAAAAAGTTTTAATAAAGTTTAATGTACTATTTACTAAAACTTTGTTTTAGTAAATTTGTTTTATTTTAAACAAAATAAAACTGTCTGAAAGGGCTATGAACATGAGTATTTATTTGATCACATAGGGCTTTGGAATTAAAAATATTAAATAGTAAATGTCCTCTTCAAAATCTTTTCTATTTTTTACTGAAAGACTTTGACAAATAGCTATTAAGCTATTTAAAAATAATTTAATAGTTTCATATTTCAATTTCATAACAATAAATTATAAAAATAATTAAATTTCAAGAAACAGCAGATAAAATCTACTTTTCCTCTAAGCCAGCAGATGGAGATGTTGGAGAAATACTGTTCTTTTGTAAAACTGCTGCGCACACTGCCTTTTGAAGCAACGTAAACCTGTTCATTTAGAGAGATGGAAGAAATATGTGTAAATGGCATCTATTTTGGAAAAACTCACTTAAAATGATGTGTTTGAAAAATAACTCCGAATGCCTTTTAAGAAGAGTGCCTTCGATTTTATTTTTAAAATAGATTATCTTCAATGTTCTTGTGAATTTGATTTGGAAAGAAATTCAGGAACATCATTGATTATAAATGCTCTTGGACAAGAGAGAATTCTAAAAGTATACTTTTTCCTTGGAGAAAGAATCAAGACTTTTTAACCTTGACTCTTCAGATCTTATTTACTTACTTATTTTATGGGAGTAGAGTTGATTTACAGTGTCGTGTTAGTTTCAGGTGTACAGCAAAGCGATTCAGATACATATATATATATATATATATATATATATATATATATATATATATAATTTTCCTTTATAGATTACTGCAAAATATTGAGTAGAGTTCCCTGTGCTATCCAGGAGGTCCTTCAGATATTATTTTAAGGTATATTTCTTATCATTGAATTTTAGTCATGAATTATTGAGATTGTGTATCTGTGTTCATCACATTAATTGGTGCTTGCTAAACCTTTATTACACTTTGCATGAATTTGTGTGTGTGTGTATGTATAGTTATAGATTGCGAGTAATTATAGATTGGCTGGGCTATCATGTTTTGTCATTTTGTTGAGGTAATTACGAGAGCCTGGCGTTACCCACTTTAAAGTATGCGAAAATTTCATAAAACCAGAATCAACTTGGATGCGCTTAAGCAATTATGAGAATTTGTGGTGTGAAGAAAACTGGGGACAAATGTACCAGAACACAATACCTTACAACCTGGGGTGTAAATCTTCGATTATAAGCAATTGGAAGTTACAAAGAATGAAGTAGCTCTTAATACGTGAGAATAATTAATCATTGGACTTTTTGTAGTTAAGCTTTCATACTCCATGTATATCACGAGAGAATTTCAAGAAAAGACATTATACCAAACAGAAATCAAAGAATGGCTTTGGTTGAAATATTCTATTTAGGATGTGAGAAACTGAGTATTTAAATAAAAATTACTGTATGAAACTATAGAAGCTTCATAGTAACAGGGATTTATTCCTGTGCTATTCCTTTTTGAGGTCTCGAAGACTTCAACCTGCTGACTCAAGAGGTTTCCCTTTCATGTCAAGCCTTTAAAGTGATGGGGTCATTGCACCTTGACATTAGGACCATAAAATGCTGATTCATGCCAGAGCCCAGATTCTCTCGGAATCTCTTCCAAAAACACTTACACTTTCAGACGTTCTGGAGTCCTGACAATGTTAAGGAAGGCTGTAGAGGACCAGTTGTTTCCTGGTTATTCCATCAGGTGTTGCCTTATGGTTGACTTTTCAAAGAGCGTGGGCTGTTTTCCCTCCTCTTCCTCTGTTCTCCTCCTTCTCCTCCCTTTTAAAAAAAGTCAGTGAAAGTGCTTAATCTGCAGAGCAGATGCTACTACAGGAAATAAACTTAAATTGAAATAGATTTTTTTTTTTTTTTTAGGTAAGCAGAGGATATACTCCACAGAGCTAAAATCTTGTATTAGATTTAAACATTTTATTGGGATGTTAGTGGCCACTGGGTAAATTATATTTTTCTTCTTTAACTGAATTCTACTGAAGATTCCCCAGACATGATTAAAATCCTAGCTCTTTTATTCTGGCAATTTTCATTCAAATTTTCTGAGGTTTTCTCTAATGTTCTGAATAACTCATTGCCAAATGTCTTAAGTAACTATGCCTCGTCAATACAATAGGAAAATTAGTTGTTGAATTCAAGGTTACCCACGATTTTTTTTCGAATCTCAAAATCACCCACGATTTAAAAATTTTCTAAAACTAAAAGGTTTCTCAAAGCAGGTTTCACTAATTTGGGAGAAAAATGAATGTGATTCCTACAGAGGTGTCCATTAGTAGTCTAATACCTATTATTTTTGGTTACTATTCAGTTCAAAGTATTTTGTCATTTTTGATAATGTTAATTTATAGAATGAAGACATTTAAAAATTAACGTGGAGAATGAAAACATGCCTTTCTTAAAGGCAGGGTCATGCCACTGCTGGCTTTGTATCCTTCACGACTTTTTATCTATTACACAGACTGCATATAGCAGAATGTCTTGTTATAGAATTATACTTGTTAAAGTCAGAATTTTGCTCTTACGCTACTTTTGGATTTCAGAAGAAACAATTTATTTGGTAAAATCTGCCTCCGATCCTATTTAGATTGAGGTGTGATACATTTTTCATTTTCATCTACAACTTAGATATGTTCAAAGTTATTATGTTTATCCCTAAAGCTACATTGCTCTATGTTAAAATGCTTTGCTGAAATAAATGCTGTTGGGGTGATGCAGAAGCCGTGTTGCAGTGGTTAGAATACAGGGGTCCTTTCTCAGGGCCCTGAGGACTATGGGTGGGCCCAGCTTCCATTTTTGTTTTGGACTTTACACAAAAAGTGACTGTTCATATACCTTGAATAGCCACAAAATTGTCTTATCCAAAAAGTGACTGTTCATATACCTTGAATAGCCACAAAATTGTCTTATCTCCCCCCAACCCCCCATCCCCAGGATATTATATACCACAGTTTTCTGTGAATCCTTCATTTTTTATTTAAATTAAAAAAAAGCCTCCAATATTTATTTTATTTTATTTTTAATTAATTTTTACTGGAGTATAGTTGATTTACAGTGTTGTGTTGGTTTCTGCTGTACAACAAAGTGAATCAGTTATACATATACATGTATCCACTCTTTTTAAAATTCTTTTCCCATATAGGTTATTACAGAGTATTGAGTAGAGTTCCCTGTGCTATACAGTAGGTCCTTATTAGTTATCTGTTTCATATATAGTAGTGTGTATATGTCAATCCCAATCTCCCAATTTATTCCTCCCTACCCCCTTTCCCCCTTGGTAACCATAGCAAAATTTTTACAAAGCACCGAATTACAAAAATATATATTTTTTAGAGATATTTGAGAATGAGAAATTTATAGACACAGTTTCTTACGGACCAGTTGCTTTAATATTTGCACTAATGGGTGTGATTCTTTTATATGCATGTCTTTTTTTTCTTTTTTGTATTGGCAGTTTATCCTTAGAATTTGTTTTCCAGTAATTTAGCTATTTTTATCCTATTGATAGTTTCCTTCAGCAAAAATAAAACCCAACTTGTAATTATAGTTTTATTTTTCATATGTTAATTAACATAATATTGCAAAAAATCATCCAAAATGCTCAGTACTAATGTGTACCTTAAGGTTAAAGACAGTTTTAAAATGTAGAACCTTGACAATTATAAGAATCTTCAACTGAATAGAACAAGTAGGTTTGGGAGATAAGGGTTCATTATAGGAGGGGATTTATGTGGAGATAGTTTCTTAGATTGTTTTACTTTTCATCTCAACATTTCTTAAAGAAATGACATATACCCGTCACAGTTTTACTATTTAAATTGTTATTCAGAATTTTACTTTGTAGTTTTAGTTATGTTATGTTAATATCTACATTTTTTCCTGATTTTATTTTAGTGTGTACAATATGAGCACAAACTGAAATGAATTGAGAAATGCCTGAATTGTAGTTTGTCTACAGTCCTCTGAACAGGGCATCATATTTCTACTGAGCTATTTACCCTTTGTGTAAAGTTAATTTCAAACTATAAATACTATGGCATTCACTTTATTCTGCTCTGATACTTGTACTCTGATCAAATTTCGGTACCTCAGAAGGTGTCCCTTCAGTGCAAATATTTTTTGTCTAATCTTTATAAAAACCCAGTGATACTGATTGAAGTGATAGAAATATGTTTATATAAACTGAGTGTATCTATGCTTATTATGAAAACATAGAGAAGTGTTACCTAATTCTTCATCGCTACAACATAATATGGCCTTGGTCAATCATTTCTAACTTCAGCATAAAATTAATTGAAGCTCATGTTATATAATTTGATAAAAAAAAAGTTTTCTCAGCCCCTAAACCTTTTGCAGCTGATACTAAGACTTTGCATTAAAATACTCTTTCAGAATTAGTATTAATTTTACAATTTCCCTTGCATAAGTATTGGGTCCACTGCAGTAAGAATATGTCAGCAATATGTGATTATGTATTTTTTCATTGTTTATGCAAGAATAAAAGGATAGAATGAGCATTTTGAAATAATTATTTTCACACCAAAAGGAAAAAAAAATTCCTTTGTTGTAGGTTGAAATTGCAAGATTTCTTAATGTGTCAGAAGGGGACCGTGGACTAACAGGAACAATTCCAAGAGGCAGTGTAACTTGGTGTACTAGGCAGAGGAGTTGGAATTTGGAACTGGGAATTTTTTCCTTTTCTCTCTCTTTCTGTTTAAGCTTCTCATTGACCTGGTGTTTGCTTAGTTTGCATGTCTGCAGTCAGGCTTCTACACTAACATTGAGCTACTATAAAACAGTGAGTTCTTGTCATAGTATTACTTTTGATAGATAGAATTTGATAGATACTATTAACTACTTCCAGAGGGAGAAAAGAAAGAAAAGAAACGTTCTGGATCCCTCATAGGCAAAAACACCACTTTCAGGCACTTTATTTTTCTAGGCTGGTAAAAAAGTCGTTCTTGTTAATTATGAGGTAAAACATTGACTGAAAAGTTTCAGAAAACGTTGTAGCTAAAAATATGTAATGTGGAACATACTACTAGGGTTTGAATTTATGAGAGTCATAATAAACTTTACCTCCTGCTTGGGGTTCCTGAGATGTTTTAGCAACTCAACAACTGATAAATGCTAATAGGGCTTATCAGCAGAACACAGAAAAATTTGTCTTTTAGTTTTATCTGGTGGTGATTTATTCTCCTTTTTTTAACATCTAGATAATGGTCCTAACAATCCTAGATATATTTTAAAATATGTTAGCATGTCTTACAAGAATATTTAACAAAATTAATGATAATTCTTGAATGATATATAGGGTTTTTTGTCATTGAAGTTAGTCACACAAAAAATTACTGAAGCGCAATTTGGGACTGAAACGCAGAACACAACGAGTAGTTTCAATTTGAAGAATAAAGATTTTAAGGTGTAGGGGGATCAGCTTAGTCCATATATTGGGGAGTATTGTCATCTATAGTTTAGTGGCACTAATTTGGAACATTTTAAACATATTCCTCGAAGGTTTCGTGTAAGCTGTTTATTGTGAATTGCAGCTATTGAAAAGGACTGCCTGTTTTCAATAATCCAGCTACCACAGAAGTAGCTCCTGGATTCTAGAATGGGAGGAGGACTTCCCTTAAAAAAGTCTCTCCTCCTCGCAAGAATTTGGCAAGGAAAGTTCTGGAAGTGCCGATCTCCAGCCGTGGTAGGGAAAGTGTGTGTTTGCTAGTTTTTCTAGAGAGATACACTTCAAGTGAGGGCATGAGTTTCTTCTTTATTCGTATCTTATCTTGTGCTTGGGAGGAATTGAAAGATTTCAATCTCATTTTCAGTTTGTGTATGAAATGGAGATATTGAGCTTTGTAATTCCTGAGCACTTTCACAGTTTGTAGCTTTATTCGTTTTATCAGTTTTTAAGTTGTTACTAGTTTACAGTGTTATTATTAATTTCCATCTGGAGAAGAAATTTTAGGAACAGAGGCAACAATTCAGAGGCAATATCAAGGAACAGTAGCGTTTCAGTTTTTTTTTTTATCTCTCTGAACACAGACAAGTCAAGAATTGTCATCTTAATGATAAATGCGCAAGCATTTTGTCTACAAAAATAAAAGACGTTGATCCTTTGCAGTTTGCAGCCATGGTGTCCTGGGACACAGAAGAGCATTAGTTGAGTCTGAACTTGGAACGGAATTCTGGTCCTACTGTTAGATGTGTGACATCAAACAAGTTGTTTAGCACAGCTAAGTCTCCGTTTCCACCTTTGTAAAAGGGAATCATACATTATAGGATTATTTTGAAGACGGAGAATAGGCGTAAAAGACTGTGTTTGTCACATCTAAGTGCATGGAAGTTAGTGGGCTTGTTATCACTTTCTGTGTTGAGATATTTGGATGGTTTTGATAAGCACTTGTTGGGGACAGAGAAAAATGCATTTCTAGTTTCTTGCTGGAATCTTTTCCTGCTGTTTGTATACCAGGGCAGGACTGCTAGGTGACAAAGAAGAGACTAACAAAACAAACCGCATAAGCCCCTTAAAGATATGTTTAGCACACTAAAATAGGAGAATGGCTTTTAAAAGCCGAGATGCTGAAACTCAAGCAGTATCACCGTGTCGCATGTCACTTCCAGGAGGATGTTGAACAGTCTGGGCTCTTCATTCCCGGTGGGGCTTTCAAGCACATAATTAAGATAGCTACACACATTGTCCTACTGTGCACATTATAGACTCCTCACGGTTTAATTCACCTAATTAAGTAAATTATATTTCTTTAAATGAAAAGCAGATGAGAGAACGCAAGCTTTAGAACCGGACAAATGTGGGTTTGAATATGATTAGGAGCTTTATGACACAAAGCGTGTGTTTTTCTCTTTTGTGGAATGAAGCTATTTCCTCATCATGCCTGATATTGTTATGGGGGGTTGAAATGAGAAACTAAGAGCCTTGATTAGTTTGTCACAAGTGACCCGAATATTCCCTTCTTCCCTGTACCCCAGCCTTTTACTGTGAACTAAACAGTGTGCTTGGAGAGGTGGAGGAAAATAAAATGGAAATTCTTGTCTTCAGAGAGCTTATACATTCGATAGCTTTATATTTATGCATAACTTTTGTCTTCTCAAAACACTTTCCTAGCTGTTTGGTCTTCACTGTAGCTCTGTACAGTTTATAGGATAAATGGAATTATTATTATACCCATTTCCAGGTGAGAAAACAAACTGGAGTTGTTCTAAGCAACTCTAAATTTGTGGAGGAACTTCTTTTAGAAAACACATCTTCTGCTTCCTGGGTCAGTTTTTTCACAGTGTCAGAGGGCAACGCAGCCAGTATATTAAAATGAGCAGATGTGGTTTGAAATTACGGCTCCAACATTTACCAGTTGTGAGACTTTGTATATATCAGTTAAACTTTCTAATCCTGTTTCTTCCTCTGTAAAATGGGGGCTATTATAATACCTGCCTCATGAGGAAATTGTCAGATTCAAATGATAATCATTGCCCCATATAATACAGTGACTGATGCTGCTAATTTTAGTGATTTCCAATCCCCCCGAGGGCATATTAATTATATACACTTAGCTCCATGGAAGGGAGGCATGGAAGGGAGATAGCTAAGGAGATCTAACGTAGCTCTCTGTGTAATATTTAAATTAGTAAGCTTCTTTAATACAACCATTTGAACTAATACTGGAGACTAGGGTTTTATTGTTGTCATTTTTAGAATACTGGTGAATGTGCACGTTTACCAAGAATTTTAATGTGTTCTTGATCCCAAAACAGATAAACAGTAAGAGCTAAAAATCATGCATGAGGTAAAAAATGCAGATTTGGGTTATCGTTAAGTGTGAATATGTAATACTGTGCAGTTATCCGTTCCACCATCAGTACATTTGAGCAAATGGAAATGATGGTGTCGTTGCCCATGACGAGGGTGACATTAGACATGGGATTGGCTCCTTATGGCTTCTTCCCTGTGGATCGGTCGTCTGCCTCTTACTGCATCCAAATCCATCACAGGATTCGCTTCTTTCTTTACCTTTCTAAAATTTTAGTAGATACCTGTTTAATGCCAATCTTTTAGGTAATGTCTCAGGTGACAAAGAACAAGATAAGGTTTCTGTATTGGAAATTATTCGTGGGTGCAGAATTATTTTTATGGCAAAAAGTAGAAGTAGTTAATCCAGGTCAGCTACATGATTTTTGTATTATTTTAGAATGTATAGTGTACTCATTGTTTCCAGATCATTTATAAATATTATCGTATACCTTGGAACTAGATTTGGATCAAAGTGTCTTAAGAGCAGAAATGGTAATTATAAAAATTATGAAGAAAATATAAAAGAGGTAGAAGCTGAAAACTCATTGCTTGTCTACTGACTTAGAATATATTGTTGGAAAATGGGGCAGCTAAATGATGAACTAGTGGTATTAACAGTGATGTGAACTGAAGAACTTTTGTAAACAATTTTAATTTTTGAATCAGATTTGGAGATGATAATTTATATTTTATTTTGCAAGATTTTCCTTTTTTTTGGCTTCTCTGCCAAAAGTTCTTCAATTCAGTTTGAAATATAGACTACAGAAATTGCTGGGTAGTTTTATATAAATTAATTTGATGTTAACTAAATTATTTAATTATTATAAATACTGTTTTAGTTTGTTACTGAAGAAGCAGGTTGCAAGTCTTACAATACTGTAATACGTTGTATAAAATATTAAAAATGTTGATGCATGTAGCTATTATGAGTAATCTAAGAGACACACCTGGCTAGTTCTCTTGTAATGTTAAAACAGGTTTTATATGATCTAAACGATTGTAGTAACAGTTTGAAAATTTCGGGTGGCAAAATCTTGATTATCTGAAAAAAATTGAATCAGTTTTAACATGTAGAAGAAATATATAAAAGGATTAAAAATTTGTCAACAATAACATTTAGATATTGTGGGTGATTTAAAACCTAAAACATGCAAAAATTAGAATTTAGATTCTTAAGGATTGTGTTTTGAGGTTTAAACATTATGAAGTAAGTAACTCAGTCACGTGGTAATTTTTAAACATTACAAAAGGGGATATAATAAATACTAACTATGTCTTTTCTCCCTCAATTCCACTTCTCTCACATAATCACCATCAATGGTTTCCAGAAGTACTAGTGTCATAAATACACTGTTCTTTCCGTATCTTGATAATTTGCTATATTAACATAAACTGGAGACCTCTTTTATCTGCACAGTTTCCTCCTTTGGAGTTCCTGCATGGTATTCTGTTGTTATTTTAGCCTGTCTTTTGTTGATGACTGTTTCCATCTTTTCCTGACTATATTAATAATGTGTGCCAGTGGGTTTTCAGAATAGATTTCTATGAGTGGAATGACTGAGTCAAAGGATGTTTGCATTTAAAATTTTGCTACATATTCAAAAAAGGTATGCGATTTACATTCTTACCTAGAGTGTAGGAATATGCCTGCTTTCACCTACTCTCAGGACTAGTGTACAATATTAAACTTGTTTAAGGTTTGCTATTGCTATTTCACTGCTTAGATTTACAACGATACGTTTTGACTGAAGTTAAACGTTTCTCACCACATTATTTGCATTTCTGTGTATGTGTGTGCATGTGCTTGCACTCAAGGGTCTGTTCATAGCTTTGCCCAGTTTTCTCTTGGGTTGTGGCTCTATTTATTATTTATCGATACAACATACATGAAAGTAACACCTACTTGTCATGAGTTGCCACTGTTTTAGCCAGATTTTTTTTATTGAACTATAGCTGATGTAGAATGTTGTGTTAAATTCTGCTGTATAGAAAAGTGATTCGGTTATGCATATATATATATACATTCCTTTTCTGATTCTTTTCCGTGATGGTATATCACAGGGTATTGAATATAGTTCCCTGTGCTCTGCAGTAGGACCTTGTTGTTTATCCTTTCTATAAAAACTAGTTTGCATCTGCTGACCCCAAACTCCCAGTCCGTCCCTCCCCAACTGCCTCCACCTTGACAACCCCAAGTCTGTTCTCTATGTCTGTTGTTTTTCTTTTAACCTGTTCATGATTTTTTAAAACCATGATTTCTGTTTATAATTTTTAAGAATGCATATATTCTTAAATTTTCTTCAGTTAAATTTAGAAGTGGTTTATTTTATTGCTTCAGGATTTTTGTGCTTTGCTCAGAAAGACTTTTCCCACTCAGGGTGGTTTGAAGAAAAAGAACTGCCCATCCTTTTACTTAATACCCATCCTATTATGGTTTCAAGATTCGAAACGTATCTTTCATCTGGATTTATTTGGGATAAATACTAAAATAGGTATACAGCCTTTTCTTTCATAAGGTTAGCCAAATTTCACAGCATATAAAAAAAAATCCATTTTTTCCTCCTCGATTTGAAATGCCATCAGGTATTCTTCTTGTGTAAATAGTTCCTCAGGGATTTAAAAACAAACAGGAAACTTACGCAGAAAATGAAATAAACAAGATTAAAACTCTATTACAGGCAAAGGAGTGTATGTTCTGCAAGGTACTTGTTTCCTCAGTAATGCTGTCCTTGTAAATTGTGGTTCTGTGTCACTGTGGTCTCAGATCAATAAAGAGGATGTCAGACTCTGAAGGTTCACTGAGCCCAGAGGGATAAATAAAGGATTGTGTTATGTTTCTGGCTTGCGTTACAGCACTAATGTCACTTAAATGGACTGCTGGTTTGTCTATTCTTAACCTATATCAAGGCTTAAGTAATGGGTTATGATTTCGACTTGGGTTTTGAATGTCCCTTTGAAGATAACTTAGTGTAACAATCCATATATGTTCACAAATAGAATATTAAAACCAGAGAATGTAGTTCATATGCAATAAAGGTAAAAGAATTCAGATGCTCGTGGTTTTATTAACTTATAGTTTCATCCTCAGTTTGTCTTAAAAACTAGTTATGTGGTCTCTCTAAAGCCAAATATCCAGCTATCTATGGTATAAATCTGATTTAAACTGGAATGCTAAATACGATACTAAATTGTTAATTTCATCAACGAATACTTTCAGTTTGCCTTATGGTGGATGGCATGCACTGTGTATTTTTGGCCAAACATCAGGGAATTTATAAATCTTTAACAACTACATTTTGTGGAACTCTGAACTTAATGTGGCCCTGAAGTGCCTTTCCGTGATCATTAAAATGGAAAGATTTTAACTTTCGAGATAACAATTTTATAAAATGTATTTCATTCCGTTTCTTTAAGACTCTAGTCATCTGTTTATATTTTAATATCTTTTGGAGAATAGAAAAATGTTACCTGGATGAACATAAAACAATTACATAGGCAGAACTTCAGTGTTAATTTTTTATGCTAATACTTTAAGCAAATTAAATATTTTCCTAACATTGGCTCGGTCTCACTCCTTACTCCACTCCTAAAGGCAAAGGAAAGTCAGAAAAAGCCATTTGATGCCAGTGAACTAAAGATGCTGAAGTACCCCTAAGGGGGGATGTAATGTAGTTCTGGTCCCACAGTGGAACAGGCCACAGGTGGACTGAACAGACAGATTTTTCTAAAGGACTCCATGGTACACAGACCCTGTTCTCTTTTACGGGATGACTTCTGCTTTTCTTTTCTTTCTTTCTTTCTTTCTTTTTTTTTTTTTTTTTTTGCCTGTACTTACACTTGTGTCTAAATGGATATTAGTATATGTCATAATAATTTTTTGTTTTGATTTAAAATCCTCAACGTTTGAATTAGCTTTCCATTTACTTTTAATTGTCTTTGGCAAATTCTGGTTTCAAAGCACTCTGTAATCATAGTTGTCCCTATTTCCATTCATTTTTATTTATCTCTAAGTTTTCTCAAGGCACTTGTACATCATAATGTTTCTCAGGTGACTCTAATTCAGGACACATTTATTTAAGTCTTCCTCCAAAATTAATATAAAAACTTCCTAAAGTTCTGATTAGAAAAATTTTCCTAATTATAAAAGTACTTATTAGGTGGAAAACTTGGAAAACACAAAAGAAAATAACAATCAACATTAATTTTACTCAAGAAGTAAGCACTTGTTAATATTTACCAGCGTTCTTTTGTATTTAATGTCATACCTGAAACATTTTTGGATGGCAGTAAAGCCATATATAAACTTAATTTTCATGGCTTAGTAATATTTATCCCCTAGCTTAATTAATCATCTCCTATTTTTACAGATTGTTTTTGAATCCTTCTTTTATCCATTATAAAATATTGCTGCAAATGCAAATCTTCTGCATATGTATTTTCCCTCATTTCTGATGACTGAAGTATTATCACTGGGTAAAAGGCCATGAAGCATTTAGTTAAGTATTTCTGGTAAACACTAAGAAAATCCATACCAATCTATAATCCTAGCAACAGTCTATAAAAAGTCTAATCTCACAGAATCTCAGCATCAGTGTTATTATTTTTAAACATCCTTATATATTTCATCACCAGAAGATCCTTTTTGTTATATAAAACAAGTTTTCATGTTTATTACACATTTATGTTTCTTTTTTCACAAATTGTTTATTACAATCTTGTACCCAAATTTCATTGCCATCTTGGTATTTTTTTCCCCATTGAGTTGCATACGTTATTTAGTCAAGATCAGTGTGGGAGGGGAAGACGGGGCTAGGGAGTTGCCCATCCAGCAGTTAAATGCTGTGGCCAGACAAGGACCAGGCCACTTCAGCGTCCGTTTCATTGGGTAGAGCTATTCACGTGACTGTGTCCAGCTCCAAGGCAGTGGAGACTAACTGTCCTTGGGTCCAGAGGAGGAGAACAGCATGTTGGAGAAGATTATTAATGTCTACAATAACTGCGACCCCTTTGCCTATCAAAATCTACTTAATTTTTTGCCTTAGTTTATTATTGTTCTTTTCAATGTTGCCTAGGATTATTTTTCAAGTATTGTTTCAAAGATTTTTTTTTTTTGTGGAATTTTTCCCCTCCAGTACATCTGCACACATTTAAAACTCCTAATCACATAGAAAGACAGAGTGGAAGACAATTTACCTCTCTCTCCTTACCTGTCTAGTCTTTCTCTAGAGATGACCACTTTTAACCATCTCTGTTATCCTGCTAATGGTTAACTCTGTGTTCATAACATGATTATACCATCAATTTTATATTGCTCTGTTTTTCATTATAGCTTGTATTAATATACTCGAAACCATACCTCTTATTTCAACAGTTACAGACGTTCTCTTGCAACTGCCTACCTTATGAGGTGATAACATTATTGAATCCAAATTGAGAATATTTACATTCTCCTCTGTGTTTATAATTGGCCTTACATACATATACTTTGTATATAAGTTTATTCTGAAAGCTGGAAATTAAATAAGTATTATTTACATAATTTTCTATAGCTATTTGACTATTTTTCATAGCAGAGTGTTTTTTCTTTCCTGGATATTTGAATTTCCCAAATTTCCTTTTGCATGATGTGGCCTTAATATCTCTGTAGGCTCTTCCTGTTGTGTATCTAGTTCATGAATTTTAGTTTTCCAGAGACTTCCTTCCATCTTCCTCATGCAGTCTGGACTGACTGCTCTGAATCCTCCTGTGGAGCTGACACCCTGGGATAGCACCGCCCTTCTGTGGTTGACCGTTCGTGCTTCTAACTCTTGGCTTATTTCTTCATACGCTAAATCCATTTTTCCTTATCATTTACAATAATTATTTTAAAACAATTTTCTAAAATACTTCATAACTTCATTCTTTCTCTCTCTCTCTCTCTCTCTCTCTCTATATATATATATATATACGCATACATAGATATATAATCCTTGCTGGATACTGATTTCTAGGATAAAAATCACATTTTCTTAGAACTCAGAAGGAATCCTACATATCTTCTATTATAACATGTTGTTGTGTCCTTGTTCTTTTGTGCATTTACTGTTTCCTGGTTGGAAGCTTCTGGGATTTTCTTTATCTTTAGTCTCCTAAACAAAATTTCACAGTGTTGTTCCCAGATGGGCATTTATTTCCCCATCCTACTCAATATTCAATTTGAAATCAGACTCCCCTTTCAGATCTGGGAAATTCTTAGCCATTATTACTTAGAGGATTTTCCCTCCTCCATTTTCTTTATTATTTCTTTCTAGATAGCTGTTTAGTTGACTTCTGCTCTCATTTAGAATTTATTTAATGTAACATTTCAAATGTTAACATTTGAAAGTAGGCCACCCATCAAATTTTTCATGAAACTGTCCTTTTTTTATTTTTACTAGTATAATGCAACTAAAAGAAATTACCTTTCATTTGCTTGGCTAAAGACAACACTAACAAATTCTGAGATTGTCTTGAACAGCTATACCTAATAATGCTTAAACAAACACCTGCCTTTTCCCTTCCTAGTCATTGAATGCCTTTTGTGGAATTTTGAAAACCATAGAGAATCACAGGGCTAAGAGAAACATATTTATAAGTGAGGATAAAAACAAAACAAAAAGCAAAGACTGAACATTAGAATGAGGAAAACAGATGAGCAGGTAAATGTGAGCAATGACTTAAATAATATTAGATATTTGGTTTGTTCCAAAGAGTCATTCCACATTACTGACTCTTATTTTATCTTGTATTTAATTATAAGTTGCTTTTCTTTGCTCTTTGCAACAGTTCTGTAAAACCTATACACAGTTGACCCTTTGTATCTGCGGTTTCCAGGTGCACAGATTCAACCAACCACGGATCAAAAATATTTGGAAAAAAAATTCCAGAAAGTTCCCAAAAACAAAACTTGAATTTGCCTCATGGGGGCAACTATTTACATAGCATTTGCATTGTATTTACAACTATTTGCATAGAATTTACATTGTATTAAGTATTATAAGTAATGTAGAGATGATTTAAACTATACGGGAGGATGTGCATAGGTTATATGTAAATACTATGTATTTTATATAAAGGACTTGAGCATCCTGAGATTTTGGTATCCAAGGACCAATTTCCCTTGGATTCCAAGGGATGAATGTATTCACTACCTTCATCTTTGCCATCTCCTTCTTTTGGGAGAGTCTTTCTTTATGTTGCCAACATAGTTGGATTTTTTATATCTCTTTGATATTTCATCTTAGGCATATGGCTTTTGAATTTTGAAAGTGAAGACCACCATAAGCTTCATTTCTAGGATCTTAACTCTAAAAATCAGCCAGGTTGAGGCTTCACCTACGTTTTACCAGACACATCACTAATGATCAAATAGAGTAAAAATATTAAGTAGAAAAAATATTAAGTATTTGAATAAAGAAAGAGAGCCCTGGAGAGTTTGGGATTTTATTTTTCACTGTTAACATTTCCTTTTTCTTGGTGATAATGGAGATCCTTAGCCTCAGAAAATGAAAGAACAACTGACTAGGCAATCACGTGAATGATATATTTCTGGCTGGGAGAAGGTGCAGTTCATGAAATAATCTTTTTTTCTGATGAAATTCAGGGAGATAGATTTGAATGCTTTCTGATGATAGAGGTGCTGGTGAGATTACTCATGTCATATGACTCTTCAGAAGAGTTTAACACTCTTTCCACAAAAGTACAGTTGATTTTCATTATTCACTGTAGTTGTTCTACACAATCGCTGTGAACACTGAATTAGAGAATACTGACCATTGCTCCTGGGAAGTTTAGAGCCTCTGGTCACAACATTTTCATCAACTAATCAATATGTGACTTTGATGTGTGTCTCTGTTTCAGATGCCTTATTTAATATATATTGTTGATGCTCTAACATTAAACTCGTGGCCAACAGCCTAGAACTCACACCTGAACAAAGATGAAATAAGAGTCAGGAATGTGGAATGCACAAACCTAATATCTAATATTATTTATGTCATTGCTCACATTTACCTACCTGCTCCTCTGTTTTCCTCATTCTAATGTTCAGTCTTTGCTGTTTGTATTGTTTATATCATTATTTGGAAATATATTATTTCTCTTATCCCAGTGATTCTCTGTGGTTTTCAAAATTCCACAAAAGCTATATTTTCAAATAGCCATGCAATGAGTAGGAAGGGAAAAAGCCAATGTTTGGTTAAACATTATTAGGTATAACTCTTCAAGACAATCTCAGAATAGGTTGGTGTTCTCTTTAGCCAAACAAATGCCATCTTGCTCTTAGGAGCACAAGACTTCAGCACTAAGCTTGGGGGCCATTTTAAACAGCAAAAGCACTAACAAAAAGCACAAAAATGCAAAAAACGTGGCACTATGTAAACTGGGAAAGAGACACTTGTTTATAGTATGAGGGCTGAAGCAAGAGGCAGTCTCGTCTTGTTTGACCACAGCTGGGCAACCTGTGTATCGGGGATCACTCGGCACACCCGTGAATGACTGCAAAGGGGCTGCAGGTATTGATTAGGGGGTTATAAATAAATCTGAGTGAGTAGGTGAGGTTACAAATACAAAATTAGCGAATAATGAGAATTGACTGTGTTTGTTTGCTTTGAGCAAGTTTGGACAATAGCTCTCTATTTACTTTACGAGGCTGCTAGAGGTTAAGGGATTTCACCCAGCTTTGAAATGTTTATAATTACCTATGCTGATAAAACACCTTAGATTTGAAAGGATAAGAAACTGACATTTCTTTAAACTCTGCTGAAGGAGTTGAAAGGAGAAGAAAATGCTTATTCCTATAAATTCAGTTTCATGATGGCACAGCTGAAGGACAAAGCATTTTCTTTTCTTTTCTTTCTTTAATAAATGTCCCCTAAATGTGAAAAGTTTAAAGCACTGAAGGGCATTAAGCTCCTTTGAAGTGTCAAGGAAGCAATCATTCTTGTGAGTTGTGTTGTCCTAGGTTATTTTCCATTCATGTTTTGCCAGTCTTCTTACTGGGAAAGGAGATAAAGAAAAGGCCTCCCTTTTCTTTATGGCTGTTGTGTGTGTCTGTGCATAATGTGCACATGGTTTGGCTTCACATGGGCTTAACGGAATCTGGTATCGTCTGTCTCCCGTGAAGGGTGGTTGTAAGCACAGAGGGTCATGGCAAGGAATCCTGGGGAGGTGTACATCCTCCTGGAGCATTAGGATGGGGTGAGTGATACCAAATCCACACGCAGGAGAGACACAATTATAGGTTGGGGTCTGTGTGTGAAAGGAAATCCCCATATGATGGGAAAACTGGCTGGAGAAACAGGTGTGCTCTTGGAGTGGGTTAGATCTGAGCTGAGACCAGGCAGAGAGAGGCAAGCCTGAGAGGTGAAGAGTTGGGGAAAGAGCATCACTGGCAGGGAAGCTGGTTCATAAATTGGTTCCTGTAAGGGGTGGGGCAACGAGAGACCAAAGAAAGAGGCAGACGCTTCAGATCAGTAGGTTCAGATTTAATGAGTGAGGGACTCACATATGAGGCTTGTGGTGGGCAGCCTAGAGGGGAGTAGATCTCCGCCCCGCCTGGCAGAATCTGGAACATTTATATTGAAGCTGTCCTGGACCAGAGGGCAGACAACAGAAGCAAGAAGAACTACAGTTCTGCAGCCTGTGGAAGGAAAACCACAATCACAAGAAGACAGACAAAAGGAAAAGGAAGAGGACTTTGTACCAGATGAAGGAACAAGATAAAACCCCAGAAAAACAACTAAATGAAGTGGAGATAGGCAACCTTCCAGAGAAAGAATTCAGAATAATGATAGTGAAGATGATCCAGGACCTCGGAATAAGAATGGAGGCAAAGATCGAGAAGATGCAAGAAATGTTTAACAAAGACCTAGAAGAATTAAAGAACAAACAGAGATGAACGATACAATAACTGAAATGAAAAATACACTAGAAGGAATCAATAGCAGAATAACTGAGGCAAAAGAACGGATAAGTGACCTGGAAGACAGAATGGTGGAATTCACTGCTGCAGAAGAGAATAAAGAAAAAAGAATGAAAAGAAATGAAGACGGCCTAAGAGACCTCTGGGAAAACATTAAATGCAACAACATTCGCATTATAGGGGTCCCAGAAGGAGAAGAGAGAGAGAAAGGACCCAAGAAAATATTTGAAGAGATTATAGTCGAAAACTTCCCTAACATGGGAAAGGAAATAGCCACCCAAGTCCAGGAAATGCAGAGAGTCCCAGGCAGGATAAACCCAAGGAGAAACATGGCGAAACACACAGAATCACACTGACAAAAATTAAAGACAAAGAAAAATTATTGAAAGCAGCAAGGGAAAAATGACAAATAACATACAAGGGAACTCCCATAAGGTTAACAACTGATCTCTCAGCAGAAACTCTACAAGCCAGAAGGGAGTGGTATGATATGTTTAAAGTGATGAAAGGGAAGAACCTGCAACCAAGATTACTCTACCTGGCAAGGATCTCATTCAGATTCGACGGAGAAATCAAAAGCTTTACAGACAAGCAAAACTAAGAGAATTCAGCGCCACCAAACCAGCTCTACAACAAATGCTAAAGAAACTTCTCTAAGTGGAAAACACAAGGGAAGAAAAGGACCTACAAAAACAAACCCATAACAATTAAGAAAATGGTAATAGGAACATACATATTGATAATTACCTTAAATGTGAATGGATTAAATGCTCCAATCAAAAGAAACAGGCTTGCTGAATGGATACAAAAACAAGACTCATATATATATACTGTCTACAAGAGACCCACTTCAGACCTAGGGACACATACAGACTGAAAGTGAAGGGATGGTAAAAGATATTCCATGGAATATCTTTTGGATATTAAAAGAAAGCTGGAGTAGCAATACTCCTATCAGATAAAATAGACTTTAAAATAAAGAATGTTACAAGAGAGAGGGAAGGCACCTACATAATGATCAAGGGATCAATCCAAGAAGAAGATATAACAATTATAAATATATATACCCCCAACATAGGAGCACCTCAATACATAAGGCAAATGCTAACAGCTATAAAAGAGGAAATCGACAATAACACAATAACAGTGGGGGACTTTAACACCTCACTTACACCAATGGACAGATCATCGAAACAGAAAATTAATAAGGAAACACAAGCTTTAAATGACACAATAGGCCAGATAAATTTAATTGATATTTATAAGACATTCCATCCAAAAACAGATTACGCTTTCTTCTCAAGTGCACATGGAACATTCTCCAGGATAGATCACATCTTGGGTCACAAATCAAGCCTCAGTAAATTTAAGAAAATTGAAATCATATCAAACATCTTTTCTGACCACAACGCTACGAGATTAGAAATCAATTACAGGGAAAAAAATGTAAAAAACGCAAACACATGGAGGGTAAACAATATGTTACTAAATAACCAAGAGATCACTGAAGAAATCAAAGAGGAAATCAAAAAATACCTAGAGACAAATTACAATGAAAACACAATGATCCAAAACCTATGGGATGCAGCAAAAGCAGTTCTAAGAGGGAAGTTTATAGCAATACAAGCCTACCTCAAGAAACAAGAAAAATCTCAAATAAACAACATAACCGTACAGATAAAGGAACTAGAGAAAGAAGAACAAACAAAACCCCAAGTTAGTAGAGGGAAAGAAATCATACAGATCAGAGCAGAAATAAATGAAATAGAAACAAAGAAAACAGTAGCATAGATCAATAAAACTAAAAGCTGGTTCTTTGCGAAGATAAACAAAACTGATAAACCATTAGCCGGACTCATCAAGAAAAAGAGGGAGAGGACTCAAATAAATAAAATTAGAAATGAAAAAAAAGAAGTTACAACAGACACCACAGAAATACAAAGCATCCTAAGAGACTACTACAGCAACTCTATGCCAATAAAATGGACAACCTGGAAGAAATGGACAAATTCTTAGAAAGGTATAACCTTCCAAGACTGAAACAGGAAGAAATAGAAAATATGAACAGACCAATCACAAGTAATGAAATTGAAACTGTGATTAAAAATCTTCCAACAAACAAAAGTCCAGGACCAGCTGGCTTCACAGGTGAATTCTATAAAACATTTAGAGAAGAGCTAACACACATCCTTCTCAAACTCCTCCAAAAAATTGTAGAGGACAGAACACTCCCAAACTCATTCTCTGATGGTATCAAATCATCACCCTGATACCAAAATCAGAAAAAGATACTACAAAAGAAGAAAATTACAGACCAACATCACTGATGAATATAGATGCAAAAATCCTCAACAAAATGCTAGCAAACAGAATCCAACAACACATTAAAAGGATCATACACCATGATCAAGTGGGATTTATCCCAGGGATGCAAGGATTCTTCAATATTCACAAATCAATGTGATACACCATATTAACAAATTGAAGAATGAAACCATATGATCATCTCAATAAATGCAGAAAAAGCTTTTGACAAAATTCAACACCCATTTATGATAAAACCTCTCCAGAAAGTGGGCATAGAGGGAACCTACCTCAACATAATAAAGGCCATATATGACAAACCCACAGCAAACATCATTCTCAATGGTGAAAAACTGAAAGCATTTCCTCTAAGATCAGGAACAAGACAAGGATGTCCCCTCTCACCACTGTTATTCAACATAGTTTTGGAAGTCCTAGCCATGGCAATCAGAGAAGAAAAAGAAATAAAAGGAATACAAATTGGAAAAGAAGAAGTATAACTGTCACTGTTTGCAGATGACATGATACTATACATAGAGAATCCTAAAGATGCCACCAGAAAACTACTAGAGTTAATCAATGAATTTGGTAAAGTTGCAGGATACAAAATTAATGCACAGAAATCTCTTGCATTCCTATACATTAATGATGAAAAATCTGAAAGAGAAATTAAGGAAACACTCCCATTTACCACTGCAACAAAAAGAATAAAATACCTAGGAAAAAACCTACCTAGGGAGACAAAAGACCTGTATGCAGAAAACTATAAGACACTGAAGAAAGAAATTAAAGATGATACAAACAGATGGAGAAATATACCATGTTCTTGGATTGGAAGAATCAATATTGTGAAAATGACTATACTACCCAAAGCAATCTACAGATTCAATGCAATCCCTACCAAATTACCAGTGGCATTTTTTACAGAACGAGAACAAAAAAATTTACAATTTGTGTGGAGACACAAAAGACTCCGAATAGCCAAAGCAATTCTGAAGGAAAATAATGGAGCTGGAGGACTCTGACTTCAGACTATACTACAAAGCTACAGTCATCAAGACAATATGGTACTGGCACAAAAACAGAAATATAGATCAATGGAACAGGATAGAAAGCCTAGAGATAGACCCACGCACCTATGGTCAACTAATCTCTGACAAAGAAGGCAAAGATATACAGTGGAGAAAAGACAGTCTGTTCAATAAGTGCTGCTAGGAAAACTGGACAGCTACATGTAAAAGAATGAAATTAGAACACTCCCTAACACCATACACAAAAATAAACTCAAAATGGATTAGAGACCTAAATGTAAGACTGGACACTATAAAACTCTTAGAGGAAAACATAGGAAGAACACTCTTTGACATAAATCACAGCAAGATCTTTTTTGATCCACCTCCTAGAGAAATGGAAATAAAAACAAAAATAAACAAATGGGACCTAATGAAACTTAAAAGCTTTTGCAAAGCAAAGGAAACTTCAAACAAGATGAAAAGACAACCCTCAGAATGGGAGAAAATATTTGCAAACGAATCAATGGACAAAGGATTAATCTCCAAAATATATAAACAGCTCATGGAGCTCAATATTAAAAAAACAAACAACCCAATCGAAAAATCGGCAGAAGACCTAAATAGACATTTCTCCGAAGAAGATATACAGATTGCCAACAAACACATGAAAGGATGCTCAACATCACTAATCATTAGAGAAATGCAAATCAAAACTACGTGGAGATATCACCTCACACCAGTTAGAATGGGCATCATCGGAAAATCTACAAACAACAAATGCTGGAGAGGGTGTGGAGAAAAGGGAGTCCTCCCGCACTGTTGGTGGGAATGTAAATTGATACAGCCACTACGGAGAACAGTATGGAGGTTCCTTAAAAGTCTAAAATTAGAGCTACCATACGACCCAGCAATCCCACTACTGGGCATATACCCTGAGAAAACCATAATTCAAAAGGAGTCATGTACCACAATGTTCACTGCAGCTCTATTTAAAATAGCCAGGACATGGACGCAACCTAAGTGTCCAGTGACAGATGAATGGATAAAGAAGTTGTGGTACATATATACAATGGACTGTTATTCAGCCATAAAAAGGAATGAAATTGGGTCATTTGTAGAGATGTGGATGGATCTAGAGACCGTTATACAGAGTGAAGTAAGTCAGAAAGAGAAAAACAAATATTGTACATTAACACATATATGTGGAACCTAGACAAATGGTACAGATGAACTGGTTTGCAAGGCAGAAATAGAGACACAGATGTAGAGAACAAACGTATGGACACCAAGGGGGGAAAGTGGTGGGTAGGGTGGTGGTGTGATGAAGTGGGAGATTGAGATTGACATATATACTCTGATGTGTATAAAATGGATAACTAATAGGAACCTGCTGTATAAAAAAATAAATAAAATAAAATTTAAAAATTAAAAAAAAAAAAAAAGAAGCTGTCCTGGGTTTAACCATGTGCACCGTGCAGATGGTCCCAGCCCTGCATCGTTCTCGCAAGGCTGCGTCCTTGAAGGGCTTCTGGGCTGGAAGCACAGTGGGAGGTACAGGCCGAGGACGGGGGTGGGCGTAAGGGGCGGCTCCTTCTTCGGGTCCAGCTGGAGGCTCAACCGTTGGCCGTGTCTCTTGATGATCTTCTCCAACAAGGGAACAGGAAGGGCCTGAACGAGAAAGGACGAGACGTGTGACCTCTCTCAGGAGGCAAGGCAGTGTGGGTGCAGCATGGGAGGTGAGCAGAGAGCTGGCCAAGGAGCTGGGGTGCAGCGGGAGGGAAAGCACCGGTCTTCGTAAGCCCTGGTTTAACTTATGCATATTCGAGATTCACAGGCACCTCAGGCTGGAAGGTCAACCAAAAGGCAACACCAAGATCTTAACCCTCTAACGCAGCTTCGTCAGAGCAAATGTCGCCAAAATATTCAGTGGGAAGGAGCAAATACAATTTCCACACGCACAGAACCGCTTTAGGATGACAGAATAGCTTCATTTGATTGCATTTGGCGGTCACCTGTTCAGTATGACTAGAGATGTACCGAGAAAAGTCTTAGGCTGGGTTCTTAGCTCACAGGGCCTTGTGGTCTATGGGTTGTGTATTGTCTGTATAAACAGGGTGACTGATGCTGTCATGAAGTTATAAATCAGGACCTTCGAACTTTGTCCCTGACTTGGTGCAGAAACTCTTTTCTGAACGATGCGTCTGCTGTCTTTGACGTACGCAGTCTTTGCTGTGAGACCCAGGGGATCACAGGCTGGCGGGCCTGGCCTTGGGCCGCCACGTTTCTCTCCAGCTCCAAGGCTGAGGCAGGGTCAGTTCCTGGCTGGGAGGATGAAGGTCCTCCCTGGAGACAGGTCATCGGCTGCATGAATCGCCTCCTCCTTGAAAGCCAGGGTGGAGAGAAACATGCAATTTAATTCGCTCATCTTTTAAAATTTAAAAAAATTGTGTTATTTTTATTCAGTTTGCTCATCTTTTGATCTGTCCTCATTGCCATGGCGGGAATATGATCTTCTGTGGTAGAAAAAAAAATAGCTACTTAAAACCCCATAATATCAGCATTGTCAATTTTCTAAAAGTTTATGTTATGCCCGATTCGGATTCGTTTCTCTCACGGTCAAAAGCTGGTGTCTACACAGAAAATGGGGGTATTTTACCCCGCAGACGGTAGCAGGTGTGTAGAGTGAGTACACGGATCCTTTAGGGACGCTGTGCCTCCCACTGTTATCCCCAAACTCAGCTAGTGCTTTTATTTCCAGGTAACGATTACGGTGGCGTCATATACTCAGGGTTTGTTTATGCTGCCAGGTTTAATCTGTGTCCAAGGAGTGAGCTCTGCTTTCCATGTGAAAAAAACCCACTCTGCTTTCTCTTTCTTCTTAGGTGAGTGATAACAGACTTAGAGTCCCATGTCGTTCAAAGAAGTAGCATCCCACCCAAGACCCTAAGGCCTCTTGATTCTTATCCGATGTATCTCATTAGGATTTTTACGTATTCTGAATGGGTTAGGAACAGGGTCTACTTGGGGGGAACTGTTAAAACCAAACGACTTTGTAAAATGGAGCGATTAGGAGGCTTATTTGCATTATTAGAAATATGACAAGAGAAATGAAATCCAACTGTAAAATATCAGGACCTCGGAACCCCAGGATGGATGTCATGCTGCATAGCAAAGGCAGTTACTTGTCAGTTTTCAGGGATGCTTTCTAGGGAGAGAGATTTCAAGACCTCTCTTGATAGTCTGTTTCATCACCCAATAACTCTTGTTGGGAAGTTCTGCCTTCTGTCTAGCTGAATTTTGTCCTGCTGTAATTTACACACCGTTTCTTTTAATCAGCCCTCTCAGGAAGGGACGGAAAGGTCTCTGCTTCCTGATCAGGATATGACTTCCTCTGCCCGAGGGCGGCACATAAACCAGCCTTGTTTTCTGTGTGAGGAACTCAGCCCTTCTCACAGTGCACGAGTTTGTTCTCTGGTTTATTTTTCTTAGCATATATGACTGAATTCCAAATTGTTTTACTAAAAAAAAAAAAAGAGAGAGAATGGAGGCCTACTAGGTGAAGTTGTAATAATTTCTAGCTAATTTTGATGATGGCAGAGGCTGATATTTGAGATAATTTATGCCATTTTATATTGAATACATTCCAACATTACACTGAGTTTTGAAAAATGCCATCGTGTGGATGACGTACATTCAGTAGGTCTCTGATGCTCCCTGATCTTTCTTGTTTGTGTTTACTTTTTTTTTTCCTCATTATTCTTGTGTTTGGTTAGGAATCCTAACTCTGCCACTTGTTAGCCATGTGATCTCTCTTGGCCTCAATAACTTTGCCTGTGAAATTTGACTAAGGTGATATTGTCTCTATAAAAATAACATGGTAGGTGTATAGAAAGTGCTCAAAAAATGCAAGTTTTCTTCTTGAGTACAGTTCACTTTTTTACATGAAATTAATACATGTATTCATAATGAGATATGATGTTTGTTCAACTTTACCCCATTTTTAGTAAACAATTTTTATGATGTAATCAGGTTACCTCTCTTTCAGTTTCATACGTTAGTGGTAATATCACTGTCTTCAAACGTATAAACCGTAGAATGGAAATCAGCGTCATGGAAGTTGGTTTGCTTTTGACAAATTTTCTTTGGAATCTACTCAGGATTTATTCCACTAAGTGGCTGTGAGCGCATATCTTGTTAGGTCCTCTATAATATCAAATATTGAAATGAGGATGACGTTATCTACAGTTAATAGGCTCTCTTTGTGTAGTTTTGTAGGGATTTTCACTTCTGGTTTTTCTCCTCAGGAAGATTGAGTGGTTACCATTCTTCATCGTCACTGTTTCCTTAAATGTTTCAGGAAAACATGTTCTCAGACTCTCATATAAAACTATATGAAGTTTAAATTTTCATTTTTCATTTTCTCTCTGCTTTCTCTTTGGATTTCTGTGTTCTTATTTAAAAGCTAGTGGTAAAAATGGAGAACTACCCCTTTTTCTAATTATAATTTGCAATTGTATTAATTATGATTTAAGTCATTTTCTTCTCTTGGCTACCCCTTTTATGTTGCCTCACCCAGATAAAGATGAAAGTCTGTAACACTTGGGACTTAGCAGGTAAGCTTCGGTCATACGGCTGGATGCCCTGCGCTCCTCCGTCGTCAGCGCGCATTTTCCAGGTGTATGTCCGGTGCCTCTGTGCCAGGCCCTCTGAAGGGAGGAACCTAGAGTCATCTTCTGCCAGCCCATAAGACAGAAAGACAAACACACTGAAGGTTTGCAAATGGGATACCGTGTGTCCCTACATGCCTGTCATGCATGGGTCTAGAAGATGCCGAGATCCTTGTGAGGGGCGAAACTGGGGAACAGCCTTGGATTTTGTGTAAATGCGGGGCTGGGAGCAAAGAAGCCGCTGGTGCGAGCTCGGCCGCTGGCTGCAGGGCGATCTGGGGGGCGCAGGCACCCGCCCTGCCGTGAGCCCCGGGGAGAAGGCTGAGATCAGAGCTCCCCGACCGAAATAGAGCCCAAGTCCAGCTCTGACTGTAAGGGGATTTCAAGTTTTCAGCCAGGACGACGGTGCACGCAGGCGGGCGCAAGGAGGTGGGTTTCGGAGAGCAGAGTTGGGGAAGCAGGCAGGGGCAAAGTGGGGTCACCGTGCAGACAGCATCTGCTGTTATTGGGAAGAAGCCGTTAGGGTCTGATTCTGGTTTACAGGACAGACATGCCCCATCTTTGTTTCTATCGTTCTCGCTGGGAAAGCGTCGCCTATCAGCTCTGCCTAGTTTACGCTTCCTACAGTCACATCTCTGCGGAATAAATTCTCTGCTCTAGTCCCTATTGTCTCTTTTCCCCTTTCTTCTGAAAATAGTTTCAGTACTTCTCATGCACCAGGCACTGTGCTGAGGGTTAGGAAACTGCCACCAAGGGCTCTGCAATCTCGGGAGGGGCTTTATGAACCTCCAGAGCCGTTTCCAAATGTGCACTTGCTGTGCCAGCTCTCCTCCGACTGTTCAAGAACGTCGTGTAAAACCTAAATATAGGCAATCGTTATTTGTCAATCATACTTCAGTAACACACACAGATCTGTCTGTGAGCTTGGATACTTCCTCAGCACACAAGCCAAGTTCTCATCCGCGTTGCACCCGGGACCACTGTAATCCTCCCCGCCCCCCGTGTCTTCAGGACTTCCGAACTATTTTAGTCACAGTGTGTAATTATAGACTCGTCAGAGCTAGAATAGATTTACTATCACATATTTAACAATTTTTAACATATGGAGAAACTCATCCCAGATAAATGAAGCGATTTAGTTAAGGGGAGCAAAGCTATTTACAGAAAGAGGCAGGATTTGTGTAGAACTTCTGACTCTGAAATTGGTCAGGTGCCTGGCAAAGTGCCAGGTTATAGAAGACGCTCAGTGAGTGATGGCTTTATTCACTAGATGTCAATGTGTCCCTGGCTAGATTGCAATTTCTCTAAGAATAGAAGGCGCTTTACACTTGCATTCCTATTCTAGAGCTCCAGTGCAGAGCTGAGGCAATTGTAGATGGTAAGCATATATTTACTGAATAACTGTAAACGCAGACCTCTCTCTCATTATCTTCATATGCAGGGAGTAGAAATCCTGAAAGAGAATCACCATGTTAGTGATCTACTGTCATTGTGTCTTTAGTGTAAAGGAGAATATTTATGGTTCCTGAACCTTGTAGCCAAGCAGTGGTCCTGGGCTGGGCCATTACTCTAGTAAAGATGATTATTGGTTGTTTATATTGCAGAGAACTGACTGTTGGGATCTGCAGATATTTTCCAATTTACCATTTATGCAGACACTCCTTAAATTGGAATTAGTGATTATGCATTACCGGGACTGCCAAGAACCACTGCATCCCACAAATCAAAGGAAAACGGCTCCCTTTTTGTTGAGAGATATTTACAGCTCCAAGCTTTAAGTTCAAGGCACAAGTTTAAGTGTTTCAATACTGCATCCCTTGAGCAAAGATACTGTCCCATGGAGAGTAAAATTAGAAGCGTGAAACCATATGCGATTAATGTTTCACTTGCTGAAGATGCTTATTGAATTAATATACGTCTGAATTTAAAGCAAATTTAAGCAAATACTTTAGGAGACGAGGGGCTTAGGAAAGAGACTGTCAGGTTGTGCTCTGTGCTGTCACTGAGACTTAGGGAGGTTAATTACTGTATCCTGGGGTGATAGCTGAGCAGGGTCAATTTTCATAATTGAAGAAATGGGGTTATCATGGTGGGTCTTTCTTTCTTGCCTGGGAGATGCACGTATTGAATAAAACACCTAGAGACCCTTCCTTCTTATTGATTCTACAGTAGGACCAGATCCAGTTTTGAAGATTTCAGTGGGCCCAGTTCCTTCGAATGATTGCAAGACACAGATCTATAGGGAAGGCAACGATGATAGAATATAAACACACCTGAGCACCTCCACTGTCAAGTGAAAACCCACCGTTAAATCAAGAACTCCATCTTGCTCCCCAGCAAAAATAACAAATGATGAAAAGGATGTGAAGCCATGATGTATAATAAAAGTACCTTCCCCCATCCTTTTACAAAAACCATAATCTTCTTAACTGATTCCCAAAGTGAATCTCCTTATCACCTTACGTACTTTGTGATCCTGGGGACGTCTTAGGACAGCAGAAAAGGCAAGAGAAGGTGATAAGAGAGAGGGCTTCCGGCCATCCTGCTCTGTTTGCTTTTCTTCTTCCTCTTCCTCTCCTTCTCCTCCTTTTCCTTCTCCTTCTTCTCCATGTTTCTGTCCCATCTTCTAAGTTTTCTTCCTTTCATCTCTTTTCAGGGGCTGAGGAGTGGGAGAAATATAACGTTGGAAATAGAAAACGGAAACCTAATTTCCTCAGTACCCTGGGCTTGATGCTTTATGGCACCTACCAAAAACCTTATTTATCTTCCAGTTTTATACTAATCATGTCATTTTAAAGGAAGCAATGCCATAGAAACCAGGAGAGAGTGGAACTCATGTCATTGTTACAGAAGATACGAAGGATCTTGGAAAAGAGACACGCCATGAGAATGTCTTCAAAAGTACTTAAAACCTTTAAAAATATTTTCTGACAAAGTAGATTCCTATAAGAGAAACAGTATCACACTAGTATCCTGGGAGGGGCAGGACAAAACCAACAGGAATTTCTAGCTTGTACTTTTTTTTCTTTTTAGAAAATTCCTTTCAGTCCATTCATTCACTCATTTGCTCATTTACAGAATAAAGCTTTTTCCTTGGATTCTGTTCAGTTAAAAACTTCATCTTAGGAGCTACTTTATTCCTCTAGTACTTTTTCTCTTTAATTTTACTTCTTTTTTCTTGGTACTGACAACCCCCTGATGCCCACCAACAATGCTGACATTATGAATGGGTTATAAAGCCAATGAAGATGCTTATCTTTCTAATAAAGAAGAACAAGCAGAGATGAAATGCGCTTCCAATAGCACTGCTAACTAAAGACACTTTCACAATAAAGTGTCCCTTTTCTAGGATTAGCTTTTGCTTCGTGTCACTGTGGGTACGGAAATTCAGGGGGAAATTGATATCCATTCACTCATTCATTTTAAGATCAGTGTAATCAGTAGTCATTATTAGGCCAGAAGCCTTATGTACTAGTCCAGTGATTCAAGTGTCCTCGGAAGATCCTGGGGATTCTTGAGACCGTATAAGAAGGTCCTTGTAGTCAGAATTATTTTATAATAATGTCAAGACATTGTCTTCCGCTTTGTTGGCTTTGAACTGATGGTACAAAAGCATCCGTTACCATGAACCAGGACCGTGGTCCCAGACCCTACTGAGAAGTCACGTGTTCATCACTGTCACATACTCACAAAATAAAGGGTTTTTGTGCAAGAATGTCTCTCATAAAGCAGTAACAGTTGTTGATTTTATTGAATCCGAATCCTTAAGTAGACATCTTTTCGTATTCTGTGGAACAAAATGAGAAGTATGCATGAAGCACTTAGTTATTTGTTTACGGACTTCATAGGCCGCCTCTTTACTTGGAGGAGGAATTGACATCCTAGGGTTATTTACATTTGATTATTTCACCAACATTTTTGGAGAAAGAACAAAGTGGGTCTGTCACGGTAAGGCAAACAACTGACAATTTGGGGTGCCAATGACAGTATTCAAGCTTTTAAGTTAAACATAAGATTTTGGAAAACATGAATCTGTCACTGTGAGTTTGTCACCTTCTCAATAATTAAAGGCTTCTCTGAAGAGATGAGCGACAGTACTGAGGAATGCAACATTCTGATGTTGTATAATGAGCCGTAGCAACATCTGGAAGAACTACTTAACTTAGTGAACAGATATTTTCCAAATGACCGATGCATAATATTGCAGAATTATGCATGAGTAAAAGATATACTCAAAGCCCAAGATATATTGATATTAGTAGCTTTTATTGGAAGAGAATACTAAAAAGTTCATTTATATGGTTTCAGATTCCACATAACAACTAACCTTTAAGAAACTACCTCTTGCCAACTTTTAGTGTGGTTTCAAAGAAGAGTATCCAGAATTATGTGAAAAGGCTGTCAAAATGCTTGCCACTTTTAAAACTACATGTGTATGTGAAGACAGATTTTCTTTTTTTTTAAGATTTTTTTTTTTTTTATGTGGACCAGTTTTAAAGTCTTTATTGAATTTGTTACAATATTGCTTCTGTATTATGTTTTGGTTTTTTGGCCCTGAGGCATGTGGGATCTTAGCTCCCTGACCAGGGATCGAACCCACACCCCCTGCATTGGAAGACGAAGTCTTAACCACTGGACGGCCAGGGAAGTCCCCAGATTTTCTTAATATATGTCCGCCAAAGTAAAATACGAGAACCAGCTGTCTTTTTTTTTGTGGGGGGGGTGTTTCTAGGCTTTTATTTTTTTATCATTATTATTTTTTATGTCCAGCTGCTTTTTTTTTTTTGAGTATAATTGCTTTACAAAGTTGTGTTAGTTTCTGCCGTACAACGAAGTGAATCAGCTATATGTGTACATACATCCCCATATCCCCTCCCTCTTGTGTCTCCCTCCCACCCCCAGCCCACCCATCTAGGTCACCACAGAGCACCGAGCTGAGCTCCCTGTGCTATACAGCAGGTTCCCATTAGCTATCTATATTACACATGGTAGTGTATTTATGTCAATCCTAATCTCCCAATTCATCCACCCCTCCCCTTCCTGCCCCTGTGTCCACACGTCTGTTCTCTATGTCTACATCACTATTCCTGCCCTGGAACTAGGTTCATCTGTACCATTTTTCTGCATTCCACATACATGTGTTAATATACGATATTTGTTTTTCTCTTGGGGGTTCCTTAAAAAACTAAAAATAGAATTACCATATGACCCAGCAATCCCACTTCTGGGCATATACCCTGAGAAAACCATAATTCGAAAATACACATGCACCCCAATGTTCATTGCAGCACTATTTACAATAGCCAGGTCATGGAAGCACCCTAAATGCCCAGTGACAGATGAATGGATAAAGAAGATGTGGCACATATATACAATGGAGTATTACTCAGCCATAAAAAGGAACGAAATTGGGCCATTTGTAGAGACGTGGATGGACCTAGAGTCTGTCATACAGTGTCTTTTTTTTTAAAACATTAAAGAGATTTTCACAAATGGAAAGCAGTGCTACTCTTCTAATTCTTTTGGACAATATAGTTATTTTTCACAAAATATGTTGTTAATATTAGTTTGTGATGGGCTTATTGTTTTAAATTAATTGATAAGTAAATACTTCAAACATCTCTGTTTTAATTTAAAATACAGTAAATAGGGACAGGTATAACTCATGTAAAGAAAGGTTTTTCAGGTCCTTGATCATTTTTAAAAGTGTAATACAGGGGCTTCCCTGGTGGCGCAGTGGTTGAGAATCTGCCTGCCAATGCAGGGGACACGGGTTCGAGCCCTGGTCTGGGAAGATCCCACGTGCCGCGGAGCGACTAGGCCCGTGAGCCACAATTACTGAGCCTGCGCGTCTGGAGCCTGTGCTCCGCAACAAGAGAGGCCGCGATAGTGAGAGGCCCGCGCACCGCGATGAAGAGTGGCCCCTGCTCGCCGCAACTGGAGAAAGCCCTCGCACAGAAACGAAGACCCAACACAGCCATCAACAAACAAACAAATAAATAAATAAATAAATAATTAATAAAAAAAAGTGTAATACAGTGATGAGCCCCAAATATTTGATAACTGTGGTCTTCGTCTATGGAGATTTTCTGCCTCTGGAACTTCAAAGCTTGAATTGAAAATGTCATAGAAACCAGAACTTACAAATTGGGAACTTCAATCATTTTGTATGATCAATCTCTTTCAGAAAAGCTTATTGACATTACTATATTTGGGGAAAATTGCTTCTCTTTAGGGCTCAAAATATTTAGTGAGGCTCAGTTGTTCTTCCTCTTTCAGATCCTTCAAAATTAACCCAGGCAGAGAATTTCATTGACATTTTTAAGCCAGTGCCGAGTTGAGCTCAAAGTCTGTTATCCTCCTGCTTTTTTCTCACTGCCTGTGGTAGGATTCCTGCTTTCCCCCCACTTTTAGCAGAAAGCAAAATGTATCTTATGTGGATAATGGAAAAAGCAAAGTAAACATTAGAGAAAAATTCTTTTTATTTATTCTTGTAATAGATTTGTCAAATACAAGTAAAAATAAATCGATTTATCCAAAGAGCAGTCTTTTCAGAAATATTTGAAAGTGAAAGTGCACACATATACTTTTGTTTTTTTACAGAGGTGGTCATGGGATTAGACTAAAAATGAGAGGAAATAATGCTTTTATTTTTCTGTCCAGAAGCTCAAAATACGTAAGTGTGATTATACTCTAAGGAAAAAGGAAGTGGCTCAGTTAGTGAAAGGAAAAGTTACATTAGTCTATTAATGACTTGGGGACAATTAGATAATTATTCAGAAAGATAACATAAGCTCCCCACTTCTTATGTGTACTCTAGGAACATTTAGGAGAATCCATTTATTGTATAGGGATGCAGGTGGTCTGTCTTAGCATGTATCCAAAGAACATGAGCCACAAAGGGAAACAATAGATTTGACAGCAGAAGACTCAAAAATCTTATGTTACTCATTTGAAAAGTGAAAAAAAAAACCATATCTGGAAAATGTTTTTAATATATGCAATTAACAAATGATCAATGTCCATAGTGTATAATCTTTGTAAAGTGCTCCTATAAATTAATAAGAAAAAGGCAAGCTTTGTTAAAGGTCAGGAAATACTGTAAGAAGAAGAGATATGTATATCCAGCAAACAAATGAATAATTTGCCAAATTGACAACGTTATAAAGATTGGAACCATGCAGAGTTGAGGCATGTGAAACAGGCTCTCATGCCCAGTTGGAAGGATATCAAAGTGTCCAAATGTGACATCTAAACTAGCAATTCCACATCTAGTAATTTATTCTTGGGATATTCACTTACATGCTCAAAGATGTAAGTAAAGGATGTTCATTGTTTTCAATGGTAAAAATAGTGGTTACGAATAATGAATTAGTTAAATAAATGATAGCAACTCAACTTGACAGGTTTCTGTGCAGTTCTGAAAGTATATGTCATTTTATATACAATGAGATAGAAGTATTTTATCATATGTTAAGTATAAACATGCTGTGATTCCTTTTATAAAAATACTCTGTGTGTGTGTGTGTGTGTGTGTGTGTGTGTGTGTGTGTGTGTGTGTAATGTCTATATGCATTGATCAAATGTCTTTGGAAGGTATACACCGAGGATATCTTCTTATAGTGAGAGCTGCATTGCATCAGTAATGCAGTTATGAGAGATTTTCATTTTATTTTACCATTTGACTTATCTCTTCTTTTCTTTCCTTTATTATTTTTTTTTACAATGAACATGTATTAGTGGTAAATATAATTAGATTGAAGTCTTATCCTTACAAAACACAATACTTGAATATGGTAGGCTCATTAAATATTAAATTTTTCTAGTGAAATTAAAAGAACATAATGAGTTCACAAAATGGACGCAAGTTAAATCACTGATTTGAGATACAAATTAATTCTTAAATCATGGCCACGCTGGACCTTTGGAGGCTTAGGGAGTAAACTTTCTGTGAATCCCTCTCGCCTTTTAAGTAATTAACTTCTTGAAACTGAAGAGTTGTCCACCGCAATCTAGCGGACACTTCCAAACTCTCCCTGTAATACAACGGCGGATGAGTTTATAACTGAAACTAGGAGAAACCACAACTTTTCTTTTATCATGTCTTGATATCTAGAAAGTAGAATGAACTCTGAGATGCATAGAAAGGAAACTGATTGTTCAGTCAGGAGAGCCAATTTTCAAGATGCTCTATAAGTTTCTTGATTTCTCTGATTCTTAGAATCATCAGTTATAAAATTGGATTTAAACTATAGGTCATTGTGAGTCTTAAGTGAGATATTTCTGTGCAAGCATTATTTTTATAGTAGAGTTTTTAAAAATTAAAAGTCTTATTATTCTAGTTTTAGTAAAGCCATTGAAAAACTAACCCAAGTTGAAAGAAATCAGCTATATCATGAAACAAATCATATCCCTGAATATAATGGCTGTATGTAGGAAACATTTGCCCCTCTGTTGCCTTGAGATGTAGTTTTACTCTATTGGAAGAAAATCGTAAAAGAACTCAAGGGAAACAAAACAAGGAATTGTCAGATAAAGGTTGATGTCAAGTAAATGTCAGATAAAAACTAGAGGGCTTCCCTGGTGGCGCAGTGGTTGAGAATCTGCCTGCTAATGCAGGGGACACGGGTTCGAGCCCTGGTCTGGGAAGATCCCACCTGCCGCGGAGCAACTAGGCCCGTGAGCCACAACTACTGAGCCTGCGCGTCTGGAGCCTGTGCTCCGCAACAAGAGAGGCCGCGATAGTGAGAGGCCTGCGCACCGCGATGAAGAGTGGCCCCCACTTGCCGCAACTGGAGAAAGCCCTCGCACAGAAACGAAGACCCAACACAGCCAAAAATAAATAAATAAATAAAAATTTAAAAAAACAAAAAAATAGAGCAGGACACCAAAACAGAAGTCACACTGTGGTTTAGTTCCATACGTGGAATTTTGGTAGTGTCTATGAAGAACGCAAAACTTAAAAAAAGAAAATACATGAATGAGATGGCATGTTCATTGTCTAATTGAATCTTACAATGTATTGAATATTAACACCCTTTGATATAGTATAATAAAATACTAAAATTTTGACTATTAATATAGGGTGATGAATTTGAAAAATGCAGGTCTTGGATTAAGACAGTATGTGAATTACTAAATAAGTATAAGCTGGCAGGAGCTACAGCTTCAGAGAAGGGAACTGCGGGATAATCTGGAATCTAGACAGTGAGGGGTAGGAAACTGAGCTGGGTCGGGGAGAGCAGCTAGGATTTAGTTCAGATGCAGATGTTGGAGGTCCTGGAATCGATTGCAGAAATAACAGAGAAATTATCAGCAACTCTCCCATTCAGTTAGGAAGCGTTTCCTGTTATTTCTGATGAATTAGGGAAAAGGGTTTAATGTAATGTCCCTGATAATGATTGTTACCTTCTAAATTTTTAAACATTGTGCCTTACAAATAAATGAATGAGTAAAAGTGATAAACTATTAGCCAGACAGTTGACTAGCATTTAAAGACACACATTTTTTCTTCCTATGTGTTCTTTTCTTAAAAAATTGTATTGAAGTATAGTTGATTTATAATGTTGTGTTAATTTCTTCTGTACAGCAAAGTGACTCAGTTATACGTATATGTATATATTTTTTTCCATATGCTATGGCATCTTGCTAACTGAACCTCAATATGACTGAATCTTGAGAAGCTCTCAAGGTCCCAGTGGTTCTGAAGCAGAAAGAAATGGAAAGAAATGTTAGAAGATGAAGTGAAGGGGAAGGGAAAAAGCCTTTCGACAGCCTTTGTTATGACTGACAAATTTTAGGGCATCAGATTATGGCCTAGGCCCCTGGAATTGGGGAGCTTTCCACCATCTTAGTGAAGCCGCCTTTACAAGTCCGCTTTGCATGTGACGAACTGGGTTGGTCCAGAAAACCAATGGTTCCATCATTCTATAGGTAGATTACTTCACAGGCCATTTGGTGTTCCAAGATAATACGAATCTTATGTTCTGTTCATCCTATATCCTGGAGCAGGAACAAAACAAAGTAATTTCAAAGAAGCACGTCATATAATGATTCTGTTTTTCTGTGCTTTTTATTTCCATTTTACATGACCTTCCTTGTCCATTTTGTTTACTACTAAGTCTTCCCTTGCCGTTGTATTTGGGAGAGTACCAAATACAGATGCGTAGCTCTAACTCCAGTTACTTCACACTTGTGCTTCCAAAGGCCCCTTAACCTTGATTAGAACTTAACAGATTCAAAAAGGAATCCTTATAACCTACTGGTTGCAACCACTAAAACTGTGCTTTCTTTCCTGTTACTTAAGATTGTCTTTGATTACAATTATTATTTATGTCTTCTGCTAGCTCACAAACACCCATCTCTGACTAATTTAAATACTTGCACAATTTCATCAGTTCTGTCTCCAGATTGGACAATTTCTCCTCATTCCTGCTCTTCCTCTTGTGGTCACAAGCTTATGTCAGACTCCTATGAGAACAGAGTTCACTGTTTTTGTGTCCAATCTTTCTTCCTTACGTCTGTTCTACACACTTGGCTTATCTTTCTAATGTGCATAGTTGGTCACGTCCTAGTCCTTTAGAAAATGGTCTGTGGCTTCCCACTGCAGAGAAATGAGCCTTCTCAGTCCAGACTTCCTAGGCTTCACTTTCCGGCCTCACCCCTTCACCCAGCGATCTCTCCTGGACATCCTGTCCTTTGGTCCTATCAGACTACCTACCATTTTTGAATTCATGCTGGTAATTACAATATAGATTTGGCTTTGTGTAGTAGAGACCCACAACTGTGACTTAGCCCATATAATGGCCCGGATGTAGCTGGTCTACGGCCTGGAGGGCTGCTATGACGCATCTATCTCCTGAGGTATCTAGGGACCCAGGCTCTACCATCTGAAGTCTTTGCCTCTTTCTGCATCACCAAGTGTGACTCAGCACCAGGTCCCCATTTCCAGCAGCAAGAAGGAGGAGGTGAGGAAGATGGGCATGTCTGCACTGAAAACACATCCTGGAATGTGCGTGTGTCATTTCCCCTCACTTGTCATTGGCCAGATTTAGTCACCTGGCCATACTCATTGCATAGAAGGCAATACTTTGGCTCAATCGTGGAGGTCCATAGAAGAATCAATACTAACTTACATGAGTCAAGGTTCCATCGGAAGCCCTCATTTGGAAGACTTTGTGAGCATCTTATCTAGGTCTTCATATGGAAGCTTGGAGAAAATACCAACTCTGCATTGTAAGCCATAAAGCTCTGACGTGTCGTGTCTTGCCTTCTTTCTGCATCTTTGGTCCTTCTCAAGTAACAGTACCTTCTGCTGCGGGATGGACTCTTAACTTCAGGTCCTGGTCCGTACCGGCTTCTGTGCCAATCACAGCAAAGGGGCATCGGGAAGAAGGTCAGTACTTTCTTCTAAGCCTGTTGAGGAGCTCCCAACAAAGCTGTCGTGCTAATCACCTGCGATACCTAGAGGGTGTCGAGAATGACCCACGTGGCTTCTGAGCCATAGTCTAGAATTTCTCTGAACTTTGCTCCTGGTTCCGACCCAGTTCACAGGACTAGGTTCTATTCTGACCCCCATTTAATTGGCTACCTTTGTCCTTCCTTCAGACAAATCTCTGGGTCCACGTTGGCCTTTCACGGTCACAGACACAGTATAGTCTTGTTCAGGTCGATCTTCCTCTTTATCCTTCTCTCATTAACCTCTCAATAAAGGCACGGTACAGAGATACAGAAACAAACATAAATACTCCTTAGGGGAACCTTCCCATTTCTATTTTCCAATCACATTGGCACTTCCAAAATGATTTATCACTGATCAAAGTTATTTATGTAGGAGAAGAAAAAGAAATACACAGTTGAATCCCCAGAAGCAACCTTTACTTTTATAGAAAAGACAGATAATGTAACCTGTTATGTATTTATTTATTTAGCCCATGATAGTTAATGTATGCTTGCTTAAAATGTGACTTTTCTGGTTACCATTTAAGTTTGTCAGAGTAAGCTAAGGATAGCAAGATTTCCAGAAACTAGGTCACAGTCTTATACAGTGATTTTACACTTTGAATGTAGAAGCATAAAATGTACCATAGTAATCTCTTCAATTCAAAGTAGTTGATATTATACCCTGGTTTCTTCCAAGACATTTTTTTTTCTGCTTCTTTCATTCCCTGGTGAATACCCAAAGCAGTAAACAGACACTAATATGTTACTGTGCGGATAACTTTCATATTTGCTCTGTAGAAATTACAAATATTTAGATGGTTTCAAATGAAGTAATTTCTCCTTTTTTGGATGTCCCCATTTGGAGAGTTCTCAAGTGGTTTACGAGTTGACTACACCAAAAAATCCATTTGCATTCTAGTTACTGTTTAAAGAATGCAGACTTCATATATTATAATTTTATTCCATTTTATTGGAATTAATTCAGAAAATATGGCCAACCAGGTGGTATCAAAGGGTTTTGCTATTTGTGAAGACATTAGCATATAAACACATCACAACATATGGTTAAAACTTCATTTACAAGTGTGACAGCTTCTGCATCTTGTTGCCATAAATCAATTTAATAGTCAGTGTATTGCATTAGCTGCCTTGGCAGAAGTATTCAGCTGTTTTTTAAAAAAGAATATACCCATACAGTATAGATTCAGTGAGCATTTATTGTAATTGCAATAAATTCAGTAATTCTCTTGTCTCATTGGAGAGTCGGGAAGGTGAAATTATCTTCTCCAGGGGAGAGTCAAGGTCATAGGTGCTTATCTTTCTGATGGGAATTGCCACTCAAAAATCCTTGAATCATTAACTTTACTTTTTTTTCTAATATTTTCCTGTCTGTACCTTTTTCCATTCTTGAACTTTACTATTAGTAACAAAAAATCAAAATATTATCGTCACTTTCAGTCATGAAATATATTAATAAAGGAAGATACAAGAATTTTAGTGACCCCAAATGGAAATACCTGAAAGAAATGCCATAAATTCAAGGAGCACTTTAGAAAATGTATCATGTTTTGATTTTTGGAATTGCATGCAGGTTTATGAGTTCACAAAAAACTTTGGGTGATGCGTTCGTTTCTTATTGCTGCTGTAATAAATGACTACGAACTTAGTGGTTAAAACATCACAATTTATTATCTTGCAGTCTAGAGGTCGGAAGTCTGAAACTGGTCTCAGTGAGCTGACATCAAGGGTCGGCAGGGCTGCGCTCCTCTTTGGAGGCTCTAGCACGGAACCCCCTTCCTTGCCTTGTCTGTCTTCTGGAGGCCACCTGCGTTCCCGGCTCTTGCGCACCCATCCTCGAACCCAGCCATGTCAGGACTTTCTGACGCTGCTCTCACATTTCTCAAATTGTAGCATTCTGGTACTCTCTTGCTTTTGCTTTTTAATCTGACTTTCTGAAATTCTAACCATGCTTTTAACTTATTGTAAAATTTTACCCAGCTCTGAAGGTCTCTGTTTCCATGTTGTTAAAAAAAAAAAAAAAGGGACACTTGTAATTATACTGGGATGCCTGATTAATCCAAAATAATCTCCCCACATCAAAATCAGTTGCTTAGCAACCTTACTTCCATCTCCAAGCATAATTCCCCTTTGCCACGTAGCCTAACATATTCTCAGATTCTGGGAATTAGAATATGGAAATCTTCAAGAGGCTGGTTTTCTACCTACCAGGGGTGTTGGTGACATAAAAAAAGAACAAGAACTAGGAAAGTGTGAAGGGGAAAAGAAATAGAGTGAGTCAGGAAAGCAGCTTGCTAACCCCAGCTGTTCAGCCAACTAGCAAGGGGACTCAGAAAAGCTTTTCTTTTCCTCTGTTTCACAGTTTATCATTTCAATAAATAAATACTACTAATAAATAACATTCCCTGCCAGCTCTGATGTGCCATTCCATATATGTATTGAGATAATGTATGATCTCATTTAATCCTCAAAGCAACACTACCCCCCTCTGAGATAATCAAATTGAGGCACAGAGAGTTTATGTAACATGTTTTGATCACTCAGCAGTAAGTGGAGAGGCAGGATTTAACTCATGAAGTCTAGCCCAACAGCTCAGATTTTAACCATTAGGCTATACCGCCCTTATTGAAATAGGATAATAATAATCTTTTTATTTATTTGTTAAATCAGTCAATAAATATTAATTAGGCACCTACTGGCAGACTAGAAACCCTGGTAAACATTGGAAATATGGTGGTAATAAATAGAACAGATTCTGTCTCTGTGAGCTGGAATATACGTAAGATGAAATCTAGACATTTGCTCCCTGTAATTGACGGTGTAACAAACCAGCCCCAAACTTAGTGGCTTAACAACAACAATTATTTCATTATCCCTCATAATGTTGTAGGTTTACTGGTATCAGCTGGACAGTTCTCCTGCCCCGTGTAAATTCAGCTGGGCTTCATGGAGCTGAAGAATCTAGGAGGGCTCACTTTCAAGACAGGTGATTGATGCTGGCTGTTGGCTGGGAGCTCACCATGCAACTCGGGCTTCTAATGCGTGACGGCTGCGTTCCCAGGGGGATCCCAGGGATGAATGTTCCCAGAGGGGGAGCAGGCCCGGGACTGGCCCAGCATCGGTGGGCACTGGCGGTGTTCAAGAGGAGGATAAATATACTTCAGTCTTTGATGCACAGAGTGACCAAAACGCTGTGCCAACTTGAGGTCCAGAACATGGGACTCAGGTGGGCGGATGTTATGAGCTGAGGCTGGGAGAGGGAATCAGTGGCTAATCTTGCAAGGGCCTCCCAGGGATTTTCGATTATAAAATACTAGCAATAAGAAGTCTTTGAACGGTTTTCAGCGAGAAAATTGAAGCACAATTCAGATTTAAATTATGGGTAAGATCGCTGTGGCTGCAGTATGAACTCCAGGTCAGTAATAACGGTGGCTTGGACCAGGCGCTCAGAGATGACGGGAAGGCATATCTGAATGATGTTTCAAAGGCATGATTGACAAGACCTGGCGACTGATTCCATTTGGAGGAGAGGGAGGGGAAAGCAAAGATGTGCCTCTTGTCCCGAACAACTTAGAGGGCTGTTTACTGATTAGCTTGCAAGGGGAGATAAGAAGGTTCTGAAGGGATAATAACAAGCTCCGCTTGGAACCGTTCGCTGAACTTCAAGGCGCATGAAACGTCCAAGTGAAGTTGTCTAGAAGGTACGTGGATAGATGGCCTGGGGCTCAGGAGCAAAATCTGGGTCGGAGATGGAGATTTTGCAAGTTTCTGCATGGATGTAATTGAAGCTATGATTATGGACAGAGGTGCCAAGGAGAGATTGTGGTCTGGCAAGAAAAATATGCTTAAGAAAGATTTCTGAGAAAAACCAACATTTAATGTTCAGAGGGAAGGAGAAAGGTCAAAGGTGATTGAGCAGGAGTATTTAGTGAGGTAGGGGAAAATGTTTAGAAGGTGGTATCATGAAGGGCAAGTAGAGCAGTTTCTAACAGTTTGTACAAGTTTGCCCTGGGTTGCTGCCTACAGGTCATGGAGGAGGGAAAATAGTTTTAATACTTCCTTGAATCTTAAGAGTGGCAATGCAGTGAAAAGCCAAATTGCTAATACTGGAAGGGATTATTAAAAGCATTTTGTCATTAAAGACCTATCATTTCCAGCTGTTATTCATAACATTCTAATTAACATTAATGACATTTAAAGTCTTGTGTGCTAAACTTTTAAGATATCAGGATGCTTTTGACTTGGAAAACGTATGAGTGGTCAGATATTTTTCCTTCATGAGAATGTTTGATTTAAGAAATGGACATAGTGCAGTTGTCCTTGAAATTTCTTTGCAATGTCATTTATGAGAGCAGAGACTATCTCCAAATCAGAATTTTTTAACTTTAGAAACACTTTCTTTTAAATTCTTCTTGACATGGCTGAATAACAAGTTTCTGGATTCCTTTGAAATTTTAGGGCTTTGAAATTGAAACTGTCTCACCTCTTGAAGTTTTTACTTAATGCATTTAAAAGAACTCTGTATGGAAAGTCAAAGTGTTGAAAGGAGAGATGATGAAAGTTTATAAAACTTGGAAGAGAATAAACATGAACTTATTCACCAAATTTCAAAATACATATTATAGTTCGAGGATGCCCCCCACCCTTGAAGCACAAAGGAAGAGGTTTAGGGCAAATCTAAAGAAATATTATTTTAAACAGTCTGTTTTAAATTAATGAAATATTAACCAAAGTGGTGAGACAACGTGAAAACGCAAATAGATTAATTAAAAGGGGTTCATGAATGAGACAGATCTACGGTTTTGAGGTGTTCAAGGTTATAGTGAACGTTTGGCATATGCCTTCATATGGCTTCACAAAAATGTTCCTCCATGTGACTCTCAAATAGAAAATGATATACGACTTAAGGGGAACCTTGGTCTTTCTGGTATGAGACTGGTATTTCATGTGTTTTCATGTCTTAGAAGTTAATAGCATACAGTATTATTGAAATAAGTACACCCAGTGCCTGTATGAGAATTCCTGTTCCATGGCTTACTAAATGTGTGTTCTTGGGCCAATTACTTAACCCTGGTGTGTTTTAATTTCCTCAGAGTGAAACAGTGAAAATAATAGTATCTACCTTATAATATTTTATGCAATATTAAAATAGATATATTAACATAAGTTAAGAACTTGATGTTTTTCTTATTGTTGGTATTATAGCAAGATGCTATAGTACTGGTTCTGTTGAAATGGCATTTTAAGTAAAATTTAAAGCAATTTTAAATTGAACTCGATAATTCTATATAAGTCACTAGGGGAGGGTGCTAATAGTCTAAGAAAATTTCATTTTTAAAAAAGAGTAAAATTTGTTTTGTGAATAATCAGGTTTGTTTTTCCACTAGATCATTTAGTGTATAGCCATTTAATTCAGTTTCATTCTACCTGTGTGATTATTCAGTTTTAAAGTCTGTGCATCCATTTTTTCCCTAGGATATAAATTTTCTTTTCTTAGTAATGATTTATTGAAAAATTAGAAAGGAAGAAAATAATTTAAAACCAAGAAAAGAAAACAGTTGTATAAAAGTCACATAAGTAGTTCTTTTCTCTTTTTTGATTTGGAAAATATGGGTATGAGAATGGGTTGCAGAGCATCAGAGGAGCGAAAGTATTCCATGTGAAACCCCACGCACTATATAGATACGCGTGTGTGTATGCATGTATGTACACACATATGTATACACATGTGTGTACATACATGCATACACACACGCGTATCTATATAGTGTGTTATCAGAGAGGCTGCGGTTTAGTGATGATTGTAGGGGGGGCGATGGTTCAATTAGGATGCATCTTTCTGTCTCCACTCCTGCTTGAAGCCATACTCCCATTTCATCTAGTTCCACATGGGGAAGGGGGTGAGAGGAAAAGTGTGGCAGACAGAGAAGCATTGTCAGAATGAAGGAAGATGGGCCAAGATTACATTCCGTCACTTGGAAGAAAGAGAAGGATGAAGTTCAAAGACGTCTGTCCGACCTAAGAATGTAGACAGAAGTTACAGGAGCCATCTCTTCAAGTCCCATCTATGCTTGCTTCCAAAAGCAGTTCTGAGGCACAGTCATTTCATCTGAGGGTTGGAATGTGAAGGAACTAAGACATTACCTAGTGGCACCCACTCATTTTATAAATGAGTGAACCTATGCCCCAAAGCTTCAGTAACTTGGCCAAGATCTCCCATCAGTCACGATCGGAAGCCGTCTTGGAATCCTGGGTCCCTGGCTGGCCTGAACTATTGTCACTGCCCCAGCCTCTCCAGAGCCTCCGCGTGAAGTTTCAGCTGATTTATTTTCTTTTCTTGGCAGTAGATTTATACAAGTCTAGGTGTTTCCATATTGAACAACTATATTATCCTTTAGATATCAAAATATTATTTGATATTTCATTTTTTTAAAAAACAGGTATAGATTACTTAAGCATTTGAAAGATAAACTTAAATGCATC